>NC_086448.1:124114735-124481402 GCF_028390025.1 Pseudophryne corroboree
CAGGACATGCACACTTTAACCAACCCATCATTTCAGTGACAGGGTCTGCCACACGACTGTGACTGAAATGACGGGTTGGTTTGGACCCCCACCAAAAAAGAAGCAATTAATCTCTCCTTGCACAAACTGGCTCTACAGAGGCAAGATGTCCACCTCATCATCATCCTCCGATTCATCACCGTGTACATCCCCCTCCTCACAGATTATCAATTCGTCCCCACTGGAATCCACCATCACAGCTCCCTGTGTACTTTGTGGAGGCAATTGCTGCTGGTGAATGTCTCCATGGAGGAATTGATTATAATTCATTTTAATGAACATCATCTTCTCCACATTTTCTGGAAGTAACCTCGTACGCCGATTGCTGACAAGGTGAGCGGCGGCACTAAACACTCTTTCGGAGTACACACTTGTGGGAGGGCAACTTAGGTAGAATAAAGCCAGTTTGTGCAAGGGCCTCCAAATTGCCTCTTTTTCCTGCCAGTATAAGTACGGACTGTCTGACGTGCCTACTTGGATGCGGTCACTCATATAATCCTCCACCATTCTTTCAATGGTGAGAGAATCATATGCAGTGACAGTAGACGACATGTCCGTAATCGTTGGCAGGTCCTTCAGTCCGGACCAGATGTCAGCATCAGCAGTCGCTCCAGACTGCCCTGCATCACCGCCAGCGGGTGGGCTCGGAATTCTGAGCCTTTTCCTCGCAGCCCCAGTTGCGGGAGAATGTGAAGGAGGAGATGTTGACAGGTCGCGTTCCGCTTGACTTGACAATTTTCTCACCAGCAGTTCTTTGAACCCCTGCAGACTTGTGTCTGCCGGAAAGAGAGATACAACGTAGGTTTTAAATCTAGGATCGAGCACGGTGGCCAAAATGTAGTGCTCTGATTTCAACAGATTGACCACCCGTGAATCCTTGTTAAGCGAATTAAGGGCTCCATCCACAAGTCCCACATGCCTAGCGGAATCGCTCAGTGTTAGCTCCTCCTTCAATGTCTCCAGCTTCTTCTGCAAAAGCCTGATGAGGGGAATGACCTGACTCAGGCTGGCAGTGTCTGAACTGACTTCACGTGTGGCAAGTTCAAAAGGTTGCAGAACCTTGCACAACGTTGAAATCATTCTCCACTGCGCTTGAGACAGGTGCATTCCACCTCCTATATCGTGGTCAGTTGTATAGGCTTGAATGGCCTTTTGCTGCTCCTCCAACCTCTGAAGCATATAGAGGGTTGAATTCCACCTCGTTACCACTTCTTGCTTCAGATGATGGCAGGGCAGGTTCAGGCGTTTTTGGTGTTGCTCCAGTCTTCTGTACGTGGTGCCTGTATGCCGAAAGTGTCCCGCAATTCTTCTGGCCACCGACAGCATCTCTTGCACGCCCCTGTCGTTTTTTAAATAATTCTGCACCACCAAATTCAAGGTATGTGCAAAACATGGGACGTGCTGGAATTTGCCCTGATTTAATGCACACACAATATTGCTGGCGTTGTCCGATGCCACAAATCCACAGGAGAGTCCAATTGGGGTAAACCATTCTGCGATGATCTTCCTCAGTTGCCGTAAGAGGTTTTCAGCTGTGTGCGTATTCTGGAAAGCGGTGATACAAAGCGTAGCCTGCCTAGGAAAGAGTTGGCGTTTGCGAGATGCTGCTACTGGTGCCGCCGCTGCTGTTCTTGCGGCGGGAGTCAATACATCTACCCAGTGGGCTATCACAGTCATATAGTCCTGAGTCTGCCCTGCTCCACTTGTCCACATGTCCGTGGTTAAGTGGACATTGGGTACAACTGCATTTTTTAGGACACTGGTGAGTCTTTTTCTGAGGTCTGTGTACATTTTCGGTATCGCCTGCCTAGAGAAATGGAACCTAGATGGTATTTGGTACCGGGGACACAGTACCTCAAACAAGTCTATAGTTGGCTCTGCAGTAATGATGGATACCGGAACCACGTTTCTCACCGCCCAGGATGCCAAGGCCTCAGTTATCCGCTTTGCAGCAGGATGACTGCTGTGATATTTCATCTTCCTCGCAAAGGACTGTTGGACAGTCAATTGCTTGGTGGAAGTAGTAAAAGTGGTCTTACGACTTCCCCTCTGGGATGACCATCGACTCCCAGCAGCAACAACAGCAGCGCCAGCAGCAGTAGGCGTTACACTCAAGGATGCATCGGAGGAATCCCAGGCAGGAGAGGACTCGTCAGAATTGCCAGTGACATGGCCTGCAGGACTATTGGCATTCCTGGGGAAGGAGGAAATTGACACTGAGGGAGTTGGTGGGGTCGTTTGCGTGAGCTTGGTTACAAGAGGAAGGGATTTACTGGTCAGTGGACTGCTTCCGCTGTCGCCCAAAGTTTTTGAACTTGTCACTGACTTATGATGAATGCGCTGCAGGTGACGTATAAGGGAGGATGTTCCGAGGTGGTTAACGTCCTTACCCCTACTTATTACAGCTTGACAAAGGCAACACACGGCTTGACACCTGTTGTCCGCATTTCTGTTGAAATACTTCCACACCGAAGAGCTGATTTTTTTGGTATTTTCACCAGGCATGTCAATGGCCATATTCCTCCCACGGACAACAGGTGTCTCCCCGGGTGCCTGACTTAAACAAACCACCTCACCATCAGAATCCTCCTTGTCAATTTCCTCCCCAGCGCCAGCAACACCCATATCCTCCTCATCCTGGTGTACTTCAACACTGACATCTTCAATCTGACTATCAGGAACTGGACTGCGGGTGCTCCTTCCAGCACTTGCAGGGGGCGTGCAAATGGTGGAAGGCGCATGCTCTTCACGTCCAGTGTTGGGAAGGTCAGGCATCGCAACCGACACAATTGGACTCTCCTTGTGGATTTGTGATTTCGAAGAACGCACAGTTCTTTGCTGTGCTTTTGCCAGCTTGAGTCTTTTCATTTTTCTAGCGAGAGGCTGAGTGCTTCCATCCTCATGTGAAGCTGAACCACTAGCCATGAACATAGGCCAGGGCCTCAGCCGTTCCTTGCCACTCCGTGTGGTAAATGGCATATTGGCAAGTTTACGCTTCTCCTCCGACGATTTTATTTTAGATTTTTGAGTCCTTTTTTTACTGATATTTTGTGTTTTGGATTTTACATGCTCTGTACTATGACATTGGGCATCGGCCTTGGCAGACGACGTTGATGGAATTTCATCGTCTCGGCCATGACTAGTGGCAGCAGCTTCAGCACGAGGTGGAAGTGGATCTTGATCTTTCCCTATTTTTGGAACCTCAATATTTTTGTTCTCCATATTTTAATAGGCACAACTAAAAGGCACCTCAGGTAAACAATGGAGATGGATGGATACTAGTATACTTATGGATGACGAGTGACTGACGACACAGAGGTAGCTACAGCCGTGGACTACCGTACTGCGTCTGCTTGTATAGAGATGATAATGATATAAAAAATATATATATATCACTACTGCAGGTATATATAATATAATGACGGACCTGCTGGACACTGTCAGCAGACTCCTAAACTACTAGTATGAAGAAGATAGAAAAAAAAACCCCACCACAGGTAGGTATACAATTATGGACGAGCACTGACAACACAGAGGTAGCTACAGCCGTGGACTACCGTACTGCGTCTGCTAGTATAGAGATGATAATGATATAAAAAATATATATATATCACTACTGCAGGTATATATAATATAATGACGGACCTGCTGGACACTGTCAGCAGACTCCTAAACTACTAGTATGAAGAAGATAGAAAAAAAAACCCCACCACAGGTAGGTATACAATTATGGACGAGCACTGACTACACAGAGGTAGCTACAGCCGTGGACTACCGTACTGCGTCTGCTAGTATAGAGATGATAATGATATAAAAAATATATATATATCACTACTGCAGGTATATATAATATAATGACGGACCTGCTGGACACTGTCAGCAGACTCCTAAACTACTAGTATGAAGAAGATAGAAAAAAAAAACCACCACAGGTAGGTATACAATTATGGACGAGCACTGACGACACAGAGGTAGCTACAGCCGTGGATTACCGTACTGCGTCTGCTAGTATAGAGATGATAATGATATAAAAAATATATATATATCACTACTGCAGGTATATATAATATAATGACGGACCTGCTGGACACTGTCAGCAGACTCCTAAACTACTAGTATGAAGAAGATAGAAAAAAAAAACCCCACCACAGGTAGGTATACAATTATGGACGAGCACTGACGACACAGAGGTAGCTACAGCCATGGACTACCGTACTGCGTCTGCTAGTATAGAGATGATAATGATATAAAAAATATATATATATCACTACTGCAGGTATATATAATATAATGACGGACCTGCTGGACACTGTCAGCAGACTCCTAAACTACTAGTATGAAGAAGATAGAAAAAAAAACCCCACCACAGGTAGGTATACAATTATGGACGAGCACTGACGACACAGAGGTAGCTACAGCCGTGGACTACCGTACTGCGTCTGCTAGTATAGAAATGATAATGATATAAAAATATATATATATCACTACTGCAGGTATATATAATATAATGACGGACCTGCTGGACACTGTCAGCAGACTCCTAAACTACTAGTATGAAGAAGACAGAAAAAAAAAACCCACCACAGGTAGGTATACAATTATGGACGAGCACTGACGACACAGAGGTAGCTACAGCCGTGGACTACCGTACTGCGTCTGCTAGTATAGAGATGATAATGATATAAAAAATATATATATATCACTACTGCAGGTATATATAATATAATGACGGACCTGCTGGACACTGTCAGCAGACTCCTAAACTACTAGTATGAAGAAGATAGAAAAAAAAACCCCACCACAGGTAGGTATACAATTATGGACGAGCACTGACGACACAGAGGTAGCCACAGCCGTGGACTACCGTACTGCGTCTGCTAATATAGAGATGATAAAGATGATAGAGATGAACAAAAAAAATATAACACTACTGCAGGTAAATATTTATATAATATAATGAATGACGGACCTGCTGGACACTGTCAGCAGAATACGTTTATAGAATAAAAAAAAAAACACCACAGGAGTGTTTAACTTTTTCAGGCATACAATATACTGGTGGTCACTGGTCAGTCACACTGGCAGCAAAAGTGTGCACTGTACTCCTGCTATAACTGCACCCCAGTCTCCCCTACAATTCAGCTGTGTGAGCAGTGAGCACTCAGCACAGTCAGATATACATAGATGATATTATCATGCAGCACACTGAGGCTGAACACAGATATGGTATGTGACTGTGTATCGTTTTTTTTCAGGCAGAGAACGGATTATATTAAATAATAAATAAAACTGGTGGTGGTCACTAGTAACTATCAGCAAAACTCTGCACTCTGAGTACTCCTAATGCTCCCCAAAATTACTAAGTTAGTAGTAAATCAACTCAAGTGTCTCTATCTATTCTAACGGAGAGGACGCCAGCCACGTCCTCTCCCTATCAATCTCAATGCACGTGTGAAAATGGCGGCGACGCGCGGCTCCTTATATAGAATCCGAGTCTCGCGATAGAATACGAGCCTCGCGAGAATCCGACAGCGGGATGATGACGTTCGGGCGCGCTCGGGTTAACCGAGCAAGGCGGGAAGATCCGAGTCTGCCTCGGACCCGTGTAAAAAGGCTGAAGTTTGGGGGGGTTCGGATTCCGAGGAACCGAACCCGCTCATCTCTAACGATGATCCTACTCCCAAAACTTATGTATCTATTCCGTGCTATCCCCAGACCACTCCCTAAATCTGTAAGTGATAAATTTAATAATATCCTATCCCAATATGTTTGGAAAGGTGCTAGGCCCCGTATAGCCAGACGGACTCTTGTTCTACCCAAAACTATTGATGGTGTGGCCTACCCTGATCTAGACGGCTATCATGCAGCCTGCATACTCAATCAGGTTCGAGATTGGTTTGCTTCACTGACACCGAAGCCCTGGGTAATGATAGAACGTTCCTTTGTATTACCAGTGACGCTTACAGACTTGCTTTGGCTCCCTTCACATGCTGCCCCTCAGTTGCTCGGCCCGGGAGCGGTGATTAGGACAACCTTGTCCGTGTGGCATAGACTTGTCTCCAAACATGATGATTTATCTTTGCCTGCCCCTGACCTTATGCTTTTGACTATCGCACGGCTCATTCCTGATTTGAAGCTTGATTCGTTGCACTTAGTGGGCCTCTCGAGCTTAAGAGATATCTTCCCTGAAGGGCAACTAGCATCCTTTTCCTACATACAAACGCACTTTCATATTCCTGAACAGGATTTTTTTAAGTGTCTCCAATTACGTCACTGGTTGACCACCTACCTTGGTGGGGTGCATGTTCTCCCTCTTTTCCCTAAACTGGTACTGTCTAGATTGACCTCCCCACAACACCGAGGAGGTATAACAAAATGGTATCACTTAATAGTGACTAATCTCAAAACAGGGAAATTACCAGCTTATCTCAAATGGGAAAAGGATCTGTCTAGAACTCTCAACGAGGAAGATTGGGACTCTATCTCTTATAACTGTTTTAGGATATCAAAATGTTTGAGCCACTCTGAGATGTTTTATAAACTGTGCCAGAGGGCATAATTCACACCAGAGCTGCAACACAGTATATGGCCTTCCACTTCCCGGTATTGCTGGAGGTACTGTGGCTGTATAGGGACTGGAGTATAGATCATATTTTTTGGGAATGCCCTGTGCTCCGTCTGAGGTATTCTCTCTTATAGAAGATGTGTTACTTGTGATAATTCCTGTTGACCCTATAGTGGCATTATTTCATTATTCTTCTCAGCAGCTTCTTAGGGGCGACGCTTATCTCCTTGGACATGTATTGATTTCTACTAAGGCTTCTATAGCGCAGTTATGGAAATCAGCTTCTGTGCCTTGTATTCAGCATATTGTTCATAAAGTCCACAAACATTATGTGTTTGAAACGGCTGCCTATAAATATTCCTCCTCTGCCTCTTCTATACATATGAAGTGGTTCAAATGGAGCGAATACCGGGAGACTGTGGGTCAGTCCACTATATACAGTGATCCTGAAGTTTTCACGGTTTTACAGTCTCCAAGAGACACTTTTGTCCCATGATTCATTTGAACCACGGTATACTGTTTGATTTATGATTGACATGCACATAGTACTGTTTGTGTTTATTACCTTGTCTACCCTTGTCTGTCTTTGTCTAGCCCTCTTGTTTCCCCCTTATATTTGTTTGCTTAATTAATTGTAAGATTGTTTGGCTTAGTACATAGTACATTACACTGTATTCTTGTCACTGTACCTGGAGTTTTGTGTTATTTGATCATAACATTGCTTGTACTCTGTTTTTCTTTTATGCGTTCTTGCTGTTTAATTAATAAAAAAAATATTATTTAAATTAAAGAAAATAGATAAAACAGCTAAAATCATGTCATTTGGACCTATTTTTGTTACTACAGTATTTTTAACCCCAATAACATTCATTTCCAGTATTTCCAGCAAATTTGACTCATGCTGTGTCACTTGTTTTAATTTTTAACAATAGCAGCAGGAACAATTGCTCAATATTTTCTAGTAGACAGGCGGTATATATCAGCCAGGCCAAGCACCCAGTATGTATTATGTAACACACAACCCAGCTAATACTGTATGATATGTTGTGTCACTTGTTTTAAGAGCAGCAGGAACAATTAGTCAACTTCAATAAGAATAATTTTCTAGTATATAGATAGGCATAATATTAATAAAGTATCTTAAAAAATATTTAATGATTATAAACAGGACATATTTTTTTAATTATTCTTTTTTATAACAGCCACGAAAACACTCAAGATGGCTACTGCAGTGTGTATCTGTGTATGTCTGTGCGTTTGTGTGTGTGACCAGAGCCATATTTACATTCAATATATGAGCCAAAAGGTACATCCGGGCATTATATACAGGTGCAGCAGTATAAACTCCTAGAAATTTGGGGAGTTTTGATTAAAGATGTGTGGAAAAGATAAGCAGGTGAGGCACTGCTCCATCTGCCATAGACTTTTTACTCCAGAGTTTTGGCTATAAAAATGATTAGAATAATGCAAAAAAGAAATTTCAAACATATTCTTTGTACTTTTCATATACTTTATACAGTCAAAACTCTGTCACAAACGTTAGTATGATAGGAAAGGCTCTGCCTCATCTGCCTCACCCCACCGCACGTCACTGGTGTGCAGTATGTGTGTGACAAATAGTGCACTTGCAGTGAATGTGTGTGTGTGTGTGTGTGTGTGTGTGTGTGTGTGTGTGTGACAAACAGTGCACTGACAATAATGATGCCTGCAGATACTGACAGGCAAAACCACTAAGTACAATTATTGTTTATAACAGGCTCTCTATACTCCTATAGCACAGTAATGGTGCCCTGATGGTGTGCTATAAGAGTATAGAACACTTGGTAAATGGTAATGGTGTTTTTACTTGAAATAAACATCTGATGCAGCCTCCTCCAGCATTGTGCCCGCGTCCTTCACCCGCTCCCTCCGGTCTACAGTGTGAAATGGCGTTCACAGTCATGAGGGAGGGACTTATATGGAATCCAAAACTAGAGATGAGCGGGTTCGGTTCCTCGGAATCCGAACCCCCCAATGACCCCCCCCCCCGAACTTCACCCATTTTACACGGGTCCGAGGCAGACTCGGATCCTCCCGCCTTGCTCGGTTAACCCGAGCGCGCCCGAACGCATCATCCTGCTGTCGTATTCTCGCGAGATTTGTATTCTATATAAGGAGCCGCACGTCGCCGCCATTTTCACTTGTGCATTGGAGATGATAGGGAGAGGCAGAGGCGGAACTACCGGCAGGGCAAGCAGTGCGTTGCACTGGGGCCCGCCTCTGTCCAGGGGCCCAAGCATGTAATGAGTCAAACTGACTCATTACATGCCGCTGTGCGCTGCGGGCAACCGCTGCCCGCAGCGCATAGCCGCCCACAGAGGAGAAGAGCAGCGGCACAGACGGGGGAAGGAGGAGGACGGAGATGGAGGAGGGAGCCGCAGCAGCGCTTTGTTACTGGTGGAGGCGCTGCTGCTGCTGGCCCTCTGCTTCACTATAGGCTGTCTTCCGAGAACAGCCTATAGTGAAGCAGAGGGGCAGCAGCAGCAGCGCCTCCACCAATAACACAGCGCTGCTGCGGCTCCCTCCTCCACCTCGTCTACTGCCCGGGAATCGTCAAGCTGCACCGAGGAGCCTGAGCCAGCGGAGAGGGTAAGTATGATTCTACTTTCTTTCTGTCTCTTTCTTTCTTTATTTCTTTCTGTCTCTTTCTTTCTTTCTTTCTTTCTTTCTTTCTTTCTTTCTTTCTTTCTTTCTTTCTTTCTTTCTTTCTCTTTCTTTATTTGTTGGGACTGCCTGCCGCTATGTGTAAAAATGGGGGACTGCCTACCGCAATGTGTAAAAAGGGTGGACTGCCTGCCGCTATGTGTAAAAATGGGGGACTGCCTGCCGCAATGTGTAAAAAGGGGGCACTGCCTGCCGCAATGTGTAAAAAGGGTGGACTGCCTGCCGCTATGTGTAAAAATGGGGGACTGCCTACCGCAATGTGTAAAAAGGGTGGACTGCCTGCCGCTATGTGTAAAAATGGGGGACTGCCTGCCGCAATGTGTAAAAAGGGGGGACTGCCTGCCGCAATGTGTAAAAATGGGGGACTGCCTGCCGCAATGTGTAAAAAGGGGGGACTGCCTGCCGCAATGTGTAAAAATGGGGAATCTGCCTGCCGCAATGTGTAAAAATGGGGAATCTGCCTGCCGCTATGTGTAAAAAGGGAGAATCTGCCTGCCGTTATGTGTAAAAATGGGGAATCTGCCTGCCGCAATGTGTAAAAATGGGGGACTGCCTGCCGCAACGTGTAAAAAGGGGGAATCTGCCTGCCGTAATGTGTAACAAGGGCAAGCTGTCTGCCGTAATGTGTAACAAGGGCACGCTGTCTGCCGTAATGTGTAACAAGGGCACGCTGTCTGCCGTAATGTGTAACAAGGGCACGCTGTCTGCCGCTATGTGTAAAAAGTGTACGCTGTCTGCCGTTATGTGTAAAAAGTGTACGCTGTTTGCTGTAATGTGTAAAAAGGGGACGCTGTCTGCCGTAATGTGTAAAAAGGGGGACGCTGTCTGCCGTTATGTGTAAAAAGTGTATGCTGTCTGCCGCTATGTTTAACAAGGGCACGCTGTCTGCCGTTATGTGTAAAAAGTGTACGCTGTCTGCCGTAATGTGTAAAAAGTGCACGCTGTCTGCCGCTATGTGTAACAAGGGCATGCTGTCTGCCGTTATGTGTAAAAAGGGGACGCTGTCTGCCGTAATGTATAAAAAGGGGGACGCTGTCTGCCGTAATGTGTAAAAAGGGGACGCTGTCTGCCGTAATGTGTAAAAAGAGGAATCTGTTCGCTGTAAGGTGTAAAAGGGTCTCTACCTGGTGTAGTGGTGCTACTGTGCGGCGTAATTTGAAGAATGGAGACTACTGTGCACCGTTTTAGGAATTGGTATTATTTTGTGGCCACACCCCTTCCCCGCGAAGCCACGCCACTATGGATTTTTCCGCGCGCCTACGGCGCGCACTGCCCCTGTTTTGCATGCAGGGGTGGGGCTCCGATGCCATTTCTTGCACACAGTGCTAAAATGTCTAGTTACGGCACTGTTGCTAGGTATCCACTTCTCTGGCCCTGAGCAGGTCCCCCTCACCAGATCCTCTCAAGGGGTGAGGGGGTGGACTTGGATGGGATGGGGGGGGGGGGGGGGGGGGCCAAAGCATTTTGTCGCACCTGGGCCCACCGCTTGCAAGTTCCGCCACTGGGGAGAGGACGTGTGCAGCGTTCTCTCAGTTGTGTTCAGTGTGCTGCAAATATCTGTGCTCAGTGTGCTTGCAAATATCTGTGCACAGTGTGCTAAAAATATCTACGTTCTCTGCCTGAAAAACACTCCATATCTGTGCTCAGTGTGCTGCAAATATCTGTGCTCAGTGTGCTTTATTGTGGGGACTGGGGACCACCAGTATTATATAGTAGGAGGACAGTGCAGAGTTTTGCTGACCAGTGGCCACCAGTATTATACGTTCTCTGCCTGAAAAACGCTCCATATCTGTGCTGCATTGTAGTATATAGTAGGAGGACAGTGCAGAATTTTGCTGACCAGTGACCACCAGTATTATATCAGTACGGTACAGTAGTCCACTGCTCTACCTACCTCTGTGTCGTCAAGTATACTATCCATCCATACCTGTGGTGCATTTTAGTTGTTGTGCGCAGTAGTAGGAGGACAGTGCATAATTTTGCTGACCACCAGTATATAATATATAGCAGTACGGTACAGTAGTCCACTGCTCTACCTACCTCTGTGCAGGGCCGGATTAACAATGGGGCGGATGGAGCTGCAGCTCCAGGCCCCCCATTGAAAATAGGCCCACAGGCTCCAATGCAACGCTGCCAGTGTTGACAGGAAAAAATATTCCTGTCACATCACCAGCACCTCAGCTCCCTCACCTCCCGGCTACTCAGTTACCTCCACACCGATCCAGCTTGGCGAAGATCAACAGAGTTCCGACCACGAAACTGTCCCTGTCTGAATCTGCCCGAGGCCACGCCCCCGGCCCCGTCCGTGGCTCCGCCCCCACCGGCCCGAAGCTCCGCCCCCTCATCTGATGTGGCACTGGCAGGCTGTGCACAGTGAGTAAGCCTATTCACCTTTGCTTTTACCCTGTCTGGTGGCACAGCACCTAATTAATATATTATTTAACATGCGATAGCAGCATAAGTTAAATAAATATATAAGGGGGGCAGGCACAAGTTAAATTAATATATAAAGGGGGTAGATACAGGTTAAATT
The DNA here is from genome assembly GCF_028390025.1 of Pseudophryne corroboree. Classification (NCBI taxonomy): domain Eukaryota; kingdom Metazoa; phylum Chordata; class Amphibia; order Anura; family Myobatrachidae; genus Pseudophryne; species Pseudophryne corroboree. Next base: position 124,126,576 of record NC_086448.1, read on the forward strand.
AATATATAGGTGGAGCACAAAGTAAATTAATATATAATGGGGACAGAATGCTCAACTTAAATATAAATGGGGGTGCAGGTAGCAGAACAATATTATGGGGGAGGGAATCTATGGGGCTTACTGCATGTGTAAGCCTCATGGACTGTGGGGATGATTCAGGGGCGATCGCTGCACTCTGAAGGCTTTTGAGGAGTGTGCACGCGCACCCTGTAAGTCCCAGTGAGATGCATCTCACTGGTGCGATTAGGAGATACAATGAAACAGATAATAGTGTAAATTCCTGGCGCAACAAGTTATCAGCCCAATCTCAATCCTCAATCCGTCCAAATAACAGATAAAACAATATTATACAAAAAGCAATGAGGTGGTGGATCAAAGGCGATAACAAAATAAATAAATAGATTAATATACGTCACATGTTAAGATGTCCTTTCCTGATTGATCACTCTTTGAAACGTCTCATAACATCCAGATGATAAACATGAAAAAAAAAGGAAAATGATACACATATATGGGTGGTATTGCTTTGGGATTAATTGTTTAGTCCATAAGTGTCCAGAAAAAGAAAGCCTAAGGTGCCGGGATGTTTTTGATAGAGGATGAGGACAGTGTCTCGCCACCACTCAATTGGACTCGTGGACGAACCGAAACTCACATAAAATAGGATAGGGACAGGTATATAAAGGTATCTTTTGAAGATCTATCCCACGTGATGTAAGGCAATACGAAAATGACAGATGACGTACCCCACTTACTTTGGGAGGGGGATTATTCCCATGTATCAATGTTTCTTTCAAGCCAGAACCAGAAACAACGTCCAAAATACTTCAAAAAGGTTTATTTGAAAGAATGTCACTGTCTGCAGGGTCGCTGTGCTCTCCTCACACACTGGCTGCTGCAGGGGAGAAGCAAGGACAGGACAGGCCTGCAGGGGAGAAGCAAGGACAGGACAGGCCTGCAGGGGAGAAGCAAGGACAGGACAGGCCTGTCCTGTCCTTGCTTCTCCCCTGCAGCAGCCAGTGTGTGAGGAGAGCACAGCGACCCTGCAGACAGTGACATTCTTTCAAATAAACCTTTTTGGTTAAAGGTAATCACTAGCTACTGTATGACCTCCACGGCGATAGCCACACTCATGGCACAGACCACACCCCCTATTCATACCAAACTGGTCACATCACTAGTCACACCACCGCAGCGTTTGTCACACCTCCTTCCGAGGCACACAATAGGCCCTTCATAAATTTCAGCTCCAGGCCCATGTGGACCTTAATCTGGCACTGCCTCTGTGTCGTCAAGTATACTATCCATCCATACCTGTGGTGCATTTTAGTTGTTGTGCGCAGTAGTAGGAGGACAGTGCATAATTTTGCTGACCACCAGTATATAATATATAGCAGTACGGTACAGTAGGCCACTGCTATTGATATATTACTGGCATATAATTCCACACATTAAAAATCTTTGCTCACCTTTCCACCTTCTTTGCATGTTGCTACAGCTCTCTGTATTATATGGCAGTCGCTGCGATGCTCCCTGTATGATATGGTGATCACTGATGCTCTGTATTATATGGTGGTCACAAACTTTTTCTCTTTATAGTTAACTATTAAGTGGTTAAAGGTAATCACTAGCTACTGTATGACCTCCACGGCGATAGCCACACTCATGGCACAGACCACACCCCCTATTCATACCAAACTGGTCACATCACTAGTCACACCACCGCAGCGTTTGTCACACCTCCTTCCGAGGCACACAATAGGCCCTTCATAAATTTCAGCTCCAGGCCCATGTGGACCTTAATCTGGCACTGCCTCTGTGTCATCAAGTATACTATCCATCCATACCTGTGGTGCATTTTAGTTGTTGTGCGCAGTAGTAGGCGGACAGTGCATAATTTTGCTGACCACCAGTATATAATATATAGCAGCAGTGCCGTAACTAGGCATTTTAGCGCTGTGTGCAAGAAACGACAGTGGCGCCCCCCCATGCAAGATAGGGGCAGTGCGCGCCATAGGCGTGCCAAAAATATATAGAGGCGTGGCTTCATGGGGAAGGGGCGTGGCCACAAAATAATAGCAATTCATACTACGGTGCACAGTAGTCTACATTATTCAAATTACGCTGCACAGTAGCGCCACTACACCAGGTAGAGACCCTTTTATACATTACAGCAGACAGCGTCCCCCTTTTTACACATTACAGCAGACAGTCTCCCTTTTAACACATTGCGGCAGCCAGTCCCCCTTCCTTTTTACACATTGCGGCAGACAGCGTCCCCTTTTTTACACATTACAGCAGACAGCGTCCCCTTTTTTAACATTACGGCAGACAGCGTCCCCTTTTTACACATTACAGCAGACAGCGTCCCCGTTTTTACACATTACGGCAGACGGTGTCCCGCTTTAGACACATTGCGGCAGCCAGTCCCCCTTTTTACACACTACGGCAGCCAGTCCCCCTTTTTACACATTGCGGCAGCCAGTCCCCCTTATTACACATTGCGGCAGCCAGACCCCCTTTTTACACATTGCGGCAGCCAGTCCCCATTTTTACACATTGCGGCAGCCAGTCCCCCTTTTTACACATTACGGCAGCCAGTCCCCCTTTTTACACATTACTGCAGCCAGGCCCCATTTTTACACATTGCGGCAGCCAGTCCCCATTTTTACACATTGCGGCAGCCAGTCCCCATTTTTACACATTGCGGCAGCCAGTCCCCCTTTTTACACATTACGGCAGCCAGTCCCCATTTTTACACATTACGGCAGCCAGGCCCCATTTTTACACATTGCGGCAGCCAGGCCCCCTTTTTACACATTGCGGGAGCCAGTCCCCCTTTTTACACATTACGGCAGCCAGTCCCCATTTTTACACATTGCGGCAGCCAGTCCCCTTTTTACACATTGCGGCAGCCAGTCCCCCTTTTTACACATTGCGGCAGCCAGTCCCCCTTTTTACACATTGCGGCAGCCAGTCCCCTTTTTACACATTGCGGCAGCCAGTCACCTTTTTACACATTGCGGCAGCCAGTCCCCCTTTTTACACATTATAGCAGACGGTGTCCCCCTGAGAGAGAGAGAGAGAGACAGAGAAAGAGAGAAACATACTTACCATCTCCCCGCTGACAGGCTCCTCGTGCAGCTCCCTCGGTGCAGGCAGGTGAGAAGGAGGAGGAGGGAGGGGGACTGGAGCCGCAGCAGCGCTATTTCATTGGTAGTAAGCGCCGCTGCAGCATCCCCCTCTCCTTCCGTATTGGCTGCCCGGCGCTGCTGTGGATGCTGGGATGGAGGAACCGCATAGCTCTCCTCCACAGTGCGGCGGCGGCGCACGGCGCAGACTTCAGAGGCATGTAATGAGTCAATTTGACTCATTACATGCTGCTGGCTGTGCGCCCTCAGGGCAACTGCGCTGTGTGCCAAGCCCACTTGGCACACACGTAGTTACGGCCCTGTATAGCAGTACGGTACAGTAGTCCACTGCTCTACCTACCTCTGTGTCGTCAAGTATACTATCCATCCATATCTGTGGTGCATTTTAGTTGTTGTGCGCAGTAGTAGGAGGACAGTGCATAATTTTGCTGACCACAAGTATATAATATATAGCAGTACGGTACAGTAGTCCACTGCTCTACATACCTCTGTGTCATCAAGTATACTATCCATCCATACCTGTGGTGCATTTTAGTTGTTGTGCGCAGTAGTAGGAGGACAGTGCATAATTTTGCTGACCACCAGTATATAATATATAGCAGTATGGTACAGTAGTCCACTGCTCTACCTACCTCTGTGTCGTAAAGTATACTATCCATCCATACCTGTGGTGCATTTTAGTTGTTGTGCGCAGTAGTAGGAGGACAGTGCATAATTTTGCTGACCACCAGTATATAATATATAGCAGTACGGTACAGTAATCCACTGCTCTACCTACCTCTGTGTCATCAAGTATACTATCCATCCATACCTGTGGTGCATTTTAGTTGTTGTGCGCAGTAGTAAGAGGACAGTCCATAATTTTGCTGACCACCAGTATATAATATATAGCAGTACGGTACAGTAGGCCACTGATATTGATATATTACTGGCATATAATTCCACACATTAAAAAATGGAGAACAAAAATGTGGAGGGTAAAATAGGGAAAGATCAAGATCCACTTCCACCTCGTGCTGAACCTGCTGCCACTAGTCATGGCCGAGACGATGAAATGCCATCAACGTCGTCTGCCAAGGCTGATGCGCAATGTCATAGTAGAGAACATGTAAAATCCAAAAAACAAAAGTTCAGTAAAATGACCCAAAAATCTAAATTAAAAGCGTCTGAGGAGAAGCGTAAACTTGCCAATATGCCATTTACGACACGGACTGGCAAGGAACGGCTGAGGCCCTGGCCTATGTTCATGGCTAGTGGTTCAGATTCACATGAGGATGGAAGCACTCATCCTCTTGCTAGAAAACTGCAGTGCCACTCCTCATGTGCTGTTTGGGGACTATTTTTTAAATCTGCCATCCTGTCTGACACTGCAGTGCCACTCCTAGATGGGCCAGGTGTTTGTGTCGGCCACTTGGGTCACTTAGCTTAGCCATCCAGCGACCTTGGTGCACCTCTTTTTTTCTTTGCATCATGTGCTGTTTGGGGACTATTTTTTGAAGTGCCATCCTGTCTGACACTGCAGTGCCACTCCTAGATGGGCCAGGTGTTTGTGTCGGCCACTTAGGTCGCTTAGCTTAGCCATCCAGCAGCCTTGGTGCACCTCTTTTTTTCTTTGCATCATGTGCTGTTTGGGGACTATTTTTTTAAGTGCCATCCTGTCTGACACTGCAGTGCCACTCCTAGATGGGCCAGGTGTTTGTGGCTTAGCTTAGTCACACAGCGACCTTGGTGCACCTCTTTTTTTCTTTGCATCATGTGTTGTTTGGGGACTATTTTTTGAAGTGCCATCCTGTCTGACACTGCAGTGCCACTCCTAGATGGGCCAGGTGTTTGTGTTGGCCACTTGGGTCGCTTAGCTTAGCCATCCAACGACCTTGGTGCACCTCTTTTTTTCTTTGCATCATGTGCTGTTTGGGGACTATTTTTTAAGTGCCATCCTGTCTGACACTGCAGTGCCAATCCTAGATGGGCCAGGTGTTTGTGCCGGCCACTTGGGTCGCTTAGCTTAGCCATCCAATGACCTTGGTGCACCTCTTTTTTTCTTTGCATCATGTGCTGTTTGGGGACTATTTTTTAAAGTGCCATCCTGTCTGACACTGCAGTGCCACTCCTAGATGGGCCAGGTGTTTGTGTCGGCCACTTGGGTCGCTTAGCTTAGTCACCCAGCGACCTTGGTGCACCTCTTTTTTCTTTGCATCATGTGCTGTTTGGGGAGTATTTTTTGAAGTGCCATCCTGTCTGACACTGCAGTGCCACTCCTAGATGGGCCAGGTGTTTGTACCGGCCACTTGGGTCGCTTAGCTTAGCCATCCAGCGACCTTGGTGCACCTCTTTTTTTCTTTGCATCTTGTGCTGTTTGGGGACTATTTTTTAAATCTGCCATCCTGTCTGACACTGCAGTGCCACTCCTAGATGGGCCAGGTGTTTGTGTTGACCACTTGGGTCGCTTAGCTTAGTCACACAGCGACCTTGGTGCACATTTTTTTTCTTTGCATCATGTGCTGTTTGGGGACTATTTTTTTAAGTGCCATCCTGTCTGACACTGCAGTGCCACTCCTAGATGGGCCAGGTGTTTGTGCCGGCCACTTGGGTCGCTTAGCTTAGCCATCCAGCGACCTTGGTGCACCTCTTTTTTTCTTTGCATCATGTGCTGTTTGGGGACTATTTTTTAAATCTGCCATCCTATCTGACACTGCAGTGCCACTCCTAGATGGGCCAGGTGTTTGTGTTGGCCACTTGGGTCGCTTAGCTTAGTCACACAGCGACCTTGGTGCACATCTTTTTTTCTTTGCATCATGTGCTGTTTGGGGACTATTTTTTTAAGTGCCATCCTGTCTGACACTGCAGCGCCACTCCTAGATGGGCCAGGTGTTTGTGTCGGCCACTTGGGTCGCTTAGCTTAGCAATCCAGCGACCTTGGTGCACCTCTTTTTTTCTTTGCATCATGTGCTGTTTGGGGACTATTTTTTAAGTGCCATCCTGTCTGACACTGCAGTGCCACTCCTAGATGAGCCAGGTGTTTGTAACGGCCACTTGGGTCGCTTAGCTTAGCCATCCAGCGACCTTGGTGCACCTCTTTTTTTCTTTGCATCATGTGCTGTTTGGGGACTATTTTTTGAAGTGCCATCCTGTCTGACACTGCGGTGCCACTCCTAGATGGGCCAGGTGTTTGTGTCGGCCACTTGGGTCGCTTAGCTTAGCCATCCAGCGACCTTGGTGCACCTCTTTTTTTCTTTGCATCATGTGCTGTTTGGGGACTATTTCTTTAAGTGCCATCCTGTCTGACACTGCAGTGCCACTCCTAGATGGGCCAGGTGTTTGTGCCGGCCACTTGGGTCGCTTAGCTTAGCCATCCAGCGACCTTGGTGCACCTCTTTTTTTCTATGCATCATGTGCTGTTTGGGGACTATTTTTTAAATCTGCCATCCTGTCTGACACTGCAGTGCCACTCCTAGATGGGTCAGGTGTTTGTGTCGCCCACTTGGGTCGCTTAGCTTAGTCACACAGCTACCTCATTGCACCTCTTTTTTTCTTTGCATCATGTGCTGTTTGGGGACTATTTTTTAAATCTGCCATCCTGTCTGACACTGCAGTGCCACTCCTAGATGGGCCAGGTGTTTGTGTCGGCCACTTGGGTCACTTAGCTTAGCCATCCAGCGACCTTGGTGCACCTCTTTTTTTCTTTGCATCATGTGCTGTTTGGGGACTATTTTTTGAAGTGCCATCCTGTCTGACACTGCAGTGCCACTCCTAGATGGGCCAGGTGTTTGTGTCGGCCACTTAGGTCGCTTAGCTTAGCCATCCAGCAGCCTTGGTGCACCTCTTTTTTTCTTTGCATCATGTGCTGTTTGGGGACTATTTTTTTAAGTGCCATCCTGTCTGACACTGCAGTGCCACTCCTAGATGGGCCAGGTGTTTGTGGCTTAGCTTAGTCACACAGCGACCTTGGTGCACCTCTTTTTTTCTTTGCATCATGTGTTGTTTGGGGACTATTTTTTGAAGTGCCATCCTGTCTGACACTGCAGTGCCACTCCTAGATGGGCCAGGTGTTTGTGTTGGCCACTTGGGTCGCTTAGCTTAGCCATCCAACGACCTTGGTGCACCTCTTTTTTTCTTTGCATCATGTGCTGTTTGGGGACTATTTTTTAAGTGCCATCCTGTCTGACACTGCAGTGCCAATCCTAGATGGGCCAGGTGTTTGTGCCGGCCACTTGGGTCGCTTAGCTTAGCCATCCAATGACCTTGGTGCACCTCTTTTTTTCTTTGCATCATGTGCTGTTTGGGGACTATTTTTTAAAGTGCCATCCTGTCTGACACTGCAGTGCCACTCCTAGATGGGCCAGGTGTTTGTGTCGGCCACTTGGGTCGCTTAGCTTAGTCACCCAGCGACCTTGGTGCACCTCTTTTTTCTTTGCATCATGTGCTGTTTGGGGAGTATTTTTTGAAGTGCCATCCTGTCTGACACTGCAGTGCCACTCCTAGATGGGCCAGGTGTTTGTACCGGCCACTTGGGTCGCTTAGCTTAGCCATCCAGCGACCTTGGTGCACCTCTTTTTTTCTTTGCATCTTGTGCTGTTTGGGGACTATTTTTTAAATCTGCCATCCTGTCTGACACTGCAGTGCCACTCCTAGATGGGCCAGGTGTTTGTGTTGACCACTTGGGTCGCTTAGCTTAGTCACACAGCGACCTTGGTGCACATTTTTTTTCTTTGCATCATGTGCTGTTTGGGGACTATTTTTTTAAGTGCCATCCTGTCTGACACTGCAGTGCCACTCCTAGATGGGCCAGGTGTTTGTGCCGGCCACTTGGGTCGCTTAGCTTAGCCATCCAGCGACCTTGGTGCACCTCTTTTTTTCTTTGCATCATGTGCTGTTTGGGGACTATTTTTTAAATCTGCCATCCTATCTGACACTGCAGTGCCACTCCTAGATGGGCCAGGTGTTTGTGTTGGCCACTTGGGTCACTTAGCTTAGTCACACAGCGACCTTGGTGCACATCTTTTTTTCTTTGCATCATGTGCTGTTTGGGGACTATTTTTTTAAGTGCCATCCTGTCTGACACTGCAGCGCCACTCCTAGATGGGCCAGGTGTTTGTGTCGGCCACTTGGGTCGCTTAGCTTAGCAATCCAGCGACCTTGGTGCACCTCTTTTTTTCTTTGCATCATGTACTGTTTGGGGACTATTTTTTAAGTGCCATCCTGTCTGACACTGCAGTGCCACTCCTAGATGAGCCAGGTGTTTGTAACGGCCACTTGGGTCGCTTAGCTTAGCCATCCAGCGACCTTGGTGCACCTCTTTTTTTCTTTGCATCATGTGCTGTTTGGGGACTATTTTTTGAAGTGCCATCCTGTCTGACACTGCGGTGCCACTCCTAGATGGGCCAGGTGTTTGTGTCGGCCACTTGGGTCGCTTAGCTTAGCCATCCAGCGACCTTGGTGCACCTCTTTTTTTCTTTGCATCATGTGCTGTTTGGGGACTATTTCTTTAAGTGCCATCCTGTCTGACACTGCAGTGCCACTCCTAGATGGGCCAGGTGTTTGTGCCGGCCACTTGGGTCGCTTAGCTTAGCCATCCAGCGACCTTGGTGCACCTCTTTTTTTCTTTGCATCATGTGCTGTTTGGGGACTATTTTTTAAATCTGCCATCCTGTCTGACACTGCAGTGCCACTCCTAGATGGGCCAGGTGTTTGTGTCGGCCACTTGGGTCGCTTAGCTTAGTCATCCAGCGACCTCGGTGCAAATTTTAGGACTAAAAATAATATTGTGAGGTGTTCAGTGTTCAGAATAGACTGGAAATGAGTGGAAATTATGGTTATTGAGGTTAATAATACTATAGGATCAAAATGACCCCCAAATTCTATGATTTAAGCTGTTTTTGAGGGTTTTTTTGTAAAAAAACACCCGAATCCAAAACACACCCGAATCCGACAAAAAATTTTCAGGGAGGTTTTGCCCAAACGCGTCCGAATCCAAAACACGGCCGCGGAACCGAATCCAAAACCAAAACACAAAACACTAAAAATGTCCGGTGCACATCACTATCCAAAACAGGAGAGATCTGACTCTGGGAAAATACAAAACATGCAGGGGCCGACACTGGGAATATGATGTTTTGTCTAGTGCACAGGTTCTCAAACTCGGTCCTCAGGACCCCACACAGTGCATGTTTTGAAGGTCTCCTCACAGAATCGCAAGTTAAATAATTAGCTCCACAGGTGCTGGGGACGCCTGTTTTTTTAAGATCATGCCTTGTTTGTCTACTAGTTAAGGTGGACAATCCTTTATGGTGAGAGTCCAGTGTTCATCCTAGCTTGTTTGTCTTATATTAATAAAAGCGGTATTATACTATACCTGTTTGTTCTCTTTATGACATTGGAAAACGTGAGAGACGTATATCAGAGAGGAATAGATGATGAAGCTGAATTCCATTAAGGATTGACCTTCTCCCATTCATGCTATAAGTGTCTACAATTGCAGTAGACAATTCCTCACAGTACGGATCCCACTTGCAGTGTTATTATAAGAACTGAATTGAAATAACAATATCACACCATTGTTGTTCTTTTTTGTTTTATTATACATGTTGGAGGATTGTAAAAGGTTGGAAATTCAAAGTCCTTCTGCTAAGGAGCATTATTCCAAACGCAGATCCATCAGTGCCTGTGGGCAGTTTGGTGATATCTCTGGTTAATTAGAATATTGTTTTGGGTGTATGGTGACACGCTATTTTCATTGAACAGTTCATGCTGGGCAGCTAAATTCCTGCGCACTATTCATCTTCACTTTCTTTTGACTTGTGCTATTAGAGAGATGCAGGCGGTCGGGAGACCAGAAAAACTGAAGAGTCTATGCACACACCAGCTATCTCTACGTAGCTTATGCTGACGCACTTATAACATCAACGGGCTCTCTAGGTGAATGGATAAAAACATAGGACATGAATGTCCGGAAATTATTGTATACAGATGGAGCCTTTCTTATCTATGCCTGCCTAGTCGCAGGCGTGCACTCCCGGCGTGACTAGGCGATCCGTCCGCCTTGTTACGCTGGGAGTGCACAGAGCTGCTTCCCATTGTAAGCGTCTCTGTTTGTATATATATATATATATATATATATATTTATATATATAGTGGTGGTGGATGCCGTGACATGACCCTGCTGCGGGAGTCATTTCTCCATGCTATGCCTCTGCTTCCACTCATTGGCATTAGACTGCCCCTCATATCAGTCATACTTACAGAGGTAAGTGGTGTGATCAGATTTTTGTGTCTAAAGTTGTTGAGATGTACGGTGGCAATGTTGTGTCATGGAAACAGGTTTGGGTGTGACGTACTGCCTTTGAATATGGCAAGACAGGCTTTCAAGATGAGCAGCAATCCCACCAGCCAAGCACATCAATCAAGCACATACATTTATTATTGTAAAAAGTTTGAATCCACTTTAGACTGACCATATCAAAACTAGTGATGAGCACCGGAAATTTTTCGGGTTTTGTGTTTTGGTTTTGGGTTCGGTTCCGCGGCCGTGTTTTGGGTTCGAACGCGTTTTGGCAAAACCTCACCGAATTTTTTTTGTCGGATTCGGGTGTGTTTTGGATTCAGGTGTTTTTTTTAAAAAAACCCTAAAAAACAGCTTAAATCATAGAATTTGGGGGTCATTTTGATCCCAAAGTATTATTAACCTCAATAACCATAATTTCCACTCATTTTCAGTCTATTCTGAACACCTCACACCTCACAATATTATTTTTAGTCCTAAAATTTGCACCGAGGTCGCTGGATGACTAAGCTCAGCGACCCAAGTGGCCGACACAAACACCTGGCCCATCTAGGAGTGGCACTGCAGTGTCACGCAGGATGGCCCTTCCAAAAAACACCCCCCACACAGCACATGACGCAAAGAAGAAAAAAAAGAGGCGCAATGAGGTAGCTGTGTGAGTAAGCTAAGCGACCCTAGTGGCCGACACAAACACCTGGCCCATCTAGGAGTGGCACTGCAGTGTCACGCAGGATGGCCCTTCCAAAAAACACCCCCCAAACAGCACATGACGCAAAGAAAAAAAGAGGCGCAATGAGGTAGCTGTGTGACTAAGATAAGCGACCCAAGTGGCCGACACAAACACCTGGCCCATCTAGGAGTGGCACTGCAGTGTCACACAGGATGGCCCTTCCAAAAACTACTCCCCAAACAGCACATGACGCAAAGAAAAATAAAAGAAAAAAGAGGTGCAAGATGGAATTGTCCTTGGGCCCTCCCACCCACCCTTATGTTGTATAAACAGGACATGCACACTTTAACCAACCCATCATTTCAGTGACAGGGTCTGCCACACGACTGTGACTGAAATGACGGGTTGGTTTGGACCCCCACCAAAAAAGAAGCAATTAATCTCTCCTTGCACAAACTGGCTCTACAGAGGCAAGATGTCCACCTCATCATCATCCTCCGATATATCACCGTGTACATCCCCCTCCTCACAGATTATCAATTCGTCCCCACTGGAATCCACCATCTCAGCTCCCTGTGTACTTTGTGGAGGCAATTGCTGCTGGTGAATGTCTCCACGGAGGAATTGATTATAATTCATTTTAATGAACATCATCTTCTCCACATTTTCTGGATGTAACCTCGTACGCCGATTGCTGACAAGGTGAGCGGCGGCACTAAACACTCTTTCGGAGTACACACTTGTGGGAAGGCAACTTAGGTAGAATAAAGCCAGTTTGTGCAAGGGCCTCCAAATTGCCTCTTTTTCCTGCCAGTATATGTACGGACTGTCTGACGTGCCTACTTGGATGCGGTCACTCATATAATCCTCCACCATTCTTTCAATGGGGAGAGAATCATATGCAGTGACAGTAGACGACATGTCCGTAATCGTTGTCAGGTCCTTCAGTCCGGACCAGATGTCAGCATCAGCAGTCGCTCCAGACTGCCCTGCATCACTGCCAGCGGGTGGGCTCGGAATTCTGAGCCTTTTCCTCGCACCCCCAGTTGCGGGAGAATGTGAAGGAGGAGATGTTGACAGGTCGCGTTCCGCTTGACTTGACAATTTTCTCACCAGCAGTTCTTTGAACCCCTGCAGACTTGTGTCTGCCGGAAAGAGAGATCCAAGGTAGGTTTTAAATCTAGGATCGAGCACGGTGGCCAAAATGTAGTGCTCTGATTTCAACAGATTGACCACCCGTGAATCCTTGTTAAGCGAATTAAGGGCTCCATCCACAAGTCCCACATGCCTAGCGGAATCGCTCTGTGTTAGCTCCTCCTTCAATGTCTCCAGCTTCTTCTGCAAAAGCCTGATGAGGGGAATGACCTGACTCAGGCTGGCAGTGTCTGAACTGACTCCACGTGTGGCAAGTTCAAAAGGTTGCAGAACCTTGCACAATGTTGAAATCATTCTCCACTGCGCTTGAGACAGGTGCATTCCACCTCCTATATCGTGCTCAGTTGTATAGGCTTGAATGGCATTTTGCTGCTCCTCCAACCTCTGAAGCATATAGAGGGTTGAATTCCACCTCGTTACCACTTCTTGCTTCAGATGATGGCAGGGCAGGTTCAGGCGTTTTTGGTGGTGCTCCAGTCTTCTGTACGTGGTGCCTGTACGCCGAAAGTGTGCCGCAATTCTTCTGGCCACCGACAGCATCTCTTGCACGCCCCTCTCGTTTTTTAAATAATTCTGCACCACCAAATTCAAGGTATGTGCAAAACATGGGACGTGCTGGAATTTGCCCAGATTTAATGCACACACAATATTGCTGGCGTTGTCCGATGCCACAAATCCACAGGAGAGTCCAATTGGGGTAAGCCATTCTGCGATGATCTTCCTCAGTTGCCGTAAGAGGTTTTCAGCTGTGTGCGTATTCTGGAAAGCGTGATACAAAGCGTAGCCTGCCTAGGAAAGAGTTGGCGTTTGCGAGATGCTGCTACTGGTGCCGCCGCTGCTGTTCTTGCGGCGGGAGTCAATACATCTACCCAGTGGGCTGTCACAGTCATATAGTCCTGAGTCTGCCCTGCTCCACTTGTCCACATGTCCGTGGTTAAGTGGACATTGGGTACAACTGCATTTTTTAGGACACTGGTGAGTCTTTTTCTGAGGTCTGTGTACATTTTCGGTATCGCCTGCCTAGAGAAATGGAACCTAGATGGTATTTGGTACCGGGGACACAGTACCTCCAACAAGTCTCTAGTTGGCTCTGCAGTAATGATGGATACCGGAACCACGTTTCTCACCACCCAGGATGCCAAGGCCTCAGTTATCCGCTTTGCAGCAGGATGACTGCTGTGATATTTCATCTTCCTCGCAAAGGACTGTTGGACAGTCAATTGCTTGGTGGAAGTAGTAAAAGTGGTCTTACGACTTCCCCTCTGGGATGACCATCGACTCCCAGCAGCAACAACAGCAGCGCCAGCAGCAGTAGGCGTTACACGCAAGGATGCATCGGAGGAATCCCAGGCAGGAGAAGACTCGTCAGAATTGCCAGTGACATGGCCTGCAGGACTATTGGCATTCCTGGGGAAGGAGGAAATTGACACTGAGGGAGTTGGTGGGGTGGTTTGCGTGAGCTTGGTTACAAGAGGAAGGGATTTACTGGTCAGTGGACTGCTTCCGCTGTCGCCCAAAGTTTTTGAACTTGTCACTGACTTATGATGAATGCGCTGCAGGTGACGTATAAGGGAGGATGTTCCGAGGTGGTTAACGTCCTTACCCCTACTTATTACAGCTTGACAAAGGCAACACACGGCTTGACAAATGTTGTCCGCATTTCTGTTAAAATACTTCCACACTGAAGAGCTGATTTTTTTGGTATTTTCACCAGGCATGTCAATGGCCATATTCCTCCCACGGACAACAGGTGTCTTCCCGGGTGCCTGACTTAAACAAACCACCTCACCATCAGAATACTCCTGGTCAATTTCCTCCCCAGCGCCAGCAACACCCATATCCTCCTCATCCTGGTGTACTTCAACACTGACATCTTCAATCTGACTATCAGGAACTGGACTGCGGGTGCTCCTTCTAGCACTTGCAGGGGGCGTGCAAATGGTGGAAGGCGCATGCTCTTCACGTCCAGTGTTGGGAAGGTCAGGCATCGCAACCGACACAATTGGACTCTCCTTGTGGATTTGTGATTTCGAAGAACGCACAGTTCTTTGCTGTGCTTTTGCCAGCTTAAGTCTTTTCATTTTTCTAGCGAGAGGCTGAGTGCTTCCATCCTCATGTGAAGCTGAACCACTAGCCATGAACATAGGCCAGGGCCTCAGCCGTTCCCTGCCACTCCGTGTGGTAAATGGCATATTGGCAAGTTTACGCTTCTCCTCCGACGATTTTATTTTAGATTTTTGAGTCCTTTTTTTACTGATATTTGGTGTTTTGGATTTTACATGCTCTGTACTATGACATTGGGCATCGGCCTTGGCAGACGACGTTGATGGCATTTCATCGTCTCGGCCATGACTAGTGGCAGCAGCTTCAGCACGAGGTGGAAGTGGATCTTGATCTTTCCCTATTTTTGGAACCTCAACATTTTTGTTCTCCATATTTTAATAGGCACAACTAAAAGGCACCTCAGGTAAACAATGGAGATGGATGGATACTAGTATACTTATGGATGACGAGCGACTGCAGACACAGAGGTAGCTACAGCCGTGGACTACCGTACTGCGTCTGCTAGTATAGACTGGATGATAATGATATAAAAAATATATATATATCACTACTGCAGGACAGGTATATATTGTATAATGACGGACCTGCTGGACACTGTCAGCACTGCAGACTCCTAAACTACTAGTATGAAGAAGATAGAAAAAAAAATCCACCACAGGTAGGTATACAATTATGGACGAGCGACTGCCAGTGCCGACACAGAGGTAGCTACAGCCGTGGACTACCGTACTGCGTCTGCTAGTATAGACTGGATGATAATGATATAAAAAATATATATATATCACTACTGCAGGACAGATATATATTATATAATGACAGACCTGCTGGACACTGTCAGCACTGCAGACTCCTAAACTACTAGTATGAAGAAGATAGAAAAAAAAACCCACCACAGGTAGGTATACAATTATGGACGAGCGACTGCCGACACAGAGGTAGCTACAGCCGTGGACTACCGTACTGCGTCTGCTAGTATAGACTGGATGATAATGATATAAAAATATATATATATCACTACTGCAGGACAGGTATATATTATATAATGACGGACCTGCTGGACACTGTCAGCACTGCAGACTCCTAAACTACTAGTATGAAGAAGATAGAAAAAAAAAACCCACCACAGGTAGGTATACAATTATGGACGAGCGACTGCCGACACAGAGGTAGCTACAGCCGTGGACTACCGTACTGCATCTGCTAGTATAGACTGTATGATAATGATATAAAAAATATATATATATCACTACTGCAGGACAGGTATATATTATATAATGACGGACCTGTTGGACACTGTCAGCACTGCAGACTCCTAAACTACTAGTATGAAGAAGATAGAAATATAATGAATGACGGACCTGCTGGACACTGTCAGCAGAATGCGTTTATAGAATAAAAAATAAAAAAACACCACACGAGTGTTTAACTTTTTCAGGCAGACAATATACTGGTGGTCACTGCTGGTCAGTCACACTGGCACTCTGGCAGCAAAAGTGTGCACTGTTAAATATGTACTCCTGCTATAACTGCTCCCCAGTCTCCCCCACAATTAAGCTGTGTGAGCAGTGAGCACTACTCAGCACAGTCAGATATACATAGATGATATTATCATGCAGCACACTGAGGCTGAGCACAGATATGGTATGTGACTGTGTATCGTTTTTTTCAGGCAGAGAACGGATTATATTAAATAATAAATAAAACTGGTGGTCACTAGTATAACTATCAGCAAAACTCTGCACTCTCTGAGTACTCCTAATGCTCCAGTAAATCAAGTGTCTCACTCTCTATCTAAACGGAGAGGACGCCAGCCACGTCCTCTCCCTATCAATCTCAATGCACGTGTGAAAATGGCGGCGACGCGCGGCTCCTTATATAGAATTCGAGTCTCGCGATAGAATACGAGCCTCGCGAGAATCCGACAGCGGGATGATGACGTTCGGGCGCGCTCGGGTTAGCCGAGCAAGGCGGGAAGATCCGAGTCTGCCTCGGACCCGTGTAAAAAGCGTGAAGTTCGGGGGAGTTCGGTTTTCGAGAAACCGAACCCGCTCATCACTAATCAAAACTATCCAAATATTCTATACATAAACACTCTGGAGGTGGAATATTATTTGTTAAGCATGTATATTAGTTATGTGAAAGAAGAGAGATAACCTTACCTTACCCATGAAACAATAGAAAAGAATATGGTGATGAAGTATGTAATGGAATAAAAGTGGAATCATAGCGGTTGTTGTGCCTTCAAATTCCTGCTGCCGAGATACTGATGTGAAATAGAATATCTGGTATAAAAAAGAAAATATCTTTGGTGATTATATTATTTAGCTGAGTGCGCAGCAGTAAAATAATCAGGATTTTTTAATAAGTTTCATTAAGCCAAAACATTATGCTGCTTTATTTGTTTACTATTTTATATATACTCTATCATTCCATCATATTGTAAATTACCCTGAGGCATGTTTATTAAACAGATTTTACATGATATTCTCTGAAAATGGGGGGGGATATCCGCAAAATATAAGTACACCAGATGGGTATAGTTTTCAAATATTGTTATAAGTGCTAGCTGGTGTGCAGTGGGATACCAGAGGAGAAAAAGGACCCCCATTTCTGTTTGTTGTGACCCCTCCCTTTTCATGCACCTGATATGTGCTTCCAGAGTGATTGAGCAGCTACCACTGTGTTTTTTGCATATTAGTCACTGTGTTTACTAATTTTCCTAGAAGGGTCCATTTTACCAGAAGTGAGTCTAATTGTGCCACTTGATATTAATCTTTTATATATTTATTATATTTTTGTGTTTATAGTGAATACATTTGTTTTTATATAGAACTATACAATTGTATTTGATTGCTATCTAATAGGTAATGTGCTCCAATTAGTGAGGTATTTCACCATTTCCCCAATACCTTTCTAAATGTAATCTAGCACAGCTAGTCCCATTGGTCATATGAAATAACTTAATAGAGTATTTCTTCTTAAATGACCTCCCTACTTATGTATCACAGTCCAAAGACATAATGTTCTTATAAACTAGAATCAGCTTTTTACATAAGCGGTACTTGAGAAAGTTAAAAAAGCATATGAATGCTGGCATCAATGTTCAAAGGTAATGTAATTTTGCAGGTAATAATAAGCTTTTCTTATGAGTGGGTTGCTACTGATTGGGGTTGGTGGGAAGTTTCGAGTTGTGAAGGACACGTCAGAAGAGGGGACCTTGTGTGAAGGAACCTTTATTGTAGGTTCAGGTTTTTAATGGAATTCAAGACTGAGGTGTCATTCTTACATCTTTTAACTGATGCTTTGGAGGCTAAAGTGAGTAAGAACTGTAAAGAAAGTTCAATAATATAGTTTCCTGGAGCAAACATCTCTAAAAACTTATGTGGGCTGGATAAAGGACAAGATTGAAAGCCTTGAGAACAGGTTGCATCTTAATAATATCCAGATCAAATATATTCCCAAAACTATTGACATGGTCAAGCTTTCTGCTGACCTAGAAGCATAGTTAGAGGAGATGTTCAAACTAATTTAGCCAGATGTTGCCTCAGAAAGTTTATACTTGGACCAAGCTTATTGTGTCTTACTGTATGTGATGTTTGTTGTACCCTGTTGAAGTTGTAGCCGCAGCTGAAAAGGTCTTTCAAACTGTGCATCCACCATTGACCCAGAGAGCCTGTTCATTGAAGTGCTATCTAGAAAAGTATTAGTTCAGGGAGGTGGCACTTGGACCGGGGGCACAGCAGGGTGTAAAAGTTGGCACCCTGAAGAGGGGCTAAGCTTGCCCCACAGTGGACATTTCAGAGCACGGTGCTGCTAACTGCCCACTGCTGTTGCTGCTGCTGAGTACCAGCGGCTCCCCTCAGCCATCTCCCAGGGATCAGTATGAATGACCGATGGACGGGATGCCGGTGGTCAGCATACTGACACTGGCATCCCATCCATCATAATCCCGACAGCCCCCAGTAAGCCCCCTAACCCTCACCTTTTGGCTACATTAACCCTAACCCTCCCTCCCCGGTGGTGCCTAACCCTAACCCTCCCCGTTGGTGCCTAGCCCTAACCCTCCCTGCTAGGTGACTAACCCTAACCCTCCCTTCCCTGCTGCCTAAACCTAACTCTCCCTGCTTAATGCCTAATTCTAACCTCTCTTTCTATGTACCTAAACCTAACCCTCCCTCCTCGGTCCCTAACCCTAACCTTCCCTGTGCTTCCTCCTAACCCTAATACCCCTTATTCTGCCTAAACCTAACCTCAACCCCAGCACGGCAGGATGCTAGGACATACAGGTGTCAAAAGCTACTCCCCCACCTGTCTGTGATTGGCCGTGGACTCCACTGACAGCATGATGCCGGCCGCGTCAGGACTTCACTACAGGGCCGAAACATTCCACTTTTCAGAATATTTTGGTTAACAGGTATCCGGTTACCACTGAACAATACAAAACAGGATAGTAAGCAACATAATTTTCCTTTCCGGAAACCTATAACTCAAAGTAAGAGCATAGAGCTACCAATAGGGTAGAGTACCAACACTAGCCTCTTTTTGCAGAAAACAAATGAACCTGTAAAATGTTATGAACAGTGGATTAAAGACCAATTGGCTGCGGGGGGCGTGGCCTGGAGGCTGACCAGGGTGGCTGCACATACAGGGAGCTCTCTATCCCCTGTGGAAAATATCCCCTTGTTTTCCTCCCCTCATCCCCTGATTGCACCACCATACCTTCCACTGCACCACTAAGACCCCCTCACATTGGTGGACCCGTGCTGCGGAGTCGGGAAGCCGGTATACTGGCTTCTGCGGACTGCGGCCTGTCCACCCACCTGAAGCCGGGGCCTCGAGTTCAGTCCGGCGCCACTCGTCGCGGGGGCCGTCCGCCTCTGGGGACCCCGAAGTGCCCGCTCAAGACTCCCAGCTCGGATCTGTGCATCCGGACCACCCTTACCTGACACCTGGGGTCGGCGGTGCTGCAAGAGGGAGAAGAACCCGACTGGTCGCGGCTGCGAGAGGCCCGGAATCCCCGCAGCGGCGGCCATCTTGGATCTCGGGACCCGGACGGGAGGACGGAGGACGTGCGGCCCGGGGATCCCCCCGGCGAAGTGGTAAGCCGCTTCCCCTGATCTTGCCTCCCTGCGGTGCTCCCTCCTTCTGGGCCCCAGCGCACACCACCAACGGACGGCCGCCGTCGGCGGCCCTAACACGCTGGAGGGGCTGGACGCAGCTCCATCCCCCCCCCTCCTGTGACCTCAATCTGGGACTGACTCTGTCCCCCTCCTGGGCCTGAGGGAACCTGCTCCACTTCCATTGCCTGGAGACCTTCCTATACTGCCTCTCGGGGAGTGCCGGCCCGGATCCCCCCCAGCCTCCGGCTCCCTGCAGCCTACTCCAGCGGCGGCCATTTTGTGGGTCTCCGGGACCGCAGTTCCCCTCTGCCTCCAACCACCTAAATCCCGCTGGGGCCTACACTGGAGCTCACCCGAGGGCCGTTTCCATACCGGTCCACGGTCCTCTCCCCCTGCCGGGACCCAGCCGCGGGGCTACCCCACTCACTGGCTGGTCCGTGCCCGGGACCCGCCCCCGTGGTCCCCGAGCGGTGGAGATCGTCTCCGGGGCCCCCCCTCCTGCGGCTTCGGATTATCAGCCTCCAATCCGGGGCTGGGTGCCCTCCCTCTGCTCTCTTGAGCCTCCCTGGGCAGGCTCCATCTGCCGGGCTCGGCTGATGTCCACACCATGATGCCTCCCTAAAGCCCCCGATTCACCTTCCCTGGCCCTGAGCCTCACTGCAGGAGCGCCGCCTCCATTTCCCACCCTGCTCTCCACCCACCCCCCTGCGCTCCCAAGATGACCAGGGGTAACAAAAAATCCCAGGGGTCCGACCTCACACCATTTCTAACCAAAAAAAGCACTCCAGCCACGAACAGGCCTGACAATCCCGGCCCATCCCAAGGTCCCTCCGAATCGGAGGCCGAAGATGACAATCTCACCCCCCTCACCCACAAAGACTACCTCTCCCTCCTTAAGGAGATGCGGGACATCAAGTCCTCAGTCCAGGCTCTACACTCCTTGAAATCCGATATAGCCGATATCGGCTCCAGAACCGACCAACTTGAAAGGAGAGTGGAAGAAGTGGTAACATTCCAGCAAACAGCAGAGACCGATCTTCATCAACTCCATCAGGATTTTGCCCACCTCCGGGAGGAGAACGAGGACCAAGACAATAGAGCAAGGAGAAATAATATGAGGATCCGAGGCATCCCAGAGGAGGTCGAGGCGACCCATCTTGAGCTTTACCTCAAACGTCTCTTCGCACACCTGTCGCCTGACACCCCTGAGGAGCATCTCCTACTGGACCGAGCCCATCGGGCCTTACGGCCTCGCTCCCAGGACTCCTCCCAGCCCAGAGATGTCATCCTCCGAATGCACTACTTTACAGCGAAGGAGGCCGTCATGAGGGAGGCCCGACGACTGGGCTCTGTGACTTTCCAAAATACCCCGCTCCAAATTTTTCAGGATTTATCCCCCCTAACCTTAGCTAAACGCAGGGCCTTTAAACCCATCACCTCCCTGCTCTCCCGTCACAACGTGAAGTACTGTTGGGGTTTCCCTTTCCGGATCCTAGTGTGGCACCAAGGGAAGCTCCTCACAGCCAGAGACCAACCTGAGGCCATCACGCTCCTCTCCAGACTGGGCATCTCCGCTCCTGACCAAGATGTCCATTCTCCACGCCTCCCACCACGAACACAGCGGGTCTCACTTCAATCTCCTCGCTCCGAGTGGTTCACGGTGCCATCCTCTGCGGCCTCCCAGGCTCCACCTCCAGTTCCCTGAGAACTTTAACCTCTCTGCGCTAACGCTCCCCACATTGAATTGGGGCGATCACTCCTGGTCGTATCCCCCCATCAGAGGCGCTACTTTACTTTAGGTTCCCCGTAACCTTGCCTCTTGATCCCTTAGTTGCCTCACAAATGTTTTGTTGTTATCCCTTGTTGAATTGTTACAATGTTTAAAAGCTTAAATGCCTAACTGCCTAAAAACTCGAAGCTCTCCCTTCTGATATGTTTCCATGCTGACACTTGATTTACTCTCTTCCATCCCCCCCCCTTCCTATTCCTCGCCCTTTGGGGCTGGCGCTCCGGCTGTCTTCTCCTCCTGTCTTCTCTCCAGCTCTCTCCCTCAGGTACCCCCAGAGGAGGCTTGCCTCCTGTCCTTTCCCGAGCGGCTCGTGATCCGCGATCTGGACCCCATGCCGCGCCCCCACAGGGCCCCAGGCCCTACTGCTGACCTAGGTGCTCCCCCGACACCTAGTATTCCTTCCCCTTGTCAGCTCTACCGGTCCTGGCCTCCTCCGCCAGACGACCACCCACCCTCCCACCCCCTCCGGTCTTCTTTCCCTCCCCCCCCTCTTCTGACCACACTCTCTCTCACATCATATATCTCCGATCTGTCTCCCCCTCCCCCCTCTCCACCTTTAACCACCTCCGCCCTTTCAAATCCGCTGACCTCGCTGTTGCCTGCCCATGGGTCTCCGGGTACTCTCTCATAACGTGAAGGGCCTGAATAGCCCTCAAAAGAGGGGTAAGCTCTTTGCTTCCCTTAAACACCATGGAGGCGATCTGATCTTCCTACAGGAAACTCCCTTCGTACACGACTCTCACTCTACCCTCCAATGTAAACCATTCCCTGTCTCCTTTCACGCCTGCGATCACTTGGCCAAAAAACGTGGAGTAGCGATTTTAATGGCCCGCCACCTCTCTTTTGAACTCCTAGACTCTCATACTGACAAAGACGGCCGGTTCCTTGTCCTGGTGGGGAAACTTAATAATAATCTATGCACCCTGGTTAACGTTTACGCCCCTAACCAGCGACAGGAACGATTCTTTACAAGGCTAGATAATCTTCTCACCCGAGTCCGCCAGGGCGACCTTATACTTGCAGGGGACTTCAACTCCGTCCTCAACCCACAGCTAGATCGCTCTTCCTCTTCCCTTACTCCTTCCCCATCGTACTCCCTCCGCTCTAGATCCCTCCTCCGACTTATGCGTTCTCAACTCCTCTACGACTCCTGGAGGATAAAAGATCCCTCTACCCGCGATTATACCTTCTACTCTGCCCCTCATAACTCCTACTCCCGCATTGATATGGTCCTGCTCAGTCATGATCTTGCTCTGAATCTCCGCGATGCCCATATTCACCCATTAATATGGTCCGACCACGCTCCCATCTCCTGCGACTTGGCAGGTTTGGTTTCCCGTCCTCGCCCTATGACATGGCGCCTCAACGACTCCCTCCTACACAACCCTGAGATTAGGTCCCATCTTCATGACAAAATCTCTGATTATTTCACCTTAAATGATTCCCCCGATATCTCCAGATCCACCCTCTGGCTGGCGCATAAGGCTGTTCTTCGTGGACACCTCATCAGCCTAGCCTCAAAAGCCAAAAAGCAATCCCTTTCCCAATACAACAGGCTCTCCATTAAACTCCACGCACTTGAGACCCAACACAAGGCGTCCTCCGACCCAACGGTCTTGTCCGAACTTCGCACCATTAAGGCGGAACTTGATCTCCTCCTTACTACACGAGTGGCCAAGCGTCTTAAGTGGCTTCGCCAGTCCTTTTATGAGAAGGGTGACAAGGCGGACAAGATCCTGGCGGCTCGACTCCGCTCCACGAGAGCCAAAACCAACATTGTCACTATCAGAAACTCTCTCAATCAACTTGTTCAGGATCCCATCGCCATTAGAGCCACTTTCCAATCTTACTACACCGATCTATACAACCTCCCGCCCCCTCCACCGGGCTCCTCCCCCCGACCTCGATCCGACCTTATCTCCCACTTTCTCTCTGCTTCTAATCTACCCAGACTACCCCAGGACGCCTTGGACCTTCTTAACGGAGAGATTACGGTGGATGAAATCACCCAGACTATACTCCATGCAAAAAATCGGCAAATCCCCGGGTCCGGACGGGTTCACGGCTCTTTATTACAAAAAATTCTCTGCCCTTCTCTCCCCCCACCTACACTCTCTGTTTAATAGGATTGTCCAAGGCGACCCTTTTCCCCCTGAGATGCTAGAGGCTAGAATTGTGGTGATCCCCAAAGAAGGCAAAGATCCCCTTAACTGCGCTAGCTATCGCCCCATATCTCTCCTGAACTTAGACCTGAAAATCTTTGCTAAAATTCTGGCCAATCGTCTTAACCCATACCTCCCTTCCCTTGTTCACTACGACCAAGTAGGGTTTATCCCGGGCCGCCAGGCAAGAGACAACACCAGACGAGCTATTGACCTTATACATATCTCGAATTCCATGGGATCCCCTACTATCATGCTCTCCTTAGATGCCGAAAAAGCATTTGACCGTATCTCCTGGGAATTCCTGAAACCCGCCTTTGAGGCTTATGGCCTGTCCGGGGGCTTCCTCACTAGCATCCTAGCATTATACTCCACCCCCTCTGCCACCGTCCTTATCAATGGTACCCCATCCGCCCCACTTAGTATTTCCAATGGCACACGTCAGGGCTGCCCCCTCTCCCCCTTAATATTTGCCCTCATCATAGAACCCCTTGCCTCTCAAATTAGAACACATCCGGATATACACGGAATACAGGTAGGCCCCACAGATCCCAAAATTTCCCTCTTCGCAGATGACATCCTACTCTCCCTGACCCAGCCCCTTATTTCACTCCCAAACTTATTCTCAGTTCTACAAGCCTATAGCCTTATTTCAGGCTATAAGATCAACTACTCCAAATCTGAGGCCATGATGCTACATATCCCCCAACATGAGGCTGAATCCCTTCGCGCCAACTTTAAATTTAAATGGCAGCCCACGAAGATTAAATACTTAGGGATATACCTAACCCCGCGCTATGACTCCCTGTTCCGGGAAAACTTCCCGCCCCTCCTCACCAACACACTAGCCGACCTGACCTCTTGGAACAGTCTCTTCATCTCATGGCTGGGCAGGATCATAGCAGTTAAAATGACCATAATCCCCAAATGGCTCTACCTTTTCCAGACTCTTCCTGTAGCGGTCCCGGCCTCCTTTCTCCGCACTATCCAACGAGCCCTTATACGCTTTATTTGGAACCACAGGCCTCCCCGCATTGCTGCCAACACTCTGAAAAGATCAACCTCCACGGGAGGCAGAGGCCTTCCCGACGTCAAGTTATACTACCTCGCCTCCCACTTATCCCACATTGTCACTTCATACGCTCCTCCAGGGTCGATATCCTGGTTGGACATCGAGGCAGCCTTCATTGGCATCCCAGACCTGACCCCCTTATGGGGACTCTCCTCCACCTCTCGACCCCCAACCTCTAAACTTCTTCCCACCATCAAATTCAACCTCAAAACCTGGGACACCCTCTCTCTGAAGTGGGGTCTCACTACTACACCCTCACCCTTGACCCCCATCTGGCAGAATCCCATGTTTCCCTCCGGACTCTCAATTACGAGATCCCGGACGTGGATAACACTGGGCCTTAAATTCCCAATCGACTTTGCCGATCGGGGCCAATGGCTGTCCCTGCCTGACCTCCAGCAGAAAATCCCCTCACAACCACTCAATCCCTTCCAATTCCTACAAATACGCCACTTTCTAACCTCCCTCCCCCCCACCGCCTTACTTCGTGCCCTTACTCCCTTTGAATCCCTATGTGTCAACTCCCACTCCTCCAAAGGCATAATCTCCCAACTTTACTCTCTCCTACTGGAATCCTCCCTGCCTTTATCCCGGCCCCATGAACTCGCATGGGAACGGGACCTCGGGCCTCCACCCGAAACTGAAGACTGGGAGGACATGAGACTAGGGATTGCTAAATGCTCTATTGCCACCGCCTTTAAGGAAACAGCCTACAAAGTTTATTACCGCTGGTACTACACCCCCGACCGTCTTAACAAATTTTTCCCGTCCGCCTCTCCGGCCTGCTGGAGGAACTGTGGAGCTAGAGGTACTATGCTCCACATATGGTGGACTTGCCCGGTTATCATGTCCTTCTGGGATTTGGTCCACTCCCTCCTCAACTCACTTCTAGAATCTCCTATGCCGAAAGATCCTTGGATCTCCTTACTGTGTTATCCCCCCCCCACTTCTCAATAAATTCTCCCAAAAGCTGACCTCACACATTCTAGCGGCAGCGAAATCACTGATCGCCCTCAACTGGAAGAGCCCCTCACCACCTTCCCTACTATCCCTTAAAGCTAAAATCTGGCACATCGCCTCCATGGAAAAGATCACCTATTACCTCCACGACCGGGGCCACGTCTTCGAGCAAGTCTGGGCACCCACCACCTTCTCTCTCCGACATTCCTCTTCAACCCCACTCCTATCTTTCTCAATTACCTCTTCTTCCTATTACCCTCTCTCTCTTCGTCTCTTTCCTGTCTCCCCTCCTCCCCTCTATTATGATCTCGTTGTTCTCGAGATATATATTATGTATGAACATAAATGTGGTTCTCCCCCCCCCCCCCTGTTCCTCTCCTCCCCCCCCCCCCCCTGATCCCCATGTTTCAGCCAAAATTGTCCATCTGGCGCACCTGACTCTGCAATTTCCCATGTTTGAACTCGACTGTTTTCCCACACCGATTAACCCTGTTATGTATCTGAAAATTGTGGTCTATCTTGGACGCTGGCTATGTTGGCCGCCTGTCCCATGTATTTCTAGAATGCCTTCTCAATGTACCTGACCACGTATAAATAAAGAATTTCACAAAAAAAAGATCAATTGGCCACCATCTACACAGTTTCATGGTTGAGACACCAAACCACATTGCCCAGGAGACACCTTTCTGGTAGTATTATATATCTTTGCACAGTATAGTGCAAATTTTCCCACCTTAATCTAGGTCTGTGAAATTACGGAAGTAAACAATTAGCAATACTGTCATGTATGGGACATTTATACAAGTTTTAACATATAAATATTTGTTAAAACTTAACAAAGAAATAAAAAAAATAAAAAAACATAATATCAAAGTGCCTAGCTAGGCTCATTTTTTAGGTAGAATTTTTTTTGCTGCTTTAAACGCAAAACAATTTTCACAAAATGTAGTTGTCATGTACGGGACAAGCCAAGTCCACCACTCCTGCCATGTTACAGACTGTTTGAAAAATGACGGGAGCGGATTGGATTGTACTGTGGGGTTTATGTACTAAGTCCCAGAGAGAGACAAAGTGGATGGAGATAAAGCACCAACCAACCAGCTCCTGCCATTTTTCTAACACAGCCTGTTTCATGTAAAGATGAGCGGGTTTGGTTTTACTCGGATTTACTTGGATTTACCCGAATCTCCTTATTGGCTATAGGACGTCACGTGTTTTGGTTAGCCAATAAGAAAAATCCAGAAAATAAGAAATGGCGATAATTCTGGCGTAAAGAAACGAGTAAATCCAAATCCGCTCATCTCTAGTTTCATGGCAGTTGGGAGCTGATTGACTGGCACCTCATCTCCGTCCACCCCACCCCTCTCCAAGGCTCAGTACATAGACCCCTTTGTTTCTCTCCGCGATTTAATAAATCTCCCATTAAGTACTTAGGTTTAGTCCTTTGAGTAT
Source organism: Pseudophryne corroboree (assembly GCF_028390025.1). Lineage (NCBI taxonomy): Eukaryota > Metazoa > Chordata > Amphibia > Anura > Myobatrachidae > Pseudophryne > Pseudophryne corroboree. Next base: position 124,153,451 of record NC_086448.1, read on the forward strand.
CAACTTTGGAAGCAAAAAAGAAAAATACTTATGGTATTGTAGCATCTGCACAGTGGTTCTGGGGCGGAATAATTACCCGAACCCAGGTCTGATGGAGGGGCCAAGTCCACCCCCACCCCCACCCCCCTTGACTGACAGCATCAGCTGCAGCTCTTCTCCGTAACCCAGCACTTGCTGCTCTGTGCTGGGCTGGAGTGTGGCCAGGGAGGCGCTTAAAGTACTATTTTGTCTGGATTTATTTTCTAAGGGTGCACGGCCACACCTCCTGTGATTAGACCACGCCCCCTGAAAAGTACCTGGGCCCAGCCAGGCTCTCTACTGCCCTGCATCTGCATGATGTGCTCCTTGATCATGGGGAGTACTAACTTTCCACCCAAGTCGCAGGATATTCTGTCCAAGGCACTTTCACCATCGTTCTAATTCCAAAGTGCCACTATAAGCATTTGGTTATGTGTTTGTGCATCGCTCTATTTTACACATATTTCATAGAGAAAACTCTGCACCATGTGGTTTTATTGTATTTTATTCAGCATACAGAAATGCTATTAATAGTGGAAGTTACATTTATATATACTTAATATTATTGGACTTATTTTTATGGGAAGAGCATGTTACATGTCTTAGCTTATACAGTGAGCACTATATTCCTTTTCTTTTTTCTCCCCTATCACTCCAAAATTGGAGACATATTTTGGTACAAGAAAAACGTATCTACTCCACGTCTGGCGATCTCGGACTCCATTACACCCGGCCCAATATCTCAACTGCCAGAAGTAAGTACATAGCATTAGGCAAATTATAAATTCATTTATTTTCATGATTCACAATATATTATTTTTCTTTTGAGTCCATCTGTGTCACCATGTTAAACTTTAATTTTGAAGCTTGCATCAGTATTTTAAATTCTTTACGTTCAATCAGATACAGTACATATAGTAGAGATGAGCGGGTTCGGTTCCTCGGAATCCGAACCCCCCCGAACTTCAGCCTTTTTACACGGGTCCGAGGCAGACTCGGATCTTCCCGCCTTGCTCGGCTAACCCGAGCGCGCCCGAACGTCATCATCCCGCTGTCGGATTCTCGCGAGGCTCGTATTCTATCGCGAGACTCGGATTCTATATAAGGAGCCGCGCGTCGCCGCCATTTTCACACGTGCATTGAGATTGATAGGGAGAGGACGTGGCTGGCGTCCTCTCCGTTTAGATAGAGAGTGAGACACTTGATTTACTAGTAATTTAATTTTAGTAATTTTGGGGAGCATTAGGAGTACTCAGAGAGTGCAGAGTTTTGCTGATAGTTATACTAGTGACCACCAGTTTTATTTATTATTTAAAATCCGTTCTCTGCCTGAAAAAAAACGATACACAGTCACATACCATATCTGTGCTCAGCCTCAGTGTGCTGCATGATAATATCATCTATGTATATCTGACTGTGCTGAGTGCTCACTGCTCACACAGCTTAATTGTGGGGGAGACTGGGGAGCAGTTATAGCAGGAGTACATAACAGTGCACACTTTTGCTGCCAGTGTGACTGACCAGTGACCACCAGTATATTGTCTGCCTGAAAAAGTTAAACACTCGTGTGGTGTTTTTTTTTTTTATTCTATAAACGCATTCTGCTGACAGACAGTGTCCAGCAGGTCCGTCATTCATTATATTATAATATATACCTGCAGTAGTGATATATATATATTTTTTTATATCATTATCATCCAGTCTATACTAGCAGACGCAGTACGGTAGTCCACGGCTGTAGCTACCTCTGTGTCGGCAGTGCTCGTCCATAATTGTATACCTACCTGTGGTGGGTTTTTTTTTTCTATCTTCTTCATACTAGTAGTTTAGGAGTCTGCTGCTGACAGTGTCCAGCAGGTCCGTCATTATATAATATATACCTGTCCCGCAGTAGTGATATATATATATTTTTTATATCATTATCATCCAGTCTATACTAGCAGACGCAGCACGGTAGTCCACGGCTGTAGCTACCTCTGTGTCGGCAGTGCTCGTCCATAATTGTATACCTACCTGTGGTGTTTTTTTTTTTTTCTATCTTCTTCATACTAGTAGTTTAGGAGTCTGCTGCTGACAGTGTCCAGCAGGTCCGTCATTATATAATATATACCTGTCCTGCAGTAGTGATATATATATATTTTTTATATCATTATCATCCAGTCTATACTAGCAGATGCAGTACGGTAGTCCACGGCTGTAGCTACCTCTGTGTCGGCAGTGCTCGTCCATAATTGTATACCTACCTGTGGTGGGTTTTTTTTTTCTATCTTCTTCATACTAGTAGTTTAGGAGTCTGCTGCTGACAGTGTCCAGCAGGTCCGTCATTATATAATATATACCTGTCCTGCAGTAGTGATATATATATATATATTTTTTATATCATTATCATCCAGTCTATACTAGCAGACACAGTACGGTAGTCCACGGCTGTAGCTACCTCTGTGTCGGCAGTGCTCGTCCATAATTGTATACCTACCTGTGGTGGGTTTTTTTTTCTATCTTCTTCATACTAGTAGTTTAGGAGTCTGCTGCTGACAGTGTCCAGCAGGTCCGTCATTATATAATATATACCTGTCCTGCAGTAGTGATATATATATATATTTTATATCATTATCATCCAGTCTATACTAGCAGACGCAGTACGGTAGTCCACGGCTGTAGCTACCTCTGTGTCGGCAGTCACTGGTCATCCATAAGTATACTAGTATCCATCCATCTCCATTGTTTACCTGAGGTGCCTTTTAGTTGTGCCTATTAAAATATGGAGAACAAAAATGTTGAGGTTCCAAAAATAGGGAAAGATCAAGATCGACTTCCACCTCGTGCTGAAGCTGCTGCCACTAGTCATGGCCGAGACAATGAAATGCCATCAACGTCGTCTGCCAAGGCCGATGCCCAATGTCATAGTACAGAGCATGTAAAATCCAAAACACCAAATATCAGTAAAAAAAGGACTCAAAAATCTAAAATAAAATTGTCGTCGGAGAAGTGTAAACTTGCCAATATGCCATTTACCACACGGAGTGGCAAGGAACGGCTGAGGCCCTGGCCTATGTTCATGGCTAGTGGTTCAGCTTCACATGAGGATGGAAAAATTAAAAGACTTAAGCTGGCAAAAGCACAGCAAAGAACTGTACGTTCTTCGAAATCACAAATCCACAAATCCACAAGGAGAGTCCAATTGTGTCGGTTGCGATGCCTGACCTTCCCAACACTGGACGTGAAGAGCATGCGCCTTCCACCATTTGCACGCCCCCTGCAAGTGCTGGAAGGAGCACCCGCAGTCCAGTTCCTGATAGTCAGATTGAAGATGTCAGTGTTGAAGTACACCAGGATGAGGAGGATATGGGTGTTGCTGGCGCTGGGGAGGAAATTGACCAGGAGGATTCTGATGGTGAGGTGGTTTGTTTAAGTCAGGCACCCGGGGAGACACCTGTAGTCCGTGGGAGGAATATGGCCATTGACATGCCTGGTGAAAATACCAAAAAAATCAGCTCTTCGGTGTGGAAGTATTTCAACAGAAATGCGGACAACATTTGTCAAGCCGTGTGTTGCCTTTGTCAAGCTGTAATAAGTAGGGGTAAGGACGTTAACCACCTCGGAACATCCTCCCTTATACGTCACCTGCAGCGCATTCATCATAAGTCAGTGACAAGTTCAAAAACTTTGGGCGACAGCGGAAGCAGTCCACTGACCAGTAAATCCCTTCCTCTTGTAACCAAGCTCACGCAAACCACCCCACCAACTCCCTCAGTGTCAATTTCCTCCTTCCCCAGGAATGCCAATAGTCCTGCAGGCCATGCCACTGGCAATTCTGACGAGTCCTCTCCTGCCTGGGATTCCTCCGATGCATCCTTGCGTGTAACGCCTACTGCTGCTGGCGCTGCTGTTGTTGCTGCTGGGAGTCGATGGTCATCCCAGAGGGGAAGTCGTAAGACCACTTTTACTACTTCCACCAAGCAATTGACTGTCCAACAGTCCTTTGCGAGGAAGATGAAATATCACAGCAGTCATCCTGCTGCAAAGCGGATAACTGAGGCCTTGGCATCCTGGGCGGTGAGAAACGTGGTTCCGGTATCCATCATTACTGCAGAGCCAACTATAGACTTGTTTGAGGTACTGTGTCCCCGGTACCAAATACCATCTAGGTTCCATTTCTCTAGGCAGGCGATACCGAAAATGTACACAGACCTCAGAAAAAGACTCACCAGTGTCCTAAAAAATGCAGTTGTACCCAATGTCCACTTAACCACGGACATGTGGACAAGTGGAGCAGGGCAGACTGAGGACTATATGACTGTGACAGCCCACTGGGTAGATGTATTGACTCCCGCCGCAAGAACAGCAGCGGCGGCACAAGTAGCAGCATCTCGCAAACGCCAACTCTTTCCTAGGCAGGCTACGCTTTGTATCACCGCTTTCCAGAATACGCACACAGCTAAAAACCTCTTACGGCAACTGAGGAAGATCATCGCAGAATGGCTTACCCCAATTGGACTCTCCTGTGGATTTGTGGCATCAGACAACGCCAGCAATTTTGTGTGTGCATTAAATATGGGCAAATTCCAGCACGTCCCATGTTTTGCACATACCTTGAATTTGGTGGTGCAGAATTATTTAAAAAACGAGAGGGGCGTGCAAGAGATGCTGTCGGTGGCCAGAAGAATTGCGGGACACTTTCGGCGTACAGGCACCACGTACAGAAGACTGGAGCAATACCAAAAACGCCTGAACCTGCCCTGCCATCATCTGAAGCAAGAAGTGGTAACGAGGTGGAATTCAACCCTCTATATGCTTCAGAGGTTGGAGGAGCAGCAAAAGTTCATTCAAGCCTATACAACTGAGCACGATATAGGAGGTGGAATGCACCTGTCTCAAGCGCAGTGGAGAATGATTTCAACGTTGTGCAAGGTTCTGCAACCTTTTGAACTTGCCACACGTGAAGTCAGTTCAGACACTGCCAGCCTGAGTCAGGTCATTCCCCTCATCAGGCTTTTGCAGAAGAAGCTGGAGACATTGAAGGAGGAGCTAACACTGAGCGATTCCGCTAGGCATGTGGGACTTGTGGATGGAGCCCTTAATTCGCTTAACAAGGATTCACGGGTGGTCAATCTGTTGAAATCAGAGCACTACATTTTGGCCACCGTGCTCGATCCTAGATTTAAAACCTACCTTGGATCTCTCTTTCCGGCAGACACAAGTCTGCTGGGGTTCAAAGAACTGCTGGTGAGAAAATTGTCAAGTCAAGCGGAACGCGACCTGTCAACATCTCCTCCTTCACATTCTCCCGCAACTGGGGGTGCGAGGAAAAGGCTCAGAATTCCGAGCCCACCCGCTGGCGGTGATGCAGGGCAGTCTGGAGCGACTGCTGATGCTGACATCTGGTCCGGACTGAAGGACCTGACAACGATTACGGACATGTCGTCTCCTGTCACTGCATATGATTCTCTCCCCATTGAAAGAATGGTGGAGGATTATATGAGTGACCGCATCCAAGTAGGCACGTCAGACAGTCCGTACTTATACTGGCAGGAAAAAGAGGCAATTTGGAGGCCCTTGCACAAACTGGCTTTATTCTACCTAAGTTGCCCTCCCACAAGTGTGTACTCCGAAAGAGTGTTTAGTGCCGCCGCTCACCTTGTCAGCAATCGGCGTACGAGGTTACTTCCAGAAAATGTGGAGAAGATGATGTTCATTAAAATGAATTATTATCAATTCCTCCATGGAGACATTCACCGGCAGCAATTGCCTCCACAAAGTACACAGGGAGCTGTGATGGTGGATTCCAGTGGGGACGAATTGATAATCTGTGAGGAGGGAGATGTACACGGTGATGAATCGGAGGATGATGATGAGGTGGACATCTTGCCTCTGTAGAGCCAGTTTGTGCAAGGAGAGATTAATTGCTTCTTTTTTGGTGGGGGTCCAAACCAACCCGTCATTTCAGTCACAGTCATGTGGCAGACCCTGTCACTGAAATGATGGGTTGGTTAAAGTGTGCATGTCCTATTTATACAACATAAGGGTGGGTGGGAGGGCCCAAGGACAATTCCATCTTGCACCTCTTTTTTCTTTCATTTTTCTTTGCGTCATGTGCTGTTTGGGGAGTGTTTTTTGGAAGGGCCAGCCTGCGTGACACTGCAGTGCCACTCCTAGATGGGCCAGGTGTTTGTGTCGGCCACTAGGGTCGCTTAGCTTACTCACACAGCTACCTCATTGCGCCTCTTTTTTTCTTTGCGTCATGTGCTGTTTGGGGAGTGTTTTTTGGAAGGGCCAGCCTGCGTGACACTGCAGTGCCACTCCTAGATGGGCCAGGTGTTTATGTCGGCCACTAGGGTCGCTGAGCTTACTCACACAGCTACCTCATTGCGCCTCTTTTTTTCTTTGCGTCATGTGCTGTTTGGGGAGTATTTTTTGGAAGGGCCATCCTGCCTGACACTGCAGTGCCACTCCTAGATGGGCCAGGTGTTTGTGTCGGCCACTAGGGTCGCTGAACTTAGTCACACAGCTACCTCATTGCGCCTCTTTTTTTTCTTATTTGCGTCATGTGCTGTTTGGGGAGTATTTTTTGGAAGGGCCATCCTGCCTGACACTGCAGTGCCACTCCTAGATGGGCCAGGTGTTTGTGTCGGCCACTTGGGTCGCTGAGCTTAGTCACACAGCTACCTCATTGCGCCTCTTTTTTTCTTTGCGTCATGTGCTGTTTGGGGAGTGTTTTTTTGAAGGGCCATCCTGCGTGACACTGCAGTGCCACTCCTAGATGGGCCAGGTGTTTGTGTCGGCCACTAGGGTCGCTGAGCTTACTCACACAGCTACCTCATTGCGCCATTTTTTTTCTTTGCGTCATGTGCTGTTTGGGGAGTGTTTTTTGGAAGGGCCATCCTGCCTGACACTGCAGTGCCACTCCTAGATGGGCCAGGTGTTTGTGTCGGCCACTAGGGTCGCTGAGCTTAGTCACACAGCTACCTCATTGCGCCTCTTTTTTTTCTTCTTTGCGTCATGTGCTGTTTGGGGAGTATTTTTTGGAAGGGCCATCCTGCCTGACACTGCAGTGCCACTCCTAGATGGGCCAGGTGTTTGTGTCGGCCACTTGGGTCGCTGAGCTTAGTCACACAGCTACCTCATTGCGCCTCTTTTTTTCTTTGCGTCATGTGCTGTTTGGGGAGTGTTTTTTGGAAGGGCCATCCTGCGTGACACTGCAGTGCCACTCCTAGATGGGCCAGGTGTTTGTGTCGGCCACTTGGGTCGCTGAGCTTAGTCATCCAGCGACCTCGGTGCAAATTTTAGGACTAAAAATAATATTGTGAGGTGTGAGGTGTTCAGAATAGACTGAAAATGAGTGGAAATTATGGTTATTGAGGTTAATAATACTTTGGGATCAAAATGACCCCCAAATTCTATGATTTAAGCTGTTTTTTAGGGTTTTTTGAAAAAAACACCCGAATCCAAAACACACCCGAATCCGACAAAAAAAATTCGGTGAGGTTTTGCCAAAACGCGTTCGAACCCAAAACACGGCCGCGGAACCGAACCCAAAACCAAAACACAAAACCCGAAAAATTTCCGGTGCACATCTCTAACATATAGGGCTAAATTCAGTAACCCAGGGCTTGTAGTTCCCAGGTAAAGGGGACTATTCATGAAGCAGTGAAAAGTGCGGAGAAGTGAGCCAGTGGAGAAGTTGCCCATGGCATCTAATTATCTGCTACGTATAATTTTATAGAAGGCACTTAATAAATGTTACCTCGAAACTTGATTGGTCGCCATGGCTCAACACTGATTGGTTGCCATGGGTAACTTCTCCACTGGCTCACTTCTCCACCCTTTTGACTGCTTTATGAATAGACCCCTAAGTGCCTGGGGCTATACCTTTACATTATGCAGTAAGCCCGCAAGCTGCACTTTTCATGAGTTTCCGTTTGCACCATCCTGAGGTGCAGACAGAAATCAGCAGTAAGTGCAGTAGGGTTTTTTGGGGTTTACCTGGCTACTCCCAAGCAGTTAACCCAATGCACCACTAAAAGTATATATACAGTATATTTTTTCATTTAACTGATGCATCATTTAAACATATTTATAAAATGTGTAAAACACAATGTAAAAAATATATGCTTGGCAGGTGTGATATTGTTTGTTTTAAAATCAGCTTGTCTATCTATCTATCTATCTATCTATCTATCTATCTATCTATCATCTATCTATCTATCTATCTATCTATCTATCTATCTATCTATCTATCTATCTATCTATCTGTAACCTACCTTTATATGTCTGAGTTGTAATGTGTCTATATCCTGCGAGATGGATTGGAGAAAGTGCTGGATCCATTGCCGGCTGTTGTCGTGGTCCTGCTCATTGTCCTCTCTCAGGTAATACACTAACCTGATTGCCTGGGCTTTCTGCACAGTGTTGTCTGTGTTCAGTGTCACCCCACCCAGGTGTGTACCAAGGAATGTTCTACGCTGAAACATGGGGTAAGTTATATTCATTGTCTCTATGAGACTGGCGTCACCTTGCACTGCGGATAGGAGTGGATTGGCAGCAACACATCTTTGCCCCGGTATTTCTGCACACAGCTGCTGGAAATCGAGACTGACATCAGCACCAGGTTGTGGCATGGTGATGTTCAGGTTCTGCACCATCTCATCCAGCCTCAGCAGCTCTGTGAATGTGTCTGTAGTCAGGACATTATCGGACACACTGACAGCAATGAGTGAGACAAATGATCCTTCTGTATACAGTCGCTGTGCAGAAAACTGGCCTGAGTCATTGGTTGGAAAATGCACCTTGACAAATTCTCGTTCAGATTTAGCTGGACCTCCGAGTGGTGTGAAGTGGTCTTCTATGTCATTAGCTTCTCTCTGGGGTAAAAAGTAAAAGCCAGCTCCCAGCCCAGCAGATACAATAAGAGGAATAACTAGGAACCACCAGGGATACCTTGCCACCAGTGTTCCAAGCCCGCAGAATACGCGAGAGAGGGGTTTCTGACTGTATACAGTCTGTCTTACACCGGGACATTATCACTTTCCTATTATCTCACAGAGAAGGAAGACAGGAAAGTATAAAGCCAACCTTGTTAGATCCAATGACGAATGGTATCATTTCTTTGGTAAACCAGCCAGTATCTAGGGAGTCATTCATATCTTTATGGCTTGGCAACTAATAAAGGACAGCTGGCTTTGACCTTTGTAGCATTACAATTTTTCCAAAGAAGAGAGCTGTTAAATATTACTCTTAAAAACCCCCAAAACAAAACAATTGAATATATATTACTTGGCAAAGGGATGTAATATTCCTGCCAAGGGAACAGTGGTGTAGCGTCATGAGATAGGAGGATTGATTTATTAGTTTACAGTATGAGGGATGAGAAAGACTTTTACTCAGTAGCGTATTTATAATGGACGTGGTATGTGCAGGTGCACACGGGCCCCTTGTATCCAGGGGACCCACCCTGCACCCATTTCTTTAGTACTCACCTTTCCAGAGAACTGCAAAATCACCAGGAATATTGCGTGGCAGACATTTTCCCAGTGTTTTGTGCAGGCGCAGTAAGAGAATCATTGGGAAAATGTCCGCCATGCCATTTTCCCGAAGTACTGTGCATGCGCAGTAGACTCTAGCACAGCTCTAGAGTCTACTAGTGCCCGGAGACAGAAACTGACTAGGAGCTGCCCAGCTGCCAGCTAGAGAGAAGAGGGGACAAAGTTGGAGACTGCACACACGAGCCCCCTTCTCTCTTAATACGCCCCTGTTTTTACTGCAGTACTAAATGTGTGGGGTATAAAAAATTACTTTTGTACAGCAATCTTTAAGTAAATTTGGTAGTAAATGTATTCTGATGTCATTTGGAGTTACATGGAAAGATACAGTATACATTTTGCATACAGAGTTAATATGTGCTTGTAGCAGATACTTTTAGATACATGCAGCCTAGTTACCACCTTAGTTTCTCCTATATAATAATAATAATAATAATAATAATAATAATAAAAAAAATACTTTATTGCAGCTGTTTTATTAAAATGACATTACAGTATTATTATTATTATTATTATTATTATTAATAATAATAATAATAATAGTAATAATTATTATTATTATTATAGGTGAAACCAAAAATAGGACACATTCCAGGAGTCACCTCTTAAAGCATATGGAGCTGTGAGGGCAACACAAAATAGGGGCATAATTTTTATGCAAAACATAAAGTTAGCACTCAAAAAGACACTTATGTGGAACTATAAATGAGGCCCTTGGGCAATATAGCATTTATTATTTTGTTAAACTGAAGACAACCATCCTAGGCATCTCCTCAGTAGGTAGCATATAACTGGACAGGTGTGGCGATCCTCTAATTAGGTATTTGACATTATTTGTTTGTAGCTCACCACCAGCTTCTCATTCACTCTCCACCTACAGCAATATAAGTCTGGGTAATCAATAAACTATTAGCCCTCTCAATAGCAGAGATATTTCCTAGAAGTTTGAGGCTGGTTATTCAATGGCTAAGCAAAAGATACCAGTGCCGTCACTTCTGGTCTGAAGTCTGGACTCTGTATTAGTGAGACTATGAGGAGTCTCCATCTTTATAGTTTTTTATACGGATAAACCGAGTATGGGACTCAGGTTCGACAGTGTCTAGGTTGACATCCATTAGGTCGACACCTATTGGTCGACAGTGGCTAGGTCGACACTAGAAATAGGTTGACATGTCCATTAGGTCGACATGAACAAGGTCGACATGAAAAAGGTCGACATAAGTATTTCATGTTTTTTGGGTGTCGTTTTCTCCGTAAAGAGTTACTGGGAACTCCAATTAGTGCACAGTGTCCCCTTGCATGGCTCGCCATGCTTTGGGCAAGTTTACCGTTCCCAATCATAGTTCACGCAGATCGTAAAGTATGAAAAAGTTCAAAAACAGATTTTTAAAAAAAAAAACTCATGTCAACCTTTTTGCATGTTGATGGTCATATCGACCTATTTCTAGTGTCGACCTAGTCACTGTCGACCAATAGATGTCGACCTAAGTGGTGTTGACCCAGAGTCCGGATACCGGATAAACCTACTACCAAAAGTTTTCATGTTGCCGAAGTTATTGTAGATTAATCATTTTAAGTTTATCTAGAACTTTTTTTACACATGCCTGACCGTCTGATTATAGAAGTATACACAGAGATGAAAAAATGGATGGTGTGTGTACAGACTTTTACAGAAAATATATTCATATAAGATCATTTTTATATATTTCCATAGGAATGATTCTGCTTATTAATTACTTGGTTGACTACTATTGTGCACAATGACTTATTTCCTTTCCTTCTCATCCTTCAATGGTTACTTGTTGCTGATTTGCTCCCACTGTCACCAGCTGCTCCCTCCAGAATGTAAACTCTCAAGAGCAATGTCCTCTCTAACTTCCATCCGTTGGTCTGCTTGTGGTGTTATAAGTTCTACTCCCACATTATGCCATTATTCTGCATATTGTATTCACTATTATATTTATTATATTATATTCAGCGTCGGACTGGGGCATGAAGGGCCCACCGGGGGAATGCAGTTATAGGGGCCCATGCTTAGGGGTGTGGCCAGCCTACAAAGGGGGTGTGACCAGCCTCCGCAGAGGCTTGAAATACACAATAGTTTAGTGCAATGTAACGCAACATATCTACCATGTATAATATAAGTGCACAGTCTGGAACCTGATCCCTAGAGGAAGGAGTGGGCCCTCAGGCAGTGGGGCCTACCGGTGGTTTCCCTGGTACCCCTGTGGGCCAGTCCGACCCTGATTATATTGTTTGCATTAATGTACTTGTTATTATGCTTTATCGTACTCAGGCTTTATTTCTTGTGTTTATGTGTTATTCTTATATTTCAACTGCATTCCTTCACTTTTGACTAGAGATGTGTAGTTCAATTTCTGCAAAATCCAAACACCCCCAAACAAAGGGGATCCGAGTATCTCCGAGTACCGGTTCGGGTATTCCTGCCACACATGGATACCAGACTGAAACAAAACGTGATTTTCCTGGAGTCAGATCTCGTATGTTTTAGATTCCCCTGGTGCCACATCTCATGTGTTTTGGATACCATATAAAAGTACCTCCCTCGTGATTGGGTGCCATTTGAAAGTGGAGAGTGGAAGGAGAGGGGGAGGAACGGAGCTGCAACGTCATTAATAAGCACATTAGGGATCTTTTAGAAGAACTGGGAAGGGTGATCAGGGGCGTAGAGAGCCGGCATGGCCCCAGTAAGGGGGGTGGAGATGTGGCTTAAAATAGTTTTATTAAAGTAAAAAATAAAATAATTGCAGGGTGGCGGGGGTTGACACCCGCTTCTTACCTTACTTGATCAGGAAACTGGTTTCTCCTCCCTGGCCAGCCCCATCTTCCCAGTGATATTTGGGAAGATGACGCTGGCCACTAGAGAGCAAAGACTGGCACAGTGCCAGAGTCTTTGCTTTCAATGTGCGGCGCTATCTTCCTCCAGATATGCCTTATGTATGAGCCTGGACAGAGACAGTCTTGATTACAGATTATCTGTCCAAGAAACGCTGTGTCTGAACTGCACCCCAAGAAACCATCTTCTTCCTGTTTTCTCTGACGTCCTAGTGGATGCTGGGAACTCTGTAAGGACCATGGGGAATAGACGGGCTCCGCAGGAGACTGGGCACTCTAAAAGAAAGATTAGGTACTATCTGGTGTGCACTGGCTCCTCCCTCTATGCCCCTCCTCCAGACCTCAGTTAGAATCTGTGTCCGGCCAGAGCTGGGTGCTCCTAGTGGGCTCTCCTGAGCTTGCTAGAAAGAAAGTATATTTAGGTTTTTTATTTTCAGTGAGATCTGCTGGCAACAGACTCACTGCTACGTGGGACTGAGGGGAGAGAAGCAAACCTACCTGCGTGCAGCTAGCTTGTGCTTCTAAGGCTACTGGACACCATTAGCTCCAGAGGGTTCGAACACAAAGCCTGACCTCGATCGTCCGTTCCCGGAGCCGCGCCGCCGTCCCCCTTGCAGAGCCAGAAGACAGAAGAAGGAGATGAAATCGGCGGCAGAAGACTCCGGTCTTCATTAAGGTAGCGCACAGCACTGCAGCTGTGCGCCATTGCTCCCACTGCACACCACACACTCCGGTCACTGTAGGGCGCTGGGGGGGGGGCGCCCTGGGCAGCAATAAGAATACCTTTTGGCACTAAATACACTTAATACAGTCTGGAAAACTGTATATGTGTAAAAAACCCCGCCATTAAGCTATACAAAACGCGGGAGAAGCCCGCCTTCTTCCTCAGCACACCAGCGCCATTTTCTCTTCACAGCTCCGCTGGAAGGACGCTCCCCAGGCTCTCCCCTGCAGTATCCTGTACAAGAAGGGTAAAAAAGAGAGGGGGGGGGGGCACATAAATTTAGGTGCAAATAGGATAATAAGCAGCTATTGGGAAAAATCAGTCATTATAGTGTAAATCCCTGTGTTATATAGCGCTGTGGTGTGTGCTGGCATACTCTCTCTCTCTGTCTCCCCAAAGGACTTTGTGGGGTCCTGTCCTCAGTCAGAGCATTCCCTGTGTGTGTGCGGTGTGTCGGTACGGCTGTGTTGACATGTTTGATGAGGAGGGTTACGTGGAGGCGGAGCAGGGGCAGATAAGTGTGGTGTCGCCCCTGACGGGGCCGACACCGGATTGGATGGATATGTGGAAGGTCTTAACAGACAGTGTCAACTCCTTACATAAAAGGTTCGATGACGCAGCAGCCTTGGGACAGCCGGGATCTCAGCCCGCGCCTGCCCAGGCGTCTCAGAGGCCATCAGGGGCTCATAAACGCCCGCTAGCTCAGATGGTAGACACAGATGTCGACACGGAGTCTGACTCCAGTGTAGATGAGGATGAGACAAATGTACAGTCTACAAAGGCCATCCGATGCATGATTACTGCAATGAAAAATGTATTGCTGACATTTCTGATGTTAACCCGGTTACTACCAAGAAGGGTATTATGTTTGGGGAGAAAAAGCAGCCAGTGACTTTTCCCCCATCTGATGAATTAAATGAATTGTGTGAAGAAGCGTGGAGTTCCCCTGATAAGAAACTAGTGATTTCTAAGAGGTTACTGATGGCGTACCCTTTCCCGCCAACGGACAGGTTATGTTGGGAAACATCCCCTAGGGTGGACAAGGCGCTCACACGCTTATCAAAAAAGGTGGCACTGCCGTCTCAGGATACGGCCGCCCTAAAGGAGCCTGCGGATAGAAAGCAGGAAGCTATCCTGAAGTCTGTGTATACACACTCGGGTACTATACTGAGACCTGCTATTGCTTCAGCATGGATGTGTAGTGCTGCAGCAGCATGGTCTGATACCCTGTCAGACAACATTGATTCCCTCGACAGGGATACTATTTTGCTAACCATCGAACATATAAAAGACGTCGTCTTATATATGCGGGATGCACAGAGGGACATTTGCCTGCTGGCATCTAGAATTAATGCAATGTCCATTTCTGCCAGGAGAGTATTATGGACTCGGCAGTGCACAGGTGATGCTGATTCTAAAAAACACATGGCGTTTTTGCCTTATAAGGGTGAGGAATTGTTTGGGGACGGTCTCTCGGACCTCGTATCCACAGCAACAGCTGGGAAGTCAACTTTTTTACCTCAGGTTCCCTCACAGCTTAAGAAAGCACCGTATTATCATGTACAGTTCTTTCGACCTCAGAAAGGCAAGCGGGTCAGAGGCGCATCCTTTCTGCCCAGAGGCAGGGGTAGAGGAAAGAAGCTGCACCAGGCAGCCAGTTCCCAGGAACAAAAATCCTCCCCCGCTTCCACTAAGTCCACCGCATGACGCTGGGGCTCCACAGGCGGAGCCAGGTGCGGTGGGGGCGCGTCTCCGAAACTTCAGCAACCAGTGGGTTCACTCACAGGTGGATCTCTGGGCTGTACAAATTGTATCTCAGGGATACAAGCTGGAGTAAGAGGCGACTCCCCCTCGCCGTTACCTCAAATCAGCCTTGCCAGCTGCTCCCAGGGAAAGGGAGGTAGTACTGGCGGCAATTCACAAGCTGTACCTCCAGCAGGTGATAATCAAGGTTCCCCTCCTTCAACAGGGACGGGGTTACTATTCCACAATGTTTGTGGTACCGAAACCAGACGGTTCGGTGAGTCCCATTCTGAATTTAAAATCCTTGAACACTTATATAAGGAAGTTCAAGTTCAAAATGGAATCGCTCAGGGCGGTTATTGCAAGCCTGGAAGAGGGGGATTTTATGGTGTCGCTGGACATCAAGGATGCTTACTTGCATGTCCCCATTTACCCACCTCACCAGGAGTACCTCAGGTTTGTGGTACAGGATTGTCATTACCAATTCCAGACGTTGCCGTTTGGTCTGTCCACGGCACCGAGAGTATTTACCAAGGTAATGGCCGAAATGATGATACTCCTTCGGAAGAAGGGAGTTATAATTATCCCGTACTTGGACGATCTCCTTATAAAGGCGAGGTCCAGAGAGCAGTTGTTAGTCAGCGTAGCACTCTCTCGGGAAGTGTTGCAACAGCACGGCTGGATTCTGAATATCCCAAAGTCGCAGCTGATATCTGCGACGCGTCTGCTTTTCCTGGGCATGATTCTGGACACAGAACAGAAGAAGGTGTTTCTCCCGGTGGAGAAGGCCCAGGAATTGTCATCTCTGGTCAGGGACCTCCTGAAACCAAAACAGGTGTCGGTGCATCACTGCACGCGAGTCCTGGGAAAGATGGTGGCTTCTTACGAAGCAATGCCCTTCGGCAGGTTCCAAGCAAGGATCTTTCAGTGGGATCTGTTAGACAAATGGTCTGGATCGCATCTTCAGATGCATCGGTTGATCACCCTGTCCCCAAGGGCCAGGGTGTCTCTGCTGTGGTGGCTGCAGAGTGCTCATCTTCTCGAGGGCCGCAGATTCGGCATACGGGACTGGGTCCTGGTGACCACGGATGCAAGCCTCCGAGGATGGGGGGCAGTCACTCAGGGAAGGAACTTCCAAGGACAGTGGTCAAGTCAGGAGACTTCACTACACATATATATACTGGAACTAAGGGCCATTTACAAGCAGAGCCCCTGCTTCAAAACCAGCCAGCGCTGATTCAATCAGACAACATCACGGCGGTCGCCCATGTAAACCGCCAGGGCGGCACAAGAAGCAGGATGGCGATGGCAGAAGCCACAAGGATTCTTCGATGGGCGGAGAATCACGTGCTAGCACTGTCAGCAGTGTTCATTCCGGGAGTGGACAACTGGGAAGCAGATTTCCTCAGCAGGCACGACCTCCACCCGGGAGAGTGGGGACTTCATCCAGAAGTCTTCACGCAGATTGAAAACCGTTGGGAACGGCCACAGGTGGACATGATGGCGTCCCGCCTCAACAAAAAGCTAAAAAAATATTGCGCCAGGTCAAGGGACCCTCAGGCGATAGCTGTGGACGCACTAGTGACACCGTGGGTGTACCAGTCGGTTTATGTGTTCCCTCCTCTTCCTCTCATACCCAAGGTACTGAGGATAGTAAGAAAGAGAGGAGTAAGAACTATACTCATCGTTCCGGATTGGCCAAGAAGAACTTGGTACCCAGAACTACAAGAAATGATCTCAGAGGACCCATGGCCTCTGCCTCTCAGACAGGACCTGTTACAGCAGGGGCCCTGTCTGTTCCAAGACTTACCGCGGCTGCGTTTGACGGCATGGCGGTTGAACGCCGGATCCTAAGGGAAAAGGGCATTCCAGATGAAGTGATTCCTACGCTGATAAAAGCTAGGAAGGATGTGACAGCAAATCATTATCACCGCATATGGTGGAAATATGTTGCTTGGTGTGAGGCCAGGAAGGCCCCAACAGAGGAATTCCAGCTGGGGCGATTTCTGCACTTCCTACAGTCAGGAGTGACTATGGGCCTAAAATTGGGATCCATAAAGGTCCAGATTTCGGCCCTATCTATTTTCTTTCAAAAAGAACTGGCTTCACTGCCTGAAGTTCAGACGTTTGTTAAGGGAGTGCTGCATATTCAGCCACCTTTTGTGCCTCCAGTGGCACCTTGGGATCTTAACGTTGTGTTGGATTTCCTGAAATCCCACTGGTTTGAGCCACTTAAGACCGTGGAGCTAAAATATCTCACGTGGAAAGTGGTCATGCTATTGGCCTTAGCTTCGGCTAGGCGTGTGTCAGAATTGGCGGCTTTGTCATGTAAAAGCCCTTATCTGATCTTCCATATGGACAGGGCAGAATTGAGGACTCGTCCCCAATTTCTCCCTAAGGTGGTATCAGCGTTTCATTTGAACCAACCTATTGTGGTGCCTGCGGCTACTCGGGACTTGGAGGACTCCAAGTTACTGGATGTAGTCAGGGCTTTGAAAATCTATGTAGCCAGGACGGCTGGAGTCAGGAAAACTGACTCGCTGTTTATCCTGCATGCACCCAACAAGCTGGGTGCTCCTGCTTCAAAGCAAACTATTGCGCGCTGGATCTGTAACACGATTCAGCAAGCTCATTCTGCGGCAGGGTCACCGCATCCTAAATCGGTAAAAACCCATTCCACAAGGAAGGTGGGCTCTTCTTGGGCGGCTGCCCGAGGGGCCTCGGCTTTACAGCTTTGCCGAGCTGCTACTTGGTCAGGTTCAAACACATTTGCTAAGTTCTACAAGTTTGATACCCTGGCTGAGGAGGACCTTGCCTTTGCTCATTCGGTGCTGCAGAGTCATCTGCACTCTCCCGCCCGTTTGGGAGCTTTGGTATAATCCCCATGGTCCTTACGGAGTTCCCAGCATCCACTAGGACGTCAGAGAAAATAAGAATTTACTCACCGGTAATTCTATTTCTCGTAGTCCGTAGTGGATGCTGGGCGCCCGTCCCAAGTGCGGACTCTCTGCAATACATGTATATAGTTATTGCTTAACTAAAGGGTTATTGTTATGAGCCATCTGTTACTGAGGCTCAGTTGTTGTTCATACTGTTAACTGGGTATAGTTATCACAAGTTGTAAAGTGTGATTGGTGTGGCTGGTATGAGTCTTACCCTGGATTCCAAATCCTTTCCTTGTTGTGTCAGCTCTTCCGGGCACAGTTTCCTTAACTGAGGTCTGGAGGAGGGGCATAGAGGGAGGAGCCAGTGCACACCAGATAGTACCTAATCTTTCTTTTAGAGTGCCCAGTCTCCTGCGGAGCCCGTCTATTCCCCATGGTCCTTACGGAGTCCCCAGCATCCACTACGGACTACGAGAAATAGAATTACCGGTGAGTAAATTCTTATTTTCGTCAATAGTAACAATAAATAATTCTTATTATGATTAAAGAAGACCAATTGTCCCTGCTATTTTAGATTGAAAACAAGTGATGCAGCGTATATTATATTAGCTGGGTTGTGTTACTGGGTGTCTGCCTGTTACCGCCTATCTGTCTGTACTTCAAAATATTTTTTATTATTAAATAAGATAAAATGTAAACAAGTGACGCAGCGTATATAATATTATATTATACTAGCGACTCGCCCCAGCTTCGCATGGGAGCAATTTTGAATTTACAGTAATAGGCTTTTTTTACTGAGTTCTTGTAAGATTTCCTTATAGATGGCATAAGTTTTTTTCCTCCTAACTTTACACGTTGGCTTAATGTTAATACAATATTAAGATTTTAATTAAAGATCTCTTCAACAGAGATGTGTTAACGCAGCAACAGACATATTTACTATGGGCGAGTGCCATGTACACTCTCACACTGGCCGGCCGGGCATGCATCCAAAATCAACCTAGCTTTGCATTGTAAATGATTGGCACTTTAAAAATGCAGGCAGACTCACATAAAGGGGCTAATTCAGACCTGATCGTAGCCGTGCAAAATTTTGCACAGCTACAATCAGCCACCCTGACATGTGAGGGGACGCTCAGCAGAGCCGCACCTACCTGTGTGCCAGGTGTGCCTGGCACCAGTGCCGTAACTAGGCATTTTAGTGCTGTGTGCAAGAAATGGCAATGGCGCCCCCCCCCCCATGCAAGATAGGGGCAGTGTGCGCGTAGGCGCGTGAAAAATATATAGGAGCGTGGCTTCACGGGAAGGGGCGTGGCCACAGAATAATACCTATTCATACTATGGTGCACAGTAGTCTCTATTATACACATTACGCTGCACAGTAGCGCCACTACACCAGGTAGAGCCCCTTTTACACATTACAGCAGACAGTCCCCCTTTTTACACATTATGGCAGACAGCGTCCTCTTTTTACACATTACGGCAGACAGCGTCCCCCTTTTTACACATTATGGCAGGCAGCGTCCCCTTTTTACATATTACGGCAGACAGCGTCCCCTTTTTACACATTACGGCAGACAGCGTCCCCTTTTTACACATTACGGCAGACAGCGTTCCCCTTTTTCAGAATAGATAGAGAAAGAGAGAGAGAGATACTTACCATCGCACCTCGTGCTGGCAGATCCCTCGGTGCAGGCAGGGGAGAAGGAGGAGTAGGGAGGGGGACTGGAGCCGCAACAGTGCTATGTAATTGGTAGTGGCACCGCTGCAGCAATCCCTCTCCTTCCGTTTTGGCTGCTCGCTGCCGCTGTGAATGCTGTGATAAAGGAACCGCATCCCAGCATTCACAGCAATGCCGGGCAGCCAATACGGAAGGAGAGGGGACTGCTGCAGCGGCGCTACTACCAATTACATAGCGCTGGTGCGGCTTCAGTCCCCCTCCCTCCTCCTCCTTCTACGCTGACTCCGGCGCTTCAGCTCTCCTCCCCAGCGTGGCGCACACAGCAGAGGCAGCATGTAATGAGTCAATTTGACTCATAAACATGCCACTGGCCATTGCGCCCCCAGGGCAACTGCGCTGTGTGCCAGACACACCTGGCACACACGTAGTTACAGCCCTACCTGGCACACAGCGCAGTTGCCCTGAGGGCGCACGGCCAGTGGCTTGTAATGAGTCAAATTGACTCATTACAAGCCGCCTGTTCTGCGCCGCACTGGAGGAGAGCAGCAGCGCCGGAGGCAGGGGATGAGGAGGGTGGGGGACTGGAGCCGCAGCAGCGCTATGTAATTGGTAGTAGCGCTACTGCAGCAGTCCCCTCTCCTTCCGCATTGGCTGCCCAGCGCTGCTGTGAATGCTGGGATACACTTCCCTCATCCCAGCATTCACAGCGGCGGGCAGCCAATGCAGAAGGAGAGGGGACTGCTGAAGCGGTGCTACTACCAATTACAAAGCGCTGTTGCGGCTCCAGTCCCCCTCCCTCCTCCTCCTTCTCCCCTGTGGCTGCCCGGGATCTGCCAGCACGAGGAGCCTGACTGCCAGCAGGGAGAGATGGTAAGTATCTCTCTCTCTCTCTCTCTCTATTCTGTCTGCCACAATGTGTAAAAAGGGGGATGCTGTCTGCCGTAATGTGTAAAATGAGGGACGCTGTCTGCCGTAATGTGTAAAAAGGGGGATGCTGTCTGCCGTAATGTGTAATAAGGGGGACGCTGTCTGCCGTAATGTGTAATAAGTAGTGATGAGCGGGTTCGGTTTCTCGGAAACCGAACCCCCCCGAACTTCACCCTTTTTACACGGGTCCGAGGCATACTCGGATTCTCCCATATGGCTCGGTTAACCCGAGCGCGCCCGAACGTCATCATCCCGCTGTCGGATTCTCGCGAGATTCGGATTCCATATAAGCAGCCGCACGTCACCGCCATTTTCACTCGTGCATTGGAAATGTTAGGGAGAGGACGTGGCTGGCGTCCTCTCCGTTATTGTTGAACTTGATTGTGCTTTATTGCTTAATTGTGGGGAGGACTGGGGAGCAGCTGTATAATATAGGAGGAGTACAGTGCAGAGTTTTGCTGATCAGTGACCACCAGTTTTATCCGTTCTCTGCCTGAAAAAAACCCTCCTTATCTGTGCTCAGTGTGCTGCATATATCTGTGCTCACACTGCTTAATTGTGGGGACTGGGGAGCAGCTGTATTATATAGCAGGAGTACAGTGCAGAGTTTTGCTGACAATGACCACCAGTATACGTTGTCTGCCTGAAAAACACTCCATATCTGTGCTCAGTGTGCTGCTTTATTGTGGGGACTGGGGACCACCAGTATAATATTATATAGGAGGAGTACAGTGCAGAGTTTTGCTGACCAGTGACCACCAGTATATGTTGTCTGCCTGAAAAACACTCCATATCTGTGCTGCATTGTAGACAGTATATAGTAGGAGTACAGTGCATAATTTTGCTGACCACCAGTATATAATATATAGGAGTACGGTACAGAAGGCCACTGCTGTACCTACCTCTGTGTCGTCAAGTATACTATCCATCCATACCTGTGGTGCATTTCAGTTTTGCACAGTTTGCTGACCACCAGTATATAATATATAGCATTACGGTACAGTAGGCCACTGCTGTACCTACCTCTGTGTCGTCAAGTATACTATCCATCTACATTCTATACCTGTGGTGCATTTTAGTTTTGCAGTTTGCTGACACAGTGACCACCAGTATATATAGCAGTACGGTACGGAAGGCCACTGCTGTACCTACTTCTGTGTCGTCAAGTATACTATCCATCTAGATTCTATACCTGTGGTGCATTTCAGTTGTGCAGTTTGCTGACACAGTGACCACCAGTATATATAGCAGTACGGTACTGAAGGCCACTGCTGTACCTACCTCTGTGTCATCAAGTATACTATCCATCTACATTCTATACCAGTGGTGCATTTTAGTTTTGCAGTTTACTGACACAGTGACCAACAGTATATATAGCAGTACGGTACGGAAGGCCACTGCTGTACCTACCTCTGTGTCGTCAAGTATACTATCCATCTACATTCTATATCTGTGGTGCATTTTAGTTTTGCAGTTTGCTTACACAGTGACCACCAGTATATATAGCAGTACGGTACGGAAGGCCACTGCTGTACCTACCTCTGTGTTGTCAAGTATACTATCCATCTACATTCTATACCTGTGGTGCATTTCAGTTGTGCGCAGTATATATAGTAGTAGGCCATTGCTATTGATACTGGCATATAATTCCACACATTAAAAAATGGAGAACAAAAATGTGGAGGGTAAAATAGGGAAAGACCAAGATCCACTTCCACCTCGTGCTGAACCTGCTGCCACTAGTCATTGCCGAGACGATGAAATGCCATCAACGTCGTCTGCCAAGGCCGATGCCCAATGTCATAGTAGAGAGCATGTAAAATCCAAAAAACAAAAGTTCAGTAAAATGACCCAAAAATCAAAATTAAAAGCGTCTGAGGAGAAGCGTAAACTTGCCAATATGCCATTTACGACACGGAGTGGCAAGGAACGGCTGAGGCCCTGGCCTATGTTCATGGCTAGTGGTTCAGATTCACATGAGGATGGAAGCACTCATCCTCTCGCTAGAAAAATTAAAAGACTTAAGCTGGCAAAAGCACAGCAAAGAACTGTGCATTCTTCTAAATCACAAATCCCCAAGGAGAGTCCAATTGTGTCGGTTGCGATGCCTGACCTTCCCAACACTGGACGGGAAGAGCTTGCGCCTTCCACCATTTGCACGCCCCCTGCAAGTGCTGGAAGGAGCACCCGCAGTCCAGTTCCTGATAGTCAAATTGAAGATGTCACTGTTGAAGTACACCAGGATGAAGATATGGGTGTTGCTGGCGCTGGGGAGGAAATTGACAAGGAGGATTCTGATGGTGAGGTGGTTTGTTTAAGTCAGGCACCCGGGGAGACACCTGTTGTCCGTGGGACGAATATGGCCATTGACATGCCTGGTCAAAATACAAAAAAAATCAGCTCTTCGGTGTGGAATTATTTCAACACAAATGCGGACAACAGGTGTCAAGCCGTGTGTTGCCTTTGTCAAGCTGTAATAAGTAGGGGTAAGGACGTTAACCACCTAGGAACATCCTCCCTTATACGTCACCTGGACCGCATTCATCAGAAGTCAGTGACAAGTTCAAAAACTTTGGGTGACAGCGGAAGGAGTCCACTGACAACTAAATCCCTTCCTCTTGTAACCAAGCTCCTGCAAACCACACCACCAACTCCCTCAGTGTCAATTTCCTCCTTACACAGGAAAGCCAATAGTCCTGCAGGCCATGTCACTGGCAAGTCTGACGAGTCCTCTCCTGCCTGGGATTCCTCCGATGCATCCTTGAGTGTAACGCCTACTGCTGCTGGCGCTGCTGTTGTTGCTGCTGGGAGTCGATCGTCATCCCAGAGGGGAAGTCGGAAGACCACTTGTACTACTTCCAGTAAGCAATTGACTGTCCAACAGTCCTTTGCAAGGAAGATGAAATATCACAGCAGTCATCCTGCTGCAAAGCGGAAAACTCAGGCCTTGGCAGCTTGGGCGGTGAGAAACGTGGTTCCGGTATCCACTGTTAATTCAGAGGCAACTAGAGACTTGATTGAGGTACTGTGTCCCCGGTACCAAATACCATCTAGGTTCCATTTCTCTAGGCAGGCGATACCGAAAATGTACACAGACCTCAGAAAAAGACTCACCAGTGTCCTAAAAAATGCAGTTGTACCCAATGTCCACTTAACCACGGACATGTGGACAAGTGGAGCAGGGCAGACTCAGGACTATATGACTGTGACAGCCCACTGGGTAGATGTATTGCCTCCCGCAGCAAGAACAGCAGTGGCGGCACCAGTAGCAGCATCTCGCAAACGCCAACTCGTTCTTAGGCAGGCTACGCTTTGTATCACTGCTTTCCAGAAGAGGCACGCAGCTGACAACCTCTTACGAAAACTGAGGAACATCATCGCAGAATGGCTTACCCCAATTGGACTCTCCTGGGGATTTGTGACATCGGACAACGCCACCAATATTGTGCGTGCATTACATCTGGGCAAATTCCAGCACGTCCCATGTTTTGCACATACATTGAATTTGGTGGTGCAGAATTATTTAAAAAACGACAGGGGCGTACAAGAGATGCTGTCGGTGGCCCGAAGAATTGCGGGCCACTTTCGGCATTCAGCCACCGCGTGCCGAAGACTGGAGCACCACCAAATATTCCTGAACCTGCCCTGCCATCATCTGAAGCAAGAGGTGGTAACGAGGTGGAATTCAACCCTCTATATGCTTCAGAGGATGGAGGAGCAGCAAAAGGTAATTCAAGCCTATACATCTGCCCACAATATAGGCAAAGGAGGGGGAATGCACCGGACTCAAGCGCAGTGGAGAATGATTTCAACGTTGTGCAAGGTTCTGCAACCCTTTGAACTTGCCACACGTGAAGTCAGTTCAGACACTGCCAGCCTGAGTCAGGTCATTCCCCTCATCAGGCTTTTGCAGAAGAAGCTGGAGACATTGAAGGAGGAGCTAAAACAGAGCGATTCCGTTAGGCATGTGGGACTTGTGGATGGAGCCCTTAATTCGCTTAACCAGGATTCACGGGTGGTCAATCTGTTGAAATCAGAGCACTACATTTTGGCCACCGTGCTCGATCCTAGATTTAAAACCTACGTTGTATCTCTCTTTCCGGCAGACACAAGTCTGCAGAGGTTCAAAAACCTGCTGGTGAGAAAATTGTCAAGTCAAGCGGAAAGTGACCCGTCAACATCTCCTCCTTCACATTCTCCCGCAACTGGGGGTGCGAGGAAAAGGCTAAGAATTCCGAGCCCACCCGCTGGCGGTGATGCAGGGCAGTCTGGAGCGAGTGCTGACATCTGGTCTGGACTGAAGGACCTGCCAACGATTACTGACATGTCGTCTACTGTCACTGCATATTATTCTCTCACCATTGAAAGAATGGTGGAGGATTATATGAGTGACCGCATCCAAGTAGGCACGTCAGACAGTCAGTACGTATACTGGCAGGAAAAAGAGGCAATTTGGAGGCCCTTGCACAAACTGGCTTTATTCTACCTAAGTTGCCCTCCCTCCAGTGTGTACTCCGAAAGAGTGTTTAGTGCAGCCGCTCACCTTGTCAGCAATCGGCGTACGAGGTTACTTCCAGAAAATGTGGAGAAGATGATGTTCATCAAAATGAATTATAATCAATTCCTCCGTAGAGACATTCACCAGCAGCAATTGCCTCCCGAAAGTATACAGGGACCTGAGATGGTGGATTCCAGTGGGGACGAATTAATAATCTGTGAGGAGGGGGATGTACACAGTGAAAGGGGTGAGGAATCAGAGGATGATGATGAGGTGGACATCTTGCCTCTGTAGAGCCAGTTTGTGCAAGAAGAGATTGATTGCTTCTTTTTTTGGTGGGGGCCCAAACCAACCAGTCATTTTAGTCACAGTCGTGTGGCAGACCCTGTCGCTGAAATGATGGGTTCGTTAAAGTGTGCATGTCCTGTTTATTAGTGATGAGGGGGTTCGGTTCCTCGGAATCCGAACCCCCCCGAACTTCAGCCTTTTTACACGGATCCGAGGCAGACTCGGATCTTCCCGCCTTGCTCGGCTAACCCGAGCGCGCCCGAACGTCATCATCCCGCTGTCGGATTCTCGCGAGGCTCGTATTCTATCGCGAGACTCGGATTCTATATAAGGAGCCGCGCGTTGCCGCCATTTTCACACGTGCATTGAGATTCATAGGGAGAGGACGTGGCTGGCGTCCTCTCCATTTAGATTAGAAGAGAGAGAGTGAGAGTGAGACACTTGATTTACTGGAGCTTAGGAGTACTCAGAGAGTGCAGAGTTTACTAGTGACTGACCAGTGACCACCAGTGCAGTTTAATTATATTATTATTTAATATAATCCGTTCTCTGCCTGAAAAAAAACGATACACAGTGACACAGTAACAGTATACCATATCTGTGCTCAGCCTCAGTGTGCTGCATCATCTATGTATATCTGACTGTGCTGAGTGCTCAGTGCTCACACAGCTTAATTGTGGGGGAGACTGGGGAGCAGTAGCAGGAGTACATATTATTTAACAGTGCACACTTTTGCTGCCAGAGTGCCACTGCCAGTGTGACTGACCAGTGACCACTGTCTGACCACCAGTATATTGTGATTGTCTGCCTGAAAAAGATAAACACTCGTCGTGTGGTGTTTTTATTCTATAAACGCATTCTGCTGACAGTGTCCAGCAGGTCCGTCATTAATTATATAATATATACCTGTCCGGCTGCAGTAGTGATATATATATATTTTTATATCATTATCATCCAGTCTATATTAGCAGCAGACGCAGTACGGTAGTCCACGGCTGTAGCTACCTCTGTGTCGGCAGTCGCTCGTCCATCCATAATTGTATACCACCTACCTGTGGTGTTTTTTTTTTTCTATCTTCTTGATACTAGTAGCTTACTTTAGGAGTCTGCAGTGCTGACAGTGTCCAGCAGGTCCGTCATTATATAATATATACCTGTCCGGCTGCAGTAGTGATATATATATATTTTTTATATCATTATCATCCAGTCTATATTAGCAGCAGACGCAGTACGGTAGTCCACGGCTGTAGCTACCTCTGTGTCGGCAGTCGCTCGTCCATCCATAATTGTATACCACCTACCTGTGGTGTTTTTTTTTTTTTCTATCTTCTTGATACTACTAGTAGCTTACTTTAGGAGTCTGCAGTGCTGCTGACAGTGTCCAGCAGGTCCGTCATTATATAATATATACCTGTCCGGCTGCAGTAGTGATATATATATATTTTTTTATATCATAATCATCCAGTCTATATTAGCAGCAGACGCAGTACGGTAGTCCACAGCTGTAGCTACCTCTGTGTCGGCAGTCGCTCGTCCATCCATAATTGTATACAACATACCTGTGGTGTTTTTTTTTCTTTCTATCTTCTTGATACTACTAGTAGCTTACTTTAGGAGTCTGCAGTGCTGCTGACAGTGTCCAGCAGGTCCGTCATTATATAATATATACCTGTCCGGCTGCAGTAGTGATATATATATATTTTTTATATCATTATCATCCAGTCTATATTAGCAGCAGACGCAGTACGGTAGTCCACGGCTGTAGCTACCTCTGTGTCGGCAGTCGCTCGTCCATCCATAATTGTATACCACCTACCTGTGGTGTTTTTTTTTTTTCTATCTTCTTGATACTAGTAGCTTACTTTAGGAGTCTGCAGTGCTGACAGTGTCCAGCAGGTCCGTCATTATATAATATATACCTGTCCGGCTGCAGTAGTGATATATATATATTTTTTATATCATTATCATCCAGTCTATATTAGCAGCAGACGCAGTACGGTAGTCCACGGCTGTAGCTACCTCTGTGTCGGCAGTCGCTCGTCCATCCATAATTGTATACCACCTACCTGTGGTGTTTTTTTTTTTCTATCTTCTTGATACTAGTAGCTTACTTTAGGAGTCTGCAGTGCTGACAGTGTCCAGCAGGTCCGTCATTATATAATATATACCTGTCCGGCTGCAGTAGTGATATATATATATATTTTTATATCATTATCATCCAGTCTATATTAGCAGCAGACGCAGTACGGTAGTCCACGGCTGTAGCTACCTCTGTGTCGGCAGTCGCTCGTCCATCCATAATTGTATACCACCTACCTGTGTGTTTTTTTTTTTTCTATCTTCTTGATACTAGTAGCTTACTTTAGGAGTCTGCAGTGCTGACAGTGTCCAGCAGGTCCGTCATTATATAATATATACCTGTCCGGCTGCAGTAGTGATATATATATATTTTTTATATCATTATCATCCAGTCTATATTAGCAGCAGACGCAGTACGGTAGTCCACGGCTGTAGCTACCTCTGTGTCGGCAGTCGCTCGTCCATCCATAATTGTATACCACCTACCTGTGGTGTTTTTTTTTTTCTATCTTCTTGATACTAGTAGCTTACTTTAGGAGTCTGCAGTGCTGACAGTGTCCAGCAGGTCCGTCATTATATAATATATACCTGTCCGGCTGCAGTAGTGATATATATATATTTTTTATATCATTATCATCCAGTCTATATTAGCAGCAGACGCAGTACGGTAGTCCACGGCTGTAGCTACCTCTGTGTCGGCAGTCGCTCGTCCATCCATAAGTATACTAGTATCCATCCATCTCCATTGTTAACATGAGGTGCCTTTTAGTTGTGCCTATTAAAATATGGAGAACAAAAATGTTGAGGTTCCAAAAATAGGGAAAGATCAAGATCGACTTCCACCTCGTGCTGAAGCTGCTGCCACTAGTCATGGCCGAGACGATGAAATGCCAGCAACGTCGTCTGCCAAGGCCGATGCCCAATGTCATAGTACAGAGCATGTAAAATCCAAAACACCAAATATCAGTAAAAAAAGGACTCAAAAATCTAAAATAAAATTGTCGGAGGAGAAGCGTAAACTTGCCAATATGCCATTTACCACACGGAGTGGCAAGGAACGGCTGAGGCCCTGGCCTATGTTCATGGCTAGTGGTTCAGCTTCACATGAGGATGGAAGCACTCAGCCTCTCGCTAGAAAAATGAAAAGACTCAAGCTGGCAAAAGCACAGCAAAGAACTGTGCGTTCTTCGAAATCACAAATCCACAAGGAGAGTCCAATTGTGTCGT
This sequence comes from Pseudophryne corroboree, assembly GCF_028390025.1. Taxonomy (NCBI): domain Eukaryota; kingdom Metazoa; phylum Chordata; class Amphibia; order Anura; family Myobatrachidae; genus Pseudophryne; species Pseudophryne corroboree. The sequence goes on from NC_086448.1 coordinate 124,181,916, forward strand.
TTGCGATGCCTGACCTTCCCAACACTGGACGTGAAGAGCATGCGCCTTCCACCATTTGCACGCCCCCTGCAAGTGCTGGAAGGAGCACCCGCAGTCCAGTTCCTGATAGTCAGATTGAAGATGTCAGTGTTGAAGTACACCAGGATGAGGAGGATATGGGTGTTGCTGGCGCTGGGGAGGAAATTGACCAGGAGGATTCTGATGGTGAGGTGGTTTGTTTAAGTCAGGCACCCGGGGAGACACCTGTTGTCCGTGGGAGGAATAGGGCCATTGACATGCCTGGTGAAAATACCAAAAAAATCAGCTCTTCGGTGTGGAAGTATTTCAACAGAAATGCGGACAACATTTGTCAAGCCGTGTGTTGCCTTTGTCAAGCTGTAATAAGTAGGGGTAAGGACGTTAACCACCTCGGAACATCCTCCCTTATACGTCACCTGCAGCGCATTCATCATAAGTCAGTGACAAGTTCAAAAACTTTGGGCGACAGCGGAAGCAGTCCACTGACCAGTAAATCCCTTCCTCTTGTAACCAAGCTCACGCAAACCACACCACCAACTCCCTCAGTGTCAATTTCCTCCTTCCCCAGGAATGCCAATAGTCCTGCAGGCCATGTCACTGGCAATTCTGACGAGTCCTCTCCTGCCTGGGATTCCTCCGATGCATCCTTGCGTGTAACGCCTACTGCTGCTGGCGCTGCTGTTGTTGCTGCTGGGAGTCGATGGTCATCCCAGAGGGGAAGTCGTACTCGTAAGACCACTTTTACTACTTCCACCAAGCAATTGACTGTCTAACAGTCCTTTGCGAGGAAGATGAAATATCACAGCAGTCATCCTGCTGCAAAGCGGATAACTGAGGCCTTGGCATCCTGGGCGGTGAGAAACGTGGTTCCGGTATCCATCATTACTGCAGAGCCAACTAGAGACTTGTTGGAGGTACTGTGTCCCCGGTACCAAATACCATCTAGGTTCCATTTCTCTAGGCAGGCGATACCGAAAATGTACACAGACCTCAGAAAAAGACTCACCAGTGTCCTAAAAAATGCAGTTGTACCCAATGTCCACTTAACCACGGACATGTGGACAAGTGGAGCAGGGCAGGCTCAGGACTATATGACTGTGACAGCCCACTGGGTAGATGTATGGACTCCCGCCGCAAGAACAGCAGCGGCGGCACCAGTAGCAGCATCTCGCAAACGCCAACTCTTTCCTAGGCAGGCTACGCTTTGTATCACCGCTTTCCAGAATACGCACACAGCTAAAAACCTCTTACGGCAACTGAGGAAGATCACCGCAGAATGGCTTACCCCAATTGGACTCTCCTGTGGATTTGTGGCATCGGACAACGCCAGCAATATTGTGTGTGCATTAAATCTGGGCAAATTCCAGCACGTCCCATGTTTTGCACATACCTTGAATTTGGTGGTGCAGAATTATTTAAAAAACGAGAGGGGCGTGCAAGAGATGCTGTCGGTGGCCAGAAGAATTGCGGGACACTTTCGGCGTACAGGCACCACGTACAGAAGACTGGAGCACCACCAAAAACGCCTGAACCTGCCCTGTCATCATCTGAAGCAAGAAGTGGTAACGAGGTGGAATTCAACCCTCTATATGCTTCAGAGGTTGGAGGAGCAGCAAAAGGCCATTCAAGCCTATACAACTGAGCACGATATAGGAGGTGGAATGCACCTGTCTCAAGTGCAGTGGAGAATGATTTCAACATTGTGCAAGGTTCTGCAACCTTTTGAACTTGCCACACGTGAAGTCAGTTCAGACACTGCCAGCCTGAGTCAGGTCATTCCCCTCATCAGGCTTTTGCAGAAGAAGCTGGAGACATTGAAGGAGGAGCTAACACAGAGCGATTCCGCTAGGCATGTGGGACTTGTGGATGGAGCCCTTAATTCGCTTAACAAGGATTCACGGGTGGTCAATCTGTTGAAATCAGAGCACTACATTTTGGCCACCGTGCTCGATCCTAGATTTAAAACCTACCTTGGATCTCTCTTTCCGGCAGACACAAGTCTGCTGGGGTTCAAAGAACTGCTGGTGACAAAATTGTCAAGTCAAGCGGAACGCGACCTGTCAACATCTCCTCCTTCACATTCTCCCGCAACTGGGGGTGCGAGGAAAAGGCTCATAATTCCGAGCCCACCCGCTGGTGGTGATGCAGGGCAGTCTGGAGCGACTGCTGATGCTGACATCTGGTCCGGACTGAAGGACCTGACAACGATTACGGACATGTCGTCTCCTGTCACTGCATATGATTCTCTCCCCATTGAAAGAATGGTGGAGGATTATATGAGTGACCGCATCCAAGTAGGCACGTCAGACAGTCCGTACTTATACTGGCAGGAAAAAGAGGCAATTTGGAGGCCCTTGCACAAACTGGCTTTATTCTACCTAAGTTGCCCTCCCACAAGTGTGTACTCCGAAAGAGTGTTTAGTGCCGCCGCTCACCTTGTCAGCAATCGGCGTACGAGGTTACATCCAGAAAATGTGGAGAAGATGATGTTCATTAAAATGAATTATAATCAATTCCTCCATGGAGACATTGACCAGCAGCAATTGCCTCCACAAAGTACACAGGGAGCTGAGATGGTGGATTCCAGTGGGGACGAATTGATAATCTGTGAGGAGGGGGATGTACACGGTGATATATCGGAGGATGATGATGAGGTGGACATCTTGCCTCTGTAGAGCCAGTTTGTGCAAGGAGAGATTAATTGCTTCTTTTTTGGTGGGGGTCCAAACCAACCCGTCATTTCAGTCACAGTCGTGTGGCAGACCCTGTCACTGAAATGATGGGTTGGTTAAAGTGTGCATGTCCTGTTTATACAACATAAGGGTGGGTGGGAGGGCCCAAGGACAATTCCATCTTGCACCTCTTTTTTCTTTCATTTTTCTTTGCGTCATGTGCTGTTTGGGGGGTGTTTTTTGGAAGGGACATCCTGCGTGACACTGCAGTGCCACTCCTAGATGGGCCAGGTGTTTGTGTCGGCCACTTGGGTCGCTTATCTTACTCACACAGCTACCTCATTGCGCCTCTTTTTTTCTTTGCGTCATGTGCTGTTTGGGGAGTGTTTTTTGGAAGGGCCATCCTGCGTGACACTGCAGTGCCACTCCTAGATGGGCCAGGTGTTTGTGTCGGCCACTTGGGTCGCTGAGCTTAGTCATCCAGCGACCTCGGTGCAAATTTTAGGACTAAAAATAATATTGTGAGGTGTGAGGTGTTCAGAATAGACTGAAAATGAGTGGAAATAATGGTTATTGAGGTTAATAATACTTTGGGATCAAAATGACCCCCAAATTCTATGATTTAAGCTGTTTTTTAGGGTTTTTTGAAAAAAACAAACGAATCCAAAACACACCCGAATCCGACAAAAAAAATTCGGTGAGGTTTTGCCAAAACGCGTTCGAACCCAAAACACGGCCGCGGAACCGAACCCAAAACCAAAACACAAAACCCGAAAAATTTCCGGTGCTCATCACTACTGTTTATACAACATAAGGGTGGGTGGGAGGGCCCAAGGACAATTCCATCTTGCACCTCTTTTTTATTTCATTTTTCTTTGCATCATGTGCTGTTTGGGGACTATTTTTTTGAAGTGCCATCCTGTCTGACACTGCAATGCCACTCCTAGATGGGCCAGGTGTTTGTTTCGGCCACTTGGGTCGCTTAGCTTAGTCACACAGCGACCTTGGTGCGCCTCTTTTTTTCTTTGCATCATGTGCTGTTTGGGGACAATTTTTTTGAAGTGCCATCCTGCCTGACACTGCAGTGCCACTCCTAGATGGGCCAGGTGTTTGTGTCGGCCACTTGTGTCGCTTAGCTTAGCCATCCAGCGACCTCGGTGCAAATTTTAGGACTAAAAATAATATTGTGAGGTGTGAGATGTTCAGAATAGACTGAAAATGAGTGTAAATTATGGTTATTGAGGTTAATAATACTATGGGATCAAAATTACCCCCAAATTCTATGATTTAAGCTGTTTTTGAGGGTTTTTTGTAAAAAAAAACGAATACAAAACACACCCGAATCCGACAAAAAATTTTCAGGGAGGTTTTGCCAAAACGCGTCTGAATCCAAAACACGGCCGCGGAACCGAATCCAAAACCAAAACACAAAACCCGAAAAATGTCCGGTGCACATCATAGAGATGTGCGGCTGGCACTTTTCATGTTTTGTGTTTTGGTTTTGGTTCTAATTCCATTTTTGTGTTTTGGTTTTGGCTTGGTTTTATCAAAACCACCCTTTCGTGTTTTGGTTTTGGTTTTGGATCTGGATGATTTTTTGGGGAAAAACATAAAAACAGCTAAAATCACAGAATTTGGGGGTAACTTTGCTACTACAGAATTATTAACCTCAATAACAATCATTTCCAGTCTATTCTGAACACCTCACAATATTGTTTTTAGGCCTAAACGTTGCACTGAGGTGGCTGTATGACTAAGCTAAATGACACAAGTGTGCGGCACAAACACCTGGCCCATCTATGAGTGGCACTGCAGTTACAGACACGATGGCACAAAAAAACTAGTCCCCTAACAGCACATGATGCAAAGAAGAAAAAGAGGTGCAATGAGGTAGCTCGATGGCCAAGCTAAGCGACACAAGTGTGCGGCACAAACACCTGGCCCATCTAGGAGTGGCACTGCAGTTACAGACAGGATGGCGCAAAAAAAAATCTAGTCCCCAAACAGCACATGATGCAAAGAAGAAAAAAAGGTGCAAGATGGAATTGTCCTTAGGCCCTCCCACCCACCCTTATGTTGTATAAACAGGACATGCACACTTTAACAAACCAATCATTTCAGCGACAGGGTCTGCCACACGACTGTTGCTGAAATGACTGGTTTGTTTGAGCCCCCACCAAAAAAGAAGCAATCAATCTCTCCTTGCGCAAACTGGCTCTACAGAGGCAAGATGTCCACCTCATCATCATCCTCCAATTCCTCACCCCTTTCACTGTGTACATCCTCCTCACTGAGTATTAATTCGTCCACACTGGAATGATAGTTTACAGGTCCCTGTGTACGTTCTGGAGGCAATTGCTGGTAAAGGTCTTCCCGGAAGACTTTATAATTCATTTTGATGAACATCATCTTTGCCACATTTTCTGGAAGTAAACTCCTACGCCGATCGCTGACAAGGTTACCAGCTGCACTAAACAATCTTTTGGAGTACACACTGGAGGGCGGGCAACTTAGGTAAAATAAAGCCAGTTTCTGCAAGGGCCTCCAAATTGCTTCTTTTTCCTGCCAGTATATGTACGGACTGTCTGACATGCCTACTTGGATGCTGTCACTCATATAGTCCTCCAGCATTCTTTCAATGGTGACAGAATCATATGCAGTGACAGTAGACATGTCAGTAATCGTTGGCAGGTCCTTCAGTCCGGACCAGATGTCAGCTTTCGCTGCTGATTGCCCTGCATCACCGCCAACGGGTGGGCTAGGAAATGTTATCCTTTTCCTTGCAGCCCCAGTGGCGGGAGAAATTGAAGGAGGAGCTGTTGACGGGTCACGTTCCACTTGAGTTGACAATTTACTAACCAGCAGGTCTTTTCACCTCTGCACACCTAGGATCGAGGACGGTGGACAAAATGTAGTGCTCTGATTTCAACAGATTGACCACCCTTGAATCCTGGCAAAGCGAATGAAGGGCTCCATCCACAAGTCCCACATACTTTGCGGATTGAGACACTACCAGTCATTCCTGTGACGCATATTGTCTCTTATAACTCCCCAAAAATAATGGAGAACAAAAATTTTGAGGAGAAAATAGGGAAAGATCAAGAAGAACCACTTCCTCCTAGTGCTGAAGCTGCTGCCACTAGCCATGACATAGACGATCATAGGCCATAGCACTGTCCCAGCAAATTCTATAGGTTGAATGTTGTCCCACATCCAACCAGTGGTCCTGTGACCGCCGAGTGCATATAGAGGATGTCCTGTCCTCCTCCCTGTCTGATTTGCGAAATGAATACATACACATATTTTCATACAACACATAAATTAAACATGTCAAGCACCAGACATTATAATGTACTAAATTATATAATAGAGTATAAAACCAGATATACATGTATTATTGGAACGGAACAAGATAAACATGTCATGCTTGGTGTCAAAATAATCAGAGGAATGAGTGTGTTGGTTTGATAGGTGAGGTTAGGTTGTAGCACATTGCAACAATTAGTTATGATTAAATGTATGAAATCTAAAGTCACTCTTATTAGAACAAAGAACATTCCAAAGAAAGCATGTGGGCAGGATACCAGTGGCCAACCCCTATGATGTCATCTTCAAGGCTGGACGTTGCATGCATATGAACTGACCAATAACACATCATGAATGAGAAAGCTCCTCTGGACCAATAACAGAAGACTCAGTCCCAGATATGTACTCCCCCAAAATACACAGGATATAGGCATTTCCACTCACCCAAGAAGCTCTGTTTGCTGTTTTTCTGTTACTGTGTTAGTTGCTGTTTTTTGCTGAGAGAGAGAGAGAGAGATGGAGCGGAGTGTGCATTGAGGGAAATGGTAATGTATGCTGGCTGTGGCTGTAATGGATTCTTTTGTAACTGTCTGCTTCTTGTGTAATTGTAACTTTATAACTGAATGATATATACTGTACATGTGATTTATTGTATACATATCCTTTAATAACAAATATATACATCTATGAGCGTTGGAACTCATACAATGTGTGCGAGTGCTTGTTTTCTCTTAAGGGATGTAGTGTTTGTGACCTACAGTGCACTTTTATCATATATGGTAATAACATATATTAACGCTGGCATTAGAAATATTTATTAGAAATAATCTGAACTTCTCAGGCAGTACTGCCGTATATGTCCAGTGGTACTGCCGTATAAGTCCAGTGATCCTGCCGTATAATTACAGTGGTACTGGCGTATAAGTCCATTGATCTTGCTTTATAATTACAGTGGTATTGACGTATAAGTCCAGTCCAGTGATACTGCCATATATGTCCAGTGATACTGCCGTGTATGTCCATTGATACTGCCGTATATGTCCATTGATACTGCCGTACATGTCCAGCGGTACTACCGTATATGTCCAGCGGTACTGGTGTAAAAGTCCAGTGATCCTGCCATATAATTTCAGTGGTACTGGCGTATAAGTCCAGTGGTCCTGCCGTATAATTCTAGTGATCCTGCTGTGTAATTCCAGTGATCCTGCCGTATAATTCCATATAATTCCGTATAAATCCAGTTCAGTGGTGCTGCCTTATAAGTTCAGTGGTGCTGTCCTGTGCTGTATATTATTTACTCCAAATAAAGGGGTTATTAATATTTAGTAGGGGGCATGGCTTCACGGGAACGCCATGACCACGAACCACGTTTCCTGTTGTCATGATTATTGGGGCATGTCCAATGCTCTGTGAACTGCTGGCCTTGCCCCCAGACCCTCTGTCTCCTATGAATAGACGCTGCACTGCTAAGCAGACATCTTTTTGTGGTTTAAAAAAAGCTAAACTTTTTTATAATTTAATTTAGATATTTCGAGGGGGATTTTTTTTGTGAGGCTGTACTCAAAATAATCCAAGTTAATAACAAACACATTTGTGGTTTAAAAAACATTCTCAAATCTTTTAATTTATTTATTTAATGAGAAGATTATGTATTTTTGAGAAGCAGCACATATTACTGTACTTACTGGGTGTTGTGTCGCCATCAGCTGCATCCCAAAATAATAGCAGTTGTAAAACTAGTTTTCTTCTGGTTTAAAAAAATCTCAAATCTTGTATAACTCAATTTAAATATTAAAAGAGAAGATTATGTGTTTCTGAGAAGCAGTGCATATTACTGTACTTGCCGAGTGTTGTGTGTGTCCCCATCAGCTGCACCCCGAAATAATAGAAGTTTAAAAACTTTTTTTTTTTTTTGGTTTAAAAAAAAACCCCTCAAATCTTTTATAATTCAATGTAAATATGTAAAGTGAAGATTATGGGTGGAAGTCAAATGTTTGAAAAGTCGGTTGGGTGTCTGTTTTTCCCTGTCTATTAGATAAAAGTCTATTTTATTTTTCAAACATTTTAAACTCCCCTTATGTGTTTTTGAGAGGCAGCGTATATTACTGTAGTTTCTGGGTGTTGTGTCTCCATCAGCTGCACCCCAACATCATAAAATTTGAAAATATATTTCTCATACGTCCTAGAGGATGCTGGGGTCCACATTAGTACCATGGGGTATAGACGGGTCCACCAGGAGCCATTGGCACTTTAAGAGTTTGAGAGTGTGGGCTGGCTCCACCCTCTATGCCTCTCCCACCAGACTCAGTTTAGAAAATGTGCCCGGAGGAGCCGGTCACAGCTAGGGGAGCTCTCCTGAGCTTTTCTAGTAAAAGTTATTTTTAGAGTTTTTTATTTTACAGGAGGCTATTGGCAACAGCCTGCCTGCTGCGAGGGACTAAGGGGGGGAGCAGTGTCCGCCCTGTGTGGTCTGAGCCACTGTCTCCGCTGACTGGACACTGAGCTCCAGAGGGGTCTGATCGTTCTCCGCCACAGGGGACCGCTCGCCCCAGCAGCATGCAGCCAACCCCTTACAGAGCTGAAGAGTGGTGAGTCACCGTCATCCCTAATAGAGCGGGAAGACAGCACCATTAAGGGGGCGGAGCTTCTCCTCAGAGCGGACCCAGCAGCATTTCAGCGCTATTTTCCTGCCTGCACAGTGCTGGATGGAAGAACAGGTCCCTCCCCAGCAGCTCCAACTGTCAGTACACGGTACCAGGGGGCTGTAGAAGGGTGAGGGGAGGCTGTAAACTGACTGTGTCTCCTATTAAGGGACACAGTCTGCGCTGACAAGGGGTCTCGCTTTACTGAAAGCGCTGTGTGTGGGTTGGCTCCGATCTCTGTGTCTCTCTTGCCGTTCTTGAGGGGGAAACTCTGTCTGCCCCCACCTGTGTGTGTGTGTGTGGAGTGTTTGATGCAGGGGCGGAACTGTGGGAGGCAGTGGAGTCGGCTGCCGCCGGGCTCCTGACCTCAAGGGGGCACTTCTCCTCCACTGACTCCCGCTGACCATCGCTCGCTGCTACTTTTTTTTTTAATGATTCTTACAGACGGAGGAGCTGTGTCCGTGACACGGAAGCTGCCTCCTGTATATAGAGAGCTGGCACTGGCTGCAGCTAGGGGGAGCTCCAGAGCGCAGCTCCTCCCGGGCCCTTCCAGTTAAGCAAGCCAGCCGAGTGAAGCTCTCTGCTCCTCCGTCAGGCTGATGATAGCCAAAGGTAGCCACTGGCCTGAAGCTGCACTGTGGTGGGGAAGGTGTAGTTGGGGGTGCTGAGGGGCTTTGATAAATGTTGGAAGCACTGTGTTTTGTGTGTGCATGTTTTAAGTGAGATGTGTGTGTGTGTGTGTTTTTAAGGAAAGTTGTGTGTTCAAGTAAAAGAGGCATGTGTGTGTGTAAGTGAGAGGCATGTGTGTGTGTGTAAGTGAGAGGCATGTGTGTGAGAGGCATGTGTGTAAATGAGAGGCATGTGTGTGAGAGGCATGTGTGTATGTGTGTGTGAGAGGCATGTGTGTAAGTGAGGTGTGTGTGTGTGTGTGTGTGTGTGTGTGTGTGTGTGTGGCGTGTGTGTATAATTGAGAGGCATGAATGTGTGTAAGTAAGAGGCGTGTGTGTGAGGCATGTGTGTGTGTGTAAGTGAGAGGCATGTGTGTGAGAGGCATGTGTGTATGTGTGTGTAAGTGAGAGGCGTGTGTGTAAGTGAGGTGTGTGTGTGTGTGTGTTGCGTGTGTGTATAAGTGAGAGGCATGAATGTGTGTAAGTAAGAGGCATGTGTGTGTGTGAGGCATGTGTGTGTGAGAGGCATGTGTGTGAGGCATGTGTGTGTAAGTGAGAGGCATGTGTGTGTGTGTAAGTGAGAGGCACGTGTGTGAGAGGCAAGGATTAAAGAAGGCATTTGAGCATTTCTACAGGACTAAGGGGGTCATTCCGACCCGTTCGCACGCAGCGGTTTCTCGCAGCGGTGCGAATGGGTGCGGAATGCGCATGCGCGGCGGACGCTGTGCACGACGTTCGCCAGGTTACGTCGCGCCTACCAAATGAAGCGGTCGCAGAGGCAACCGCTAAGAAGATTGACAGGAAGGAGGAGTGGCAGGGTGGATCCGGACCGTTGGAGACCGTTTTCGGGGAGTGGTGAGTAAAACGCAGGCGTGTCCAGGACAACGGAGGGCGGAGGTGTGACGTCAAAGCCGGGCCCATCATCGCTGGATCCATCGCACAGGGTAAGTATGTCCAGGGCTACTCTTCTTTTGCTTGAAATTTTTTTAGCTGAGCAGGGCTGCACAAGCGATCGCAGCCCTGCTAAGCTAAAATACACTCCCCCATAGGCGAGGACTAATGATCGCAGCAGCAGCTAAAAGTTGCCGGCTGCGATCAACTCGGAATGACCACCTATGTACAGAGCACACACCTGGTCTGGGTACACGCTACCTTACAATTATATGGAGGGGTGTCCATTTCTGAATGTGTGTGTGTGTGTGTGTGTGTGTGTGTGTGTGTGTGTGTGTGTGTGTGTGTGAGGCATGTGTGTGTGTGTAAGTGAGAGGCGTGTGTGTAAGTGAGAGGCATGTGTGTGCTTTTAAGTGAATGAGGTGTTTGTGTGGTTTTTATATATATCGGCACACCGCTGCACCAAAGCATCTCCATCGAGACCTGCTGGCGGGTGAGGGAGCACAGTAGGTGTACTATAAAGGTATGCTGGTATCTGTTTTTATTGTAATGACTGACTTGGAGTGCATCCACTTTTTATGTGTATCTATATTACTATTGGGAAAGGTACCTGAGCATGCAACTACTGTTTACCCTGAGTGCCGGATAGTTACATATGGTATGTGTGTGTGTGTGTGTGTGTGTGTGTGTGTGTGTGTGTGTGTGTGTGTGTGTGTGTGTGTGTATAGGGGGGTACCAACATTTATCATGCCTCCGGGCGACTGGGACGAACTTACGCCACTGGTTTGATGGTCTCCTTTAGCTATGTCCAGGGACACTGTGTCATATGCTGCAGAGGATTTATACTCCCAGGATGATCCCATTCCATGTAATCAGGATAGAACTAGTTTAGCACAGATACCAGCAAGGGAACCAGAGTGGTTTTCCTCTAATGAATCTGCAACCCAGGTATTACAGAGCTCTATGGCAGTATGGCCTGGTTCTGGTACCTCAGGATGCCCCGTTTTATACCCCCACAAACGTGCGCTTGTGCATGTCACACAAGACGACACGGATACTGATTCTGACAGTACAGATGGTGATGGGGATGTTTTGCGGGGGTCCACATCTCTTGCAAAGGGGGTGCAATTGTTGATAGAGGCTATCAGGGATGTGTTAAATGTTAATGATACCACACCTAAGCAGGTTGAGGAGGCTTTTTTCACTGAAAATAAAAAAGCCTCGCTAACCTTCCCTGCGTCAAAGGAATTGAATGCTATATTTGAAAAAGCATGGGTAAACCCGGAGAAAAAATTCCAGATCCCTAAAAGGGTCCAGGTGGCGTTCCCTTTCCCTGAGGAGGATAGGAAAAAATGGGAAAACCCGTCAATTGTTGACACCTCTGTGTCCAGACTCTCAAAGAAGGTGGTTTTACCTGTTCCAGGATCTACCGCCTTAAAGGAGCCGGCTAATAGGAAAATTGATTACATGTCTAAATCAATGTATACTGCTTTAGGGGCCATATTACGTCCCACTATTGCTACTGCATGGATTGCACAGGCAATAGTAAAGTGGTCAGCTACCTTACTTGAGGATTTGGATACGATGGATAGGGATGACGTTGCATTGTATTTACGCTACATTCATGATTCTGCAGGTTTTATGGTAGAATCCATGAAAGGCCTGGGTTCTATGGCTGCGGGAATATCTTCCATGTCTGTTTAAGCTCGTCGGGGACTGTGGCTGCGCCAGTGGTCGGCCGACGCGGAATCCAGAAGAAGTGTGGAGTCCCTACCCTATACAGGTCAGGCTCTCTTTGGGGAAGCTCTAGATGCGTGGATATCCACCGCTACAGCGAGTAAGTCTCCGTTTCTTCCCTCAGCAGCACCTGCTCCGAAGAAATCTTTCTCTTCATCTGCAATGCAGTCCTTTCGGCCTAACAAGCCTAGAAAGGCCAGAACTTCCAATACCTTCTTTAGGAGAGGTCGGGTTAAGTCCAAGAAACCTGCCGCTGCAGGTTCCCAGGAGCCTGCTTCGGGTACGCCAAAGTCCTCCGCATGACGGTGGACTGCACGCCCCGCTGGTGGGGCCAGTGGGAGCGAGACTCAGACACTTCAGTCATGTCTGGGTATCTTCCGGCCTGGATCCCTGGGTGGTAGATGTTGTGTCTCAGGGATGCAGGCTGGAATTTCAAAGTCTCCCTCCTCATCGCTATTTCAAGTTAGGCTTGCCAACTCTGTTGGAGGACAGCACTGTACTACAAGACCCTGTCCAAAAGCTGGTAGAGGCACAGGTCATTGTGCCAGTACCACCTCACATGCTGAACAATGGTTACTATTCGAACCTTTTCATGGTACCAAAACCAGATGGTTCGGTCAGGCCTATTCTGAACCTAAAATCATTGAACCCCTTTCTAAAGGAGGTCAAGTTCAAGATGAAGTCTTCTCAGGGTGGTGATATCAGGTCTGGAAGAAGGGGAATTCCTGGTATCCCTGGATATCAAGGATGCGTACCTCCACATTCCGATCTGGCTGTCGCATCAGGCTGATCTCCGATTCGCATTGCTGGACTGTCATTTCCAGTTCCATTCGGCCTCTCCACAACACCGAGGGTGTTTACCAAGGTGATGGCGGAAATTATGATTCTCCTCCGCAAGCAAGGTGTGAACATCATTCCATATCTGGACGACCTGCTGATAAAGGCATAGTCCAAGGAGAGGCTGCAGCAGTCCATTGTCCTCACAACGCGACTGCTCCAGAGTCACAGTTGGATTCTGAACCTTCCAAAATCACATTTGGAACCAACCCAGAGGTTGTCATTTCTGGGAATGAACCTGGATACGGATGTGCAGAGGGTGTTTCTTCCGCAGGAAAAGGCGTTGGTGATACAAGCCATGGTGTCGGTTCATCAATGCATTCGCCTATTAGGAAAAATGGTGGCCTCTTATGAGGCTCTCCGGTACGGGAGGTTCCACGCTCGGACCTTCCAACTGGATCATCTGGACAAGTGGTCGGGATCTCACCTCCACATGCACCAGAGAATATTTCTGTCGCCAAAGGCCAGGTTTTCACTCCTCTGGTGGCTCCAATTGCCTCACCTTCTGGAGGAATGCAGGTTCGGGATTCAGGGCTGGGTCCTTCTAACCACGGATGCGAGCCTCAGGGGCTGGGGAGCAGTCACTCAAGGAGTAACCTTCCAAGGACGGTGGTCAAGCCTGGAAGCCGGCCTGCCCATCAACATCCTGGAACTAAGAGCCGTCTACAACGGTCTTCTTCAGGCGGCCCCTCTTCTGAGAAATCGGGCCATTCAAGTGCAGTCGGACAACTTAACAACAGTGGCTTACATAAACCGACAAGGCGGAATGAAGAGCAGAGCAGCAATGTCAGAGGTGACAAGAATACGCCTCTGGACAGAAAAGCACGCGTTAGCGCTGTCAGCCATCTTCATACCGGGAGTAGACAACTGGAAAGCAGACTTCCTCAGCAGACACGATCTCCATCCAGGAGAGTGGGGACTCCATCCGGAGGTGTTCAAGGAAATAACAGTTCTTTGGAGTTTACCCCAAATAGACATGATGGCCTCTCGTCTCAACAAGAAGCTTCAACGTTATTGTTCCTGGTCGAGGGACCCATAGGCAGTGGCAGTGGACGCCCTGGTGTCTCCCTGGGTGTTCCAGTCAGTGTACGTGTTTTCACCACTCCCACTCATCCCAAGAATCCTAAAGCTCATAAGGAGAACAAGGGATCAAGCGATCCTCATTGCCCCAGACTGGCCTTGGTACGCGGACCTTCTGAATCTACTGCAAGAAGAGCCGAGGCCTCTTCCTCTTCGGGAGGACCTGTTGCAGCAGGGGCCGTTCGCCTATCAAGACTTAACGCGGCTTCGTTTGACGGCATGGAAGTTGAGCGCCTGATTTTTGCTCGGACGTTCATTACGAAGAAGGTTATTCCTAACCTCATACAGGCTAGGAAAGGGGTAACATCTAAACATTACCATCGTATATGTCTTTTGGTGTGAGCCCAAGAAGTTTCCTACAGTGGAGTTTCAACTGGGACGTTTCCTTCTCTTCCTGCAAGCAGGAGTGGATATGGGCCTGAGTTTGCTTTCTGTGAAGGTCCAGATTTCAGCCCTATCCATTTTCTTTCAGAAAGAATTGGCTGCCCTCCCTGAGGTTCAGACATTTTTTAAGGAAGTTCTGCATATCCAACCTCCCTTTGTACCGCCTACGGTGCTTTGGGACCATAACGTGGTGTTGCCAGTGGCGGAACTAGCGAGCAGTGGGCCCATGTGCGACAAAATGGCTTGGGCCCCCCCCCATCCCATCCCATCCAAGTCCACCCCCTCACCCCTGGAGAGGATCTGGTGAGGGGGGCCTGCTCAGGGAAGTGGATACCTAGCAACAGTGCCGTAACTAGACATTTTAGCACTGTGTGCAAGAAACGGCATTGGAGCCCCACCCCTGCATGCAAAACAGGGGCAGTGCGCGCCGTAGGCGCGCGCAAAAATACATAGTGGCGTGGCTTCGTGGGGAAGGGGTGTGGCCACAAAATAATACCAATTCATAAAACGGTGCACAGTAGTCTCCATTATTTAAATTACGCCGCACAGTAGCACCACTACACCAGGTAGAGACCCTTTTACACCTTACGGCGGACAGATTCCTCTTTTTACACATTACAGCAGACAGCGTCCCCTTTTTACACATTACGGCAGACAGCATCCCCCTTTTTTACACAACGGCAGACAGCGTGCCCTTGTTACACATATCGGCAGACAGCGTACACTTTTTTCACATAACGGCAGACAGCCTGCCCTTGTTAAACATAGCGGCAGACAGCGTACACTTTTTACACATAACGGCAGACAGCCTGCCCTTGTTAAACATAGCGGCAGACAGCGTACACTTTTTTCACATAACAGCAGTCAGCCTGCCCTTGTTACACATAATGGCAGACAGCATACACTTTTTACACATTACAGCAGACAGCGTGCCCTTGTTACACATTATGGCAGACATCGTGCCCTTGTTACACATTATGGCAGACAGCGTGCCCTTGTTACACATTACGGCAGACAGCATCCCCCTTGTTACACATTACGGCAGGCAGATTCCCCCTTGTTACACATTGCGGCAAGCAGATTCCCCCTTTTTACACATTGCGGCAAGCAGATTCCCCCTTTTTACACATTGCGGCAGGCAGATTCCCCCTTTTTACACATTGCGGCAGGCAGATTCCCCCTTTTTACACATTGCGGCAGGCAGTCCCCCTTTTTACACATAGCTGCAGGCAGATTCCCCCTTTTTACACATAGCGGCAGGCAGATTCCCCCTTTTTACACATTGCGGCAGGCAGTCCCCCTTTTTACACATAGCTGCAGGCAGATTCCCCCTTTTTACACATAGCGGCAGGCAGATTCCCCCTTTTTACACATAGCGGCAGGCAGATTCCCCCTTTTTACACATAGCGGCAGGCAGTCCCCCTTTTTACACATAGCGGCAGGCAGTCCCAACAAAGAAAGAAAGAGAAGAAAGAAAGAAAGAAAGAAAGAAAGAAAGAAAGAAAGAAAGAAAGAAAGAAAGAAAGAAAGAAAGAAAGAAAGAAAGAAAGAAAGAAAGAAAGAAAGAAAGAAGAATTATACTTACCCTCTCCGCTGGCTCAGGCTCCTCGTGCAGCTTGACGATTCCCGGGCAGTAAAGGAGGTGGAGGAAGGAGGTGAAGGAGGGAGCCGCAGCAGCGCTGTGTTATTGGTGGAGGCGCTGCTGCTGCTGCCCCTCTGCTTCACTATAGGCTGTTCTCGGAAGACAGCCTATAGTGAAGCAGAGGGGCAGCAGCAGCAGCGCCTCCACCAGTAACAAAGCGCTGCTGCGGCTCCCTCCTCCACCTCCCTCCTCCTCCTCCTCCCCCCCGTGCCGCTGCTCCTCTCATCTCCAAGCGACCCTCCTCCCTCTTCGTGTGTTACAGAGGCGGCAGCTGCACGTAGTGCCCTGGCCTGATCTGTTCATTACGACGGGCGGGCGGCGGGAGTCGCGGGACGCAGACCCGACGGGAGCGCTGGTGTGCGGCTGCGGCATGATACAATGAGTCATTGTGACTCATTGTAATGCCGGCGGCTGTGGGCCCTTGAGTGCGGCGGGGCCCCAGTGCAATGCACTGCCTGCCCTGCCAGTACTTCCGCCCCTGGGTGTTGCAGTTCCTCCAGTCGGATTGGTTTGAACCTCTACAGGAGGTAGAGGTCAAATTTCTTACATGGAAGGCGGTCATTTTGTTGGCCTTGGCTTCTGCTAGACGTGTGTCCGAGCTGGGGGCTTTATCCTGTAAAAGCCCTTACTTGATCTTCCACGAAGATAGAGCTGAGCTACGGACTCATCAGCAGTTTCTTCCGAAGGTTGTGACAGCATTTCATATCAACCAAACTATTGTGGTGCCAGTGGCTACTGACTCGTCAATTACATCAAAGTCCTTGGATGTCGTAAGGGCTTTGAAGATATATGTGAAAAGAACTTCTCGTCACAGAAAGTCGGATTCTCTGTTTGTCCTCTATGATTCCAAGAAAATTGGGTGCCCTGCTTCTAAGCAGACTATTTCTCGCTGGATTAGGTTCACTATCCAGCACGCTTATTCTACGGCAAGGGCTGCCATGTCCAAAATCTGTTAAGGCCCAATCTACTCGTAAGGTGGGGTCTTCCTGGGCGGCTGCCCGGGGTGTCTCGGCAGTGCAACTTTGCCAAGCTGCAACTTGGTCTGGGTTTAACACGTTTGCAAAGTTTTACAAGTTCGAGACTTTGGCCTCTGATGATCTGAAGTTCAGTCAATCAGTTCTGCAGGAGCCTCAGCGTTCTCCCTCCCGTTCTGGGAGCTTTGGTACATACCCATGGTACTAATGTGGACCCCAGCATCCTCTAGGACGTAAGAGAAAATAGGATTTTGGTTACCTACCGGTAAATCCTTTTCTCGTAGTCCATAGAGGATGCTGGGCGCCCGCCCAGCGCTTCGTTCTTGCAAATGTTATTTGGTTCAGTACAACTTCGTTTTAGTTGAGTACTGCATTGTTACTTTGTAAGTAATGTTTCAGCTGTTGCCGAGTAGTTCAAGCTAGTTGACTTGACGTGCCTTGTATGTGTGAGCTGGTATGAATCTCACCACTATCTGTGTATAATCCTTCTCTCGAAGTATGTCGTCTCCTCGGGGACAGTTTCTAGACTGAGTCTGGTGGGAGGGGCATAGAGGGAGGAGCCAGCCCACCCTCTCAAACTCTTAAAGTGCCAATGGCTCCTGGTGAACCCGTCTATACCCCATGGTACTAATGTGGACCCCAGCATCCTCTACGGATTACGAGAAAAGGATTTACCGGTAGGTAACCAAAATCCTATTATTTTGTGTTTTAAAAATAAATATCAAGTCTTAATTCGATTTAAATATTTCAAGGAAAGATTGTGTGTTTTTGAGAGGCAGCATATATTGCTGTACTGGTTGTTGTGGCTCTGTCAGCTGCACCACAAAATAATACAAGTTGAAAAAAGTTTTTTTTCTGGGTAATAGTCCCTAATTTCCCTTTCTCATTGTACTATCACTCGGTGTGGTGACAATTTCAAATACAGTAGCTTTACTCCTGTATCTGCAAACTGTGTATGAGATGTGGGATATCATCATCTGTACCTCAGTGGCAGTGACGAATCTGGCTCTGGGGTTAGCCAGTGCCTCCTGAGCCATTTAGCTCACCGCACATCCCTGCTCAGTGGAACCATGCATATGCACACAGATGGAGATTGCAAATGTAGGTTGGATTAATCTATTCATTGGTGGACCACTCTTTCTTTGAAATGGGCATTTGTCGGCAGTAACTAGAGCAGCAACCATGCAATTTCACGACACTGATCCGTCCCATAGGAGTATCATGTGAGTGCTGTGAGCATGTAGGCTGACTTCACTAATCATTCATAGCAAGTAGATGGATCTTTTGCACCCAGAATGGCGTAAATGTAAGTCCCAACACTATTGATGATGCCTTCCACTTGCAGACACATGGATAATTGGCATAGATGAGCAGATACTTGTATAAGGAAGCAAGCAATCTGTTGTTCCCCATTGGGAAAAGTGGACACAGATGCATCTGACTCACAATAAGCCCCCTAGAGTAGGAGTGGGCAATAAAAGGCCCCCCAGCTACTGTTGAACTACACAAACCAGCATGCCCTGCCACAGTTTAAGCATAACATGAAAACAAACCTGTGGCAGGGCTTGCTGGCATGGACATAAAAAAAAATCCTAAATATTGCATAAACTGTATTGCGATGACGGTTGCCTATTCCAATCCCAATGCGCATAAAAATACTGTGGATATTTTCTGGCAGATGGCAGCACCGGCTTGTAATGGTTGCTGTGAGTCTGAAAGCTGTTTTTTCCCAGAAAGATCACCACTTTACAAGTAAAAAATGAGATTTATGGTAAGAACTTACCTTTGTTAAATCTCTTTCTGCGAGGTACACTGGGCTCCACAAGGATGGACAATGGGGTGCAGAGTAGGATCTTGATCCGAGGGCACCAACAGGCTCAAAAGCTTTGACTGTTCCCAAGATGCACAGCGCCGCCTCCTCTATAACCCCGCCTCCTTGCACAGGAGCTCAGTTTTTAGTTAACCATCCCAATGCAGTAGCAGGAAAAGAGACGACAACAGTTAGTAGCCACAAACACCACAGTCTCACGACAGGAGAAGTGTCAGCGGCTAATGCCATACCAACCCAAAGAAGCTAAGTGCCTTGTGGAGCCCAGTGTACCTCGCAGAAAGAGATTTAACAAAGGTAAGTCCTTACCATAAATCTCATTTTCTGCTGCGGTGTACACTGAGCTCCACAAGGATAGACAATGGGGATGTCCTAAAGCAGTTCCTTATGGGAGGGGATGCACTGTAGCGGGCACAAGAACCCGGCGTCCAAAGGAAGCATCCTGGGAAGCAGCAGTATCGAATGCATAGAACCTTATGAACGTGTTCACTGAGGACCATGTAGCCACCTTGCACAATTGTTCAAGGGTCGCCCGACGGTGAGCCGCCCAAGAAGGTCCAACAGACCGAGTAGAATGGACCGTAATGTGACCAGGAGCTGACAGACCAGCCTTCACATAAGCATGTGCAATCACCATTCTAATCCATCTGGCCAACGTCTGCTTGTGAGCAGGCCAGCCACGTTTTTGAAAACCAAACAAAACAAAGAGAGAATCCGATTTTCTAAGAGAAGCCGTTCTCTTCATGTAAATACGGAGAGCCCGTACCACATCCAAAGACCGTTCTTTGGGAGACAAGTCAGGAGATACAAGGGCCGGAACCACAATCTCCTGGTTAAGGTGGAACGAAGAAACCACCCTAGGTAAATATCCGGGACGAGTCCTAAGGACCGCCCGGTCACGGTGAAAAATCAGATATGGGGAACTACAGGACAAGGCACCCAAATCCAACACTCTTCTAGCGGAGGCAATAGCCAGCAAAAACACCACCTTAAGAGAAAGTCACTTAAAGTCAGCTGAGCCAAGAGGTTCAAATGGGGACTCTTGCAACGCCTCCAAAACCACCGACAAATCCCAAGGAGCCACGGGCGGGACATAGGGAGGTTGGATACGCAACACACCCTGAGTGAAAGTATGAACATCAGGTAAGGTCGCAATTTTTCTCTGAAACCACACCGACAAGGCAGAAATATGAACCTTGAGGGAGGCCAGACGCAGGCCCAAATCCAGGCCCTGCTGCAGAAAAGCCAAAAATTTGGCCGTACTAAACTTGGAAGCATCATAATTGTTAGATGCGCACCAAACAAAGTAAGAATGCCAGACCCTATGGTAAATCCGAGCAGAAGCCGGTTTCCGGGCCCGTAACATAGTTTTAATCACTGCCTCTGAAAAACCTTTAGCCCTCAATACGGAAGCTTCAAGAGCCACGCCGTCAAAGATAGCCAGGCCAGGTCCTGGTAGATACAGGGGCCCTGAACGAGGAGGTCTGGGCACTGTGGAAGTAGAATTGGACGATCTGACGAGAGGCCCTGAAGGTCTGAGAACCAGTGCCGTCTGGGCCACGCTGGAGCTATGAGAAGCAGGATTCCTCCTTCTTGCTTGAACTTCCGAATTACCCTGGGCAGAAGTGACACCGGAGGGAACACGTACGGCAGCCGAAACTTCCATGGCACTGCCAGCGCATCCACGAATGCTGCTTGAGGATCCCTTGTCCTTGCTCCGAAGACCGGAACCTTGTAATTGTGTCGAGACGCCATCAGATCTACATCTGGAAGGCCCCACGTTTCCATGAGAAGTTGAAACACTTCTGGATGGAGGCCCCACTCTCCGGCATGAAAGTCCGCTTCCCAATTCAGGACCCCCGGAATGAATATTGCCGATATGGCCGGAAGATGGTGTTCTGCCCATTGAAGAATCCACGAGATTTCCTTCATTGCCAGGTAGCTTCGAGTGCCACATTGATGGTTTATGTAAGCCACTGTGGTGGCGTTGTCTGACTGTACTTGAACAGGACGGTTTTGTATTAAATGCTGGGCCAGGTTCAATGCATTGAAGACCGCCCGCAATTCCAGAATGTTGATCGGGAGGAGAGACTCCTCCTTGGTCCACCGACCCTAAAGGGAGTGTTGCTCCAACACCGCGCCCCAACCTCTTAGACTGGCATTCGTCATCAACAGGACCCAGTCGGGTATCCAGAAGGGATGGCCCCTGCTCAACTGTTGTTCCTGGAGCCACCAGGATAGCGACAGACGGACATCTGGAGTCAATGAGATCATGTGAGACCTGATCCGGTGAGGCAGGCCGTCCCACTTGGCAAGAATCAGCCTCTGGAGAGGGCGAGAATGGAATTGAGCATACTCCACCATGTCGAATGCTGACACCATGAGGCCCAGCACCTGTATCGCCGAATGAATCGACACTTGCGGACGAGAGAGGAAGCAACGAATCCTGTCCTGAAGCTTCAGGACTTTCTCCTGAGACAAAAACAACCACTGGTTGTGAGTGTCCAACAGCGCTTCCAGGTGCACCATGCTCCGAGCAGGGACCAGGGAGGATTTCTTCCAGTTGATGAGCCACCCGTGGGCTTGCAGAAACCGGACAGTCAGATCTAGATGACGTAGGAGAATTTCCGGGGAATTTGCCAGGATCAACAAGTCGTCCAGATATGGTAGGATCCTGACCCCTTGATGGCGGAGCACTGCCGTCATCACCGCCATAACTTTGGTAAAAACTCGTGGGGCCATGGCTAAACCAAAAGGTAACGCCCGAAACTGGTAGTGGAGGTTGCCAACCGCAAACCTCAGATACTTCTTGATGCGACACTGCTATAGGAACATGCAGGTAAGCATCCTGTATATCCAGGGAGACCATATAGTCCCCAGGTTCCAAGGCCAGAACTATAGAATGAAGGGTTTCCATACAGAACTTGGAAATTTTCACAAACTTGTTCAGTGCCTTGAGGTTGAGAATGGGCCGAAAAGACCCATTCGGCTTCAGGACTAGAAACAGTGGAGAGTAGTACCCCTGGCCTCTCTGAACAAGGGGCACTTGTACCACCACTCCTGTGTCCAGGAGGGTCTGTACCACCGAATGTAGAGTCTTTGCCTTGATCTGATCCGCAGGGACGCCTGTCAGGCAAAATCGACAAGGGGGACGGTTTTTGAAGGCTATGGCGTAACCTCGAGTAACGACTTCCCTTACCCAGGCATCTGAAGTGGTCTTCAACCATTCCTGATTCCTGGGTATACCCTAGAAGCCGGCCCCCCACCCTGGGGTCCCCCAGGGGGAGGCCCGCCCCGTTATGCGGCAGGCTTATCGGTCTTGGAAGCTGGCAGACGGGCAGCCCAGGCTCTTTTGGGCTTTGGCTTACCAGGTTTGGAAGTGCGGGCCTGTTTGTGGTACGCCTGACCTTTTGCTTTACCTGAAGGACGATAGGAAGTACTTTTAGCCTTCGGCACAGAAGGAGCGGTACTTGCAAGACAGGCCGTTTTGGCAGTAGCCAGATCAGCCACTATCTTATTTAAGTCTTCTCCAAACAGGATATCTCCCTTAAAAGGGAGTACCTACAGGGTTTTTCTAGAATCCAGATCCACGGACAAGGATCGCAGCCACAATATCCAGCGAACTAGGACTGACGTAGCAGAAGCCTTAGCTGCCAGAACACCGGCATCGGAAGCCGCCTCCTTAATATAGTGAGAGCTGTTACAATATATGATAAGCATTGTCTAGCATGGTCAGAAGAGAGTTCTGCTTCCAACTCTAGGGTCCACGATTCAATAGCTTCTGCAGCCCATGTCGCTGCAATAGTGGGCCTTTGCGCAGCACCCGTGAGGGTGTAAATCGCTTTCAGACAACCCTCCACGCGTTTATCCGTAGGCTCTTTCAGAGACGTGATGGTAGTGACAGGTAGAGCTGAGAAACCACCATCCTTGCCACATGCGAGTCCACCGGAGGAGGTGTCTCCCAATTTTTAGACAGCTCTGGCGCGAGGGGATATCGAGCAAGCAGCTTCTTATGAGGCACGAACTTCTTACCTTGATTTTCCCAGGGTTCCTGACGTATATCCACCAGGTGATCAGAATGAGGTAAAACTTGTTTAACCACCTTCTGACGCTTGACTCTATCTGGTTTCTTAGGAGGGACGGATGGCTTGGGATCATCCGTAATCTGTAGGATCAACTTAATAGCCTCCAAAAGATCAGGAACATCCACTTGTGAACCACTATCCCCCTCAGCATTATCTGTGTCAGAATCTGTGGGGTCAGTGTAAGCGCCATCTTCATCAGACGAGGTGTCAGTGACAGCAGTGGATTGTGAGGAGACAATAGCTCGCTTAGAGGCGAGCGAGGGCTAGACCTTTTAGTAGTCAGTGACTGGTTCAATTTCTTCAATTGAGCGGACAAGTTATCTGCCCACGGCCGCAGGGACCATGGGGGTAATTCCAAGTTGATCGCAGCAAGATTTTTGTTAGCAATTGGGCAAAACCATGTGCACTGCAGGGCAGGCAGATATAACATGTGCAGAAAGAGTTAGATTTGGGTGGGGTGTGTTCAATCTGCAATCTAATTTGCAGTGTAAAAATAAAGCAGCCAGTATTTACCCTGCACAGAAATAAAATAACCCACCCAAATCTAACTCTTTCTGTACATGTTATATCTGCCTACCCTGCAGTGCACATGGTTTTGCCCAATTGCTATCAAAAATCCTGCTGCGATCAACTTGGAATTACCCCCCATATACGGCTGAACCGGCATAGGAGGTCCCACAGGGGGCATTAGTTTAGTAACTAGCGTATTCATAAGTGTGGAGAAAGTAGCCCACGGTGGGTCATTATGGACCCCCGTTGCCACAGTCCCACTGGGAGGCAAGGAACCCCCAGAACCAGAGCCCTCAGCTGCTATATTCTCCTTATAGGTATCTGTGGCGTCAGCAACACCGGTAGTGTGTTTGGCCCCAGACCCGTTACCCTTATACGCAGACATGATATAACTTGCAATATCAGGTAACACAGTACAATTGTCAGCAGCACAATACCTGACCCAAACCCCTGCTTAATGTAGTCAGCACAAGCAGGGACACAGGAGAGATACGGTGACTAGAATAACAGAAAAAAATACAATTAAAGTATATTTTGTGAATATCCTATATTACAGTATCATAAACCTGACGCACCAAGCCCCCTCAGGTTATAGAATATAGAGATAGCAAGTTGAGTGAGAAACACGAAACGAAAATCACCCAGCAAGCTAATGCACACACATATAGTCACAGTTGTACAATGCAGAGATTATTACACACAATAATACTGCACTGGACCAGCTTATATACAGCTATGTAAACAATAGATATAACACCGCACAGTATAAACTGGATGTATATCCCAGGGTACTTGTACCAGAGAACCCGACTAAATGCACTTTTTCTTAACTATCACTGTCTAAATGACATGTAGAATACTTAAGTGTCATGTAAAGTCACAGCGCTGACTATCAGGCGGCTTTACAAAGGAGGATTTGCCCAAGCAGTCCCAGGAACAGTGTAGCTGAGAGAAATGGCGCCCAAACACTGACAGGGAGTGAGGGAGAGACAGATATGCAGCTACAGGGCGGGAACATTTACTGTAAATGGCACCTTGGGGCTGGGGGAGGGGCTCCAGGTCTAAGCCTTATCCCCTCTGCTGGCATAACCTCCTGGTACTGCAGGCCAATATAAATAGGTTTAGAGAGAAAACCTGACCTGTACCCATGCCCTGGTGGTCTACTGGGGTCGCCTGTATGCCACAGTGTCCACCGCCAGCGAGCGCGACTCGCCTCCCACCGACCGCGCCGGATCGCGATACAGTGCGGGTCCCACGAGCGAGACCCACTTACCACCTCTCGAAACGCGGCCACGCGATCCCGGAGAGCCCCAGCCATGTGTGTCTAACAGGAAGAAAACCGGAGCCTCCCGCTGTAGTTACCCGGCAACCAGGGCGCGGGAGTGTACAGCGCCGCTAGTGAGAGATGGAGCTGCAGCAGTGAATGTCTGCTGACATCTACACACTGCTGCAGCCCTTGAAGTCTTCACTTTTCTTCTAAAAAGCTCTTCTTAGGGATGCCAGGAGCAGCCCATCTGTTAAGTGCCTGCTATCTGCAGCACCAACTACAAAACTGAGCTCCTGTGCAGGGAGGCGGGGTTATAGAGGAGGCGGCGCTGTGCATCTTGGGAACAGTCAAAGCTTTTGAGCCTGTTGGTGCCCTCGGATCAAGATCCTACTCTACACCCCATTGTCCATCCTTGTGGAGCCCAGTGTACCCCGCAGCAGAAAGACGCATTTTATCAGTTACATGTCATCCTTATGCGAACAGTAACTTTAGTTGCTAGAGTATCAAAAAATTGAATTAGAATGAATGGCGAAGTTTTGGTGTACGAGCTACAAGGCTAGCAAATCACTGTCCATTGGGAATGGGTCCAAATGACCAAACCATATTTTTATTGGTTTCTTCTATACCTGTGTCATCTCTGGGATACGCCGGAAACATGCAATGTGTCATAAAGGGTTAAGGTATCTGAGCCCTCATTCCGAGTTGTTCGCTCGCAAGCTGCTTTTAGCAGCTTTGTACACGCTAAGCCGCCGCCTACTGGGAGTGAATCTTAGCTTCTTAAAATTGCGAACGAAAGATTCGCAATATTGCGAAAAGACATCTCTGTGCATTTTCTGAGTAGCTCGAGACTTACTCTTCCAGTGCGATCAGTTCAGTGCTTGTCGTTCCTGGTTTGACGTCACAAACACACCCAGCGTTCGCCCAGACACTCCTCCGTTTCTCCAGCCACTCCCGCGTTTTTCCCAGAAACGGTAGCGTTTTTTCCCACACGCCCATAAAACGGCCTGTTTCTGCCCAGAAACACCCACTTCCTGTCAATCACATTACGATCACCAGAACGAAGAAAAAGCCGTGAGTAAAATTCCTAACTGCATAGCAAATTTACTTGGCGCAGTCGCAGTGCGAACATTGCGCATGCGCACTAAGCGGAAAATCGCTGCGATGCGAAGAAATTTACCGAGCGAACAACTCGGAATGACCCCCCTGGTCAGAATATCAACAATGAAAATGCCCACATGGACATAAGGTCAACATGTAAAATGTTGACATTGACAAATGTAGAGAAAGTCAGAATGTCAACATGCTGCAGTCGCATCCAGGGGCGGATTGGCCCACCAGGACACCATGACAGATTCCGATGGACCAGTCTGATATCCCCCTCAGCCAGGCCGATTCACACTCAGGCTGGGCTGGCTCACACTCCTTCCAGTACTTGCGGTTCATTGGAACACAATCCGGAAGTTAGGCTAGCGGGCACTTCCGGGTGCCGCTAGCCGTGAAAAGTTGTGAAGCTGTTCTACCAATGGGGGACCTTGAGAAAGCTAACCTGCCTAGCAGCATCCTCTCCCTGACCCTGGCCAAAGGTCTCTTCAACGAGCCCGGCCCGGGAGCAGCAGCATAGCGATGGTCGAAGCTGGGTTCACTACACCCGCCGCCACCCTAGCTTCCCGCACTCTCACTGAACTGGCCAGAGCGGTGACTGAGCACTGAAGGGGACCCGGCAGAGAGGTTATTTTTATTTACATTATTTGCATTATGATGGTGTAAGGGTTAGGGCGTCCCTGGTCGCAGTGTATGGTTTGGGGACTGGACAGGAGCAGGATGTACCTTGTTCTCGGGATGCCAGCTCACCAGGCAGCACTCACAGCCAGCCCTGGGACAATCTCTCATGCAAAGTCCTTCAGCCCTATAGCTGCCAAAGGTCTGTCCATGATGATGAGCCTATTTATGTAATGCGGTGGCTACATATGAAATGCGGCAGCTACGTATGTAATGGGGTGGCTACGTATGTAGTGCGGTGCTATACATGTAATGTGTTGCTATACGTGTAATGCGGTGCTATACGTGTAATGCAGTGCTATTCATGTAATGCAGTGCTATTCGTGTAATAAATAAAGTGGTGGCTATGTATATAATCAGGGCGGATCGGCCACTGGGACAGATTCCGGACCACTGAGGAGTGACCAAGCCCTCTTGACAGACCCTCCCACTCAACAGACACCGCCCCCATTAGGGCTGATTCCATAAATTTCCCGGGCTGGTGTTCGATCCCCATCCGCCCCTAGTCGCACCTGTGACGTTATGCTAATAGTAGTACAGTATAAGCCTTTCCCTGGCATACTGTACATCCTTGTGTTTGAATATGTAAAGACTAGGGCACCCAGCTTGGTGCGTTTTTTAGACAGTACAGTCAAAACTTGCACCAGCTCTATGCTAGGCGCAGTATCTCCGTCAGTATGGTCTCCAAAGTATGCAAATTAGTAGAGTATCTGAGATAACAGCCACTTCTGTGATTTGCCTGTTACACTCCCATAGCACCCCCATTTGCCTGCATCTGAGTAGCACCTCCCAGTCACCATCTAGGAAGTAACGCTCAATACATTTCCAATGCATTTCAGACCCTGCACATAGCAATTGGTTCTGCATGCAGTGTGACTTTTCAGCTACTTAGATGCGTCTGCAGTTAAAAAACACTGACAATTTGTATGAATATCAGAATTGCGCGCCTGGCTCAGAATCAGGCGACCAACGTGCACTTCTTTATTATGGATTTACTTTATCTTTTTTTTTTTAAGTGTTGCAGTTTTTACGTTTTCAAAATAATTTCTAAAGAAATTCATTGTCAACCCAATATACCAATTGGCATCTGCGTTTACCTTCAATCGTATCAGTTTAATACCCACAATTTATCTATGTTACAGTGTACTGTTATTACTACTATAAATGCACACCTAGTAGTAAACGCTTCAACTTTGGTATAATAAATTTACTTCAGAAAGCCAAATATATCGCTGAATAAATGAGACATAATTCCTTATCATCTACAAGTGTAATTAATTTAGGACATCAGCAACTACGTGTCATAAAGGTCTGGTAAGGTCGTACTTGTAATAAACAGGCCTTCGTTCAATGTGACACATGACAAGATGATTGGATAATAGCATGATACAGTAGTCATCAGCCCCCTAGAGTAGGAGTGGGCAATAAGAGGCCCTCCAGCTACTGTTGAACTACACAAACCAGCATGCCCTGCCACAGTTTTAGCATAACCTGAAAACAAAACTGTGGCAGGGCTTGCTGGGATGGACAGCAGCTGCATGGACATCTTATTGCCCACCCCTGCCTTAGAGCTAGGAAGGCCAATCCCGGGCCAGTTTTTCAATCCCGGGTACCGTCTTGCCGTCCCGCCTCTCCCCACCCACCCCGCACATTAAATTAACTCACCAACCTGCTGGGCGGATGGAAGGTAAACTTCTGTCAGCCGCGGTGACTTCAGGGGGAGCCGGGAGGAGGTGCAGGGTGACGTCCACCTTACCAGTGGCCTCAGCAGTGGGTGACTGCGCAGCGTGACGTCACAGTCAGAGGTCACGCTGCACCAGGGGATCCAGGAGGAGGGAGCTGGGCAGTGTTGAGCGTCCTGAAGATGCTCAACGCTGCCCGGCATTAAAGGGCCGCCTGATCCCGCAATCCCTGAGATTGGAGCTTCCAATACCAGTATGGAGACCTGGCCTATTTTTGTCCTAAATCCCAGGATCCTGCCAATCCTGATCCCGGGATTGGCCACTCTACTTAGAGCCTTTGCATGCAATGAAAGAGTTATAAATGTTAAGAGCTACAATATAAGCATTTAAAGAGTTATTTACCAATGTAAAAATTCATTTTCTGCCACCAAATACCAAAACCAAATAAAGACAATCCTACAGGAATAATAACTGTTACCAATTTTTTAGAACATCAAATGCATCAAATGTGAAGGACGAGCCTTGCAACAGCACAGGGTCGGCTCCAGGCCTGCTAGCACCCTGAGCGAGAAAATTTCAAAGCGCCCCCCCTCCTAGAAAAGTGGGCGTGGGCTCCTGGAAAAGTGGGCGTGGCCTCACAACTTCATATTATCAAACTATAAATAAATATATTTTCACATCCCCTCTACGCACACAATTAGCAGCCTCACACATAACAGCCACAGTAGTGTTCCTTACACACAATGTCTACAGTAGTGCAGTGCCAGATACACATGACATGCCCCCCAGCAGTGCCATCTACACATGACATGCCCCCTAGCAGTGCCAGCTACACATGACATGCCCCCCAGCAGTACCAGCTACACATGACATGCCCCCCAGCAGTGCTAGCTACACATGACATGCCCCCCAGCATGCCAGCTACACATGACATGCCCCGCAGCAGTGCCAGCTACACATGACATGCCCCCCAGCAGTGCCAGCTACACATAATAGTGTTCACTGTAGGATTTTTTTAGGGCAGGGTGCTGATCACGGGGAGGACACATTTCTAAGTTATAAGGTCAAAATTATGTACATACCATAATGCTTGGTGCTCCCCTTCCCACAAGCCAGACAACGTTCAGTGCGCGCCAAAGGCGTGCAGCAAAAATGTAGGGGTGTTGCTCCATTGGGAAGGGGCGTGGCCACATAATAGTGCCAATTCGCATTACACCACACAGTAGTACTTCTATTACACATTGCACCAGGTAGAACCTCCTATACACACTGCGACAGGTAGAGCACATTATACACCTTGCGCCAGGCAGAGCACGTTATACACTTTGCGCCAGGCAGAACACTGAGACACATTGCACTAGGAATTGCACTAAGACACGGGAACACTACATGATATGCCCCCCAGCCGTGCCAGCTACACATGATATGCCCCCCAGCAGTGCCAGCTACACATGATATGCCCCCCAGCAGTGACAGCTACACATGATATGCCCCCAGCAGTACCAGCTACACATGATATGCCCCCCAGCAGTACCAGATACATAAATGCCCCCACAGTGCCAGATATGCCGCCACAGTGCCAGATACATAAATGCCCCCACAGTGCCAGATACATTAATGCCCCCACAGTGCCAGATACATAAATTCCCCCACAGTGCCAGGTACATAAATGCCCCACAGTTCAAAATACATAAAATCTCCGTCAGTATGGTCTCCAAAGTATGTAAATTAGAAGAGTATCTGAGATAACAGCAACTTCTGTGACTTGCCTGTTACACTCCCATAGCACCCCCATTTGCCTGCATCTGAGTAGCACCTCCCAGTCACCATCTAGGAAGTAACGCTCAATACATTTTCAATACATTTCAGACACTGCACATCACAATTGAATCTGCACACAGTGTGACTTTTTAGCTACTTAGATGCGTCTGCAGTTAAAAAACACTAACAATTTGTGGGGCGTGGACTAGTGGGCATTGAGGAAGGATGTGCTGCCGCTGTGCTCCGGAGCCAAATTCCCTTTGCCACCTTGGGAGAGGAGCTACAGTAAGCATTAGCACCCTGCTCGCACTGCCAACAGACCAACACAGTCCGAGGCATCGAGGGGTGGTCGCGCAGGGCCAGGGAACGCAGCCATTAGCTCCAGCGAGCTGCGGCCTACCCCACTGGAGGAAGCCGCAGCCTGGAGTTTGGTGCTCCAATCTACCCCTGAATGCCGACCAGCACGCGGCAGCTCGCAGAGACTCACCGGGACCCGGAGGGGACTACAGAGGACATTAATAGCTGACAGGCAGTGGGGTTCTTGGCTGAGAGCCCTTGCAGAACAAAGCTACCAGTTTGCTACTATTACTCTCATCAGCTCTCCGATGCAGCTGCTGCTAATTTGCTGGGGTAGGCTGTAACACCCCCACCCCTTCTGTTATTTTCCTGGCTCTGTTACTCTCTCCTGGGGACTCTCTTGCCCCTAACTGCCAGATACCCCCTACTTTACTCCTCCTGCTCATATTAGAGATTGGTGGGCACAGGGAGCAGTGGATAGGGGTCATCACAACGCCATCCTTGGCTCTGATAACTGTTGGCGGGCCAGGCTGTCTGGAGTCTTATACTTCGGAATAACAGAGTTCACCTACATTTGATTTCAACAAATTCCCCTATATTCACCACTGTGCTAATTATGGATAAATACGTGGCCAGACCTACTAGAAGCACTAAGGGGGACCAGACGGGTAGGGGTCGTGGTAGTGACACGCCATCTTCCGCATCACCCGCCTCTCCTGGTAATCAACGGGGCAATGTTGCAAAATAACAAGCCTATGATGACACTACTTCTGCCACTGCTGGCTCTCTCACCTCTCAAGAACTAACCACCCTTCTAGCCTCACTTCTGGACCAGAAATTAGTACCACATAAAGATACTATCGACTCTGCACTCTCACAACTCACAAAATATAATCAACATCTCTCTGAAGCGGAACAGCACATATCAGATCTGGAAGACGAGCTTACAGCGGCTAAAGCCACTTTATCTGATCAGGAGAAATCGGTATTGTCCATGGCGGACAAGCTAGAAGATTTAGAGAACAGAAATCGTAGAAATAATGTCCGCATTATCGGCCTTCCTGAATCAGTCAAATATACGGAGCTCATGTCGCTGGTTTCTGATTGGCTGCCACAAGAATTGGGCTGTGTTCCAACTGGTTCATCATTGTTAGTGGAAACGGTGCATCGGGTGGGCCCTGATAGATAGGCTACTAGGGATCGCCCTCGCCCTGTGATATTGCGGATCGTGAATTATGCCGACAATGGCCCTCATTCCGAGTTGATCGCTCGCTAGCTGCTTTTAGCAGCAGTGCAAACGCTAAGCCGCCGCCCTCTGGGAGTGTATCTTATCTTAGCAGAAGTGCAAACGAAAAGGTTAGCAGAACTGCTAAAAAAAATTTCAGGCAGTTTCTGAGTAGCTGCAAACCTACTCCTACCTTGCAATCACTACAGACTATTTAGTTCCTGTTATGACGTCACATACACGCCCTGCATTTAGCCAGCCACTCCCCAGTTTCCCCAGGCATGCCTGCGTTATCTTCTGACACGCCTGCGTTTTTTAGCACATTCCCGGAAAATGGTCAGTTACCTCCCAGAAATGCCCCTTTCTTGTCAATCACTCACCGATCAGCCGAGCGACTGAAAAGAGTCGCTCGACCTTGTGTAAAACTACATAGTTTTGTGTGAAAGTACTTCGTGCGTGCGCACTGTGGCCCATACGCATGCGCAGAACAGACGATTTTTAGCCTGATTGCTGCGCTGCGAACAACGCCAGCTAGCGACCAACTCGGAATGACCCCAAAGTGCGATTGCTAGAGGCTTATCGTAAACATGCTGATCTTCGTTACCACGGTGTAAAGCTACTACTATTCCAGTACTTTTTATATCTTGTGGCTATGAAACGACGATAATATGCCCCGACCTGCAAGAAGTTATTTGATTTGGGGTGCCGCTTTTCACTATTGTATCCTGCAAAACTTTGTGTTTTTCACAATGGCAAACCCCATTTCTTTGATTCGCCACAGGCAGCCAAGAACTTTGTGGACTCATTCTCCTCAGGATCCTCGGCACTTAAATCAGACGAAGATTGAAGATGAGAAGTATTGTTTGTATTGTTATCTCATGGCCCTTTTTACATTCAGGTCTTTCAGTTCTCTTTTAGTTTTCACAGCCTCCATTACTTGCTTCTCCATATTTGGCATAGTATTGCTGATTGTGAGTTGTAGCTATACTGCAATTGAGTTTTATTACTTATTTTCATTGTTGCTGATTTTGCTATATATGTGGATTCACAATGTTTTATTGTTTCATTATTATCGCTGTTGGATTGCTAATGTTATGTTATTCCATGCTCTACTTTCACTTCCCCTATCCCTCCTCCTCTGGTCCTGCTATTATTATTCTAGGTATTGGCAATCCGGGTATTGCAAATGGATTGCCCTCATGGGTTTAAAAAAGTTATAAGACGTTTTGGACATTGATTGTTTGGTTTAATGTTTTAGATTTGTGATATTTGTGTACATGTTTGGCAAGATACTCTAGGTACTCATATAACTGTCCCCGCCCGCTCGCTGGGACGGGCTAGACACGACTATTTCCCATAATCGTAATAATTCAGTTGCCTAGAGTAAGTATTGGATAGCATGGCTACTCACATTGACAGCTCCACTAGGACTCAGTCCTCTTTATCACTTGGAATGTGGAGGGACTCAACTACCCTATTAAGAGACGCAAAGTATTGTCACGTTTAAAACGCCTTAAACCGGATATTGCATTTTTACAAGAGACCCACTGGGATATAAAATATCCCAACACCCTTAGGGTACCTTGGGTGGGGGAATTTAAGACTGCTTCATTTACTGCAAAACGTAGGTGGGTTTTGATTTTATTTAGGAAACACTTGCCGTACACCATTAAAGATACGTGATCTGATCCAGAAGGTCATTTTCTTTTCATAAAACTCTCACTTCTGGGCTCCCTATATACATTAGTGGCGCTTTATGCACTGACATGCTCGACTAGACCGTTTTTTACAACTATATATTCAAAATTGCAGGAATGAGCAGAAGGAGAATTACTGCTTGGTGGCGATTTTAATTGTGTTCTCTCTAGGGGCCTGGATCGTTCCTCTGGTTGGGGGGTGGGGGGAGATGTCTCCTCGTTGGCCATTTTGAAAGATTCTTTAAAGTTATGTGATCCACCGAGATGCCAACATCCGATTTCACGGGAATATACTTTTTACTCTCACCACCATCATACTTCCTCTCGATTTGATTTTTGGTTACTTTCTGACACATTATATATAGGGTGGTGGACTCAGGTATAGGCCCTATTGCTCTTTCAGACCATGCACCAGTTTGGGTAACCTTATCTATTAAAGATCCCCTGATTAATCTTATAATTGGAGATTTCCTGCCTATCTTGCCAAGGCTACTGATTTTCGTAATCACTTAACAACTGCTTTCTGTAATTATGAACAAGATAATGCAAGCCATTTAGATGATATTCAGCTGTTTTGGGCTGTGGCGATGCCTGTAATTAGAGGTCAGGTGATGGAGTATGTGACCAGGAAACGAAGAAAACTTTCAAAAATTATTGAAGATCACAGTAAATTGCTGACCACAGCATATGATACCATGTTGCAGTCGGACTCTATAGCCTGTCGACAACATTATTTAGATGCCAAACACTCTTATGATACCTTATGTACTGAACGGGCACAATTTGCCCTTGATGTCCAGCGTAGTAAATATTATTATGGGTCCAATAAATCGGGGAGACTGCTTGCTAACCTTGTACGTTCACATAACGCCCCTTCTCGTATATTTTAAATAGGCCCTTCAAATGGATCTCCGGTTACTGATCCGTTGGAGATATCTAATCATTTCAGGGATTATTACCAGTTGCTATATACCTCTCAACCTGATTATCCATCTGAAGGCGACCAATTTCTTTCTAAGGCTGTCCTTACTGAGGAGGAAAGAGATTTAGAGACTGTGCCAGTAACTGATGTAGAATTATCCTTTTTGATCAAATCATTGGCTAAGGGTAAATCCCCAGGTCCTGATGGTTTCGGAGCAGAATACTATCAATTCCTCTTTGATCATTTGTTACCCCACACGGTTACTTTGTTTAATTCCTTGCTTTCTGGAGAACAACCCCCCTTAAACTTCACTGAGGCTAGGATTGTAGTTCTCCCAAAACCAGGCAAAGATCCTATACAGGTCCAATCCTATAGGCCCATTTCTCTATTAAATCAGGACCTGAAACTCTTTACTAAATTATTGGCGCAACGTATGCAGAGTTTTCTCCCTCGGATATTGCACCCAGCTGAAAATGGCTTTGTGAAGGGCAGAACTTCGGTCCACAATGTGCGTATGTTGGTAGCGGCGTTGCATCGTTATCATCAATTAAACAACAAAGAAGCCATCATTGTCAGCTGTGATGCTGACAAGGCTTTTGATGCGGTTTCCTGGTCACATATTTCACATATACTCCATGCCCAACAATTTGGCCCGGCATTTATTGGTATTTTTAATATGTTGTACTCACATCCAATGGCTTATTTAACTATTAATGGACTAAATTCATCACCTTTCACACTGTCTAGAGGCAACCGCCAAGGTTTACCCCTCTCGCCACTGTTGTTTAATTTGGCACTTGACCCACTGATCCGAGTATTCTGCAAGGACAATACGTGGCAAGGTATTAGATTAGGCACTACAGAGGTTAAAGTATCGGCCTTTGCAGATGATCTGCTTTTGTATTTTAGTAATCCAAAACAGGCGCTCCCCTCCTTACAAAATATTTTGGCAGATTTTCAATTGATATCTGGTTTCACTGTTAATTTTACTAAAACTGAAGATTTAGCTTTACATATTTTAGCTAAATCTGGGTGGTGTAGCTCCTTTCCTTTTCACTGGGCCCAAGATCATCTCTTGTATCTGGGTTTACGATTTCCCAGTGATCCTACCAAACTATATACTGTCAATTATACCCACTTTGTCACTCAAATGTTGACAGATTTTGAAAAATGGAGACATCTGCCATTATTATATATTGGGAGATGTAATTTATTTAAAATGATTTCTTTCCCTCGGTTTCTATATCCAGTCCATATGCTGCCATTTTTATAGAATTTAAGATATCGCCACTGTCAATAGATTCTTATCCAAATTCATATGGGCGGGCAAACCCCCTCGCATATTGTTTTTAAAACGGCAACAGTCAGTATCCTTGGGGGGTATCAATCTTCCCAACATACAAGAATATGCAATAGCTTCTAATCTGAGATATGCACTGGACTGGATAGGTGAAACCTCTACCTTTGTTAATTTGGATATTGAACGGGGCTTTCTTGTCAAGGGCTCTTTGATTTCCATTTTGCACACCTCTCCGCTTTCTCTTCCTGTAGAGCAGGCTTTTTCAACCAGTGTGCCGTGGCACACTAGTGTGCCGCGACCAGTTGTAGGGTGTGCCGTGGAGCCAGAGCAGCTTCCTGCACCTTCAGAGTGAACTGTTGGCCCGGGCTCTTCTTAGAGGATCAGTCGTGCTCCGGCTGTGACGTATGCCTTGAAGACACGGTGGTGTGATATCATAGGTCACGGCCGCCGCTTCTCACCACCCAGCCAGCCCATACACCTGCACACACATCCTCCAGTTCCTACCTGCATAGACATCTTTCCTTGCCCACCCACATCCACACCTGCATGACCGCCCGCTGCTCAGTATTCGCAGCACTCCACTATTGACAATCCCCGCCACTGAGGGACAGGGAGGAGGACAGCTGACCGCTAGGGGCTAATATTTGTTGTTTTTTTTCTCCTGTGGGGAACAATAGGATTTATGTGGGAAGAATAAGGATTTATGGGGGGAACAATGTGAATAATTCAAGTGTGGAGCAATAGGATTTATGTAGGGAGCAATATGATTTATGTGGGGAGCAATGTGATTGTTTTTTCTGTGTAGGCCAATGTATGTGTAGATTTTTTTTTACTATGAGGCCAATGTGTGTTTTTTGTTTTTTTTCTGTGGGGAACTGATGGTGTGCCTTGGCAGTTTTAAAATATTGTTCGGTGTGCCGCGAGTAAAAAAAGGTTGAAAATCACTGCTGTAGAAGTTAAAGGTAACCCACTGCTGTGCACTCCATGTATGGCTTGGCATATATCACGTAAACATGTAGGATTGTCCTTTACTCGTACAATATTCTCACCGTTATTACATAATAGTGATTTTCAACGGGGTGACCCTCAATTAATTTTTGAGACTTGGCATCTCCATGGACTTCAATTAGCATATCATTTGATGGATGATGGTCTCTCCACCACCCACACCCTGGAGAGGCTCAAGGAGTTATTTCCTGATATCCAGATTCCCAGATTTGTTTATTTCCAGGCCCGTAGTTTTTTATCTAGATTATTATCTGAGCTAACCCGTTCAAATCTTTCTCTAGTATTTGATGTTTTGATTAAAACCCATTTAGGTACCTCCTTCCCTACCTCTTTATTATACGAACAGGTTAGAAAGAAAATTGACTTTACTACCTTATCGACAGTAATGGCAAAGTGGAACGACTCCTCCCCTAATATCCCCTTACAAACTATTGTTACGGCCTCGGCCAAATTGAATAAACAGTTACTCCCATCCTCGTTGCTGAAATGCAATATAAGATCCTTCATCAAGCGTACTATACCCCAAAACTAAGATTTCGAACTGGAGTGGCAGTAGACTCCAATTGTTTTAAGTGTTGCCTCCCTGATGCTGACTTTCTTCACTGCCTCTGGTCTTGTTCAGTGGTTCATGCCTTTTGGGCCACTGTTCAAAATTATATAAACAATGTCCTTCACATTTCTTTCACTGTAACGTTGCCATGGGCATTGTGGAATTACTATACTCAATCTCCATCCTTACACCATACTAAAGGCACTGCGCTTCTACTTGCTAAAATAGCAGCAGTAGCTAAAAATACTATTTCGTCCCAGTGGATACACTCTACTCCCATTGCTCTTTCTCTAATGTTACTGAGATTGGCTTATACTTACAGGATGGCGTGGATAGACTGTTCTTTAGATTTAGAATCTCGATCACAATTTTTTTTTTTATATTTAGCTGCCCTATGTGCTCACATTATCAACTGAAGAGAAGGACTTCCTTCGAGGTATAGTACATCTCACTTCTTGGTATAACTTAACTACACTGGAAAAAGGCTACCCACCTTTCTAGGTTGAGATTCATTTAATGGGTGCTAGATACCCACATTGGGTCAGTCTGCTCGCTTTATCCTATTTTATGATTTTCTTTTATAGAGCAGTTAAAATCCTCAATTAACTGTGTACAATCCCTTCTTTTGATATTTTCATATTTATATGTATGTCTCTATTTATATATATATATATATATTCCCAATGTCTTCCTCTGGAGCTTTGGTTCTCTTTTATTTTGCTATCGACTTGCCAACCTGTATGTAAAAATGTAAGCGAATCACCTGTAATGTTTGTTTCTTTCAATAAACATATATGAAAAAAAAAAAAAAATGACAATTTGTATGAATATCAGAATTGCGCGTCTGGCTCAGAATCAAGCGACCAACGTGCACTTCCTTATTGTGGATTTACTTTATCTTTTTTTTTAAGTGTTGCAATTTTTACATTTTCAAAATAATTTCTAAAGAAATTCATTGTCAACCCAATATACCAATTGGCATCTGCGTTTAATTCCATTCGTATCAGTTAAATGCCCACAGTTTATCTATGTTACAGTGTATTGTTATTACTACTATAAATGCACACCTAGTAGCAAACGCATCATCTTTGGTATAATAAATTTACTTCAGAAAGCCAAATATATCGCTGAATAAATAAGAAATAATTAATTATCATCTACAAGTGTAATTTAGGACATCAGCAACTACGTGTCATAAAGTTCTGGTACGGTCATATTTGTAATAATCAGGACTTTTTCAATGTGACACATGACAAGTTGATTGGATAATAGCAAGATACAGCAGTCATAAAATGAAATATAAGAGGGATCCTCTCCATAGTGTAACAGCATGTTAACATTTCTGCTTTCAAGAAACTAGACAAAAGGTAAAAATGCCTTCTCTCATATAATCACTTGTATTTCTCAGTTAATTGATTTTTAATTTATGTATGAATTTGTCAGTTTTATACACTGTGAAATATATATGTAATTTGAAGTGTTAAATGTGGAACTATATTAATAGTTACTAAGTACTGCAATGGGTTCTGTTAGCAAAAATACAACATTTTCATAAGATTATAATTTTTGTGTGTGAAAGTGATGCTGCCATTTCTAGCAAGCAACATTTACTAGCCACTGTAAAGAAACTCTGTCAGTCCCTATTTTTATATTCTAAGCACACACTGCACTAATCTCACACACTACGTCCTTAGTCGAGATCTTATTTTATTGATCCAAAGATTGGTTAATAGAAATCAAATAACTAATCCTTCCCCTGCCATAATTAATGGTTCCTGGTGCTTAATAGCAGCAATCTGGGAGTTTATGAAACTAACTTCTATAATAATTCTTCTAGATTTAATCTCAGGGCCTTCAGCTTCAGTGCCAGTGATGCTTGCAGTCTGACATCTGTTAATTTGCACTGGAGATCAATACTCATGAAGAAACACAAGGGCTAATTCTGAGTCGGACACAGCCGTTGCCAGGGCTGGATTAAGGTCTGTGGAGGCCCGTAGGCAACATACCTGTGGGGACCCCTACCAATAAAATTACCAAATATATAATATATATATATATATATATATATTATATATACTGTATATATATATAAAATCCAGCAGTTTTGACCGCCACTCCATAAAACAGTAACAGATAGTACCTGGGTGCCCCCTCCGAACCTCTAGGGCACAATGTACAGCAACACAATTTTTGAGAGGCACTCCTCGGCTTTGTAAATAATTTCCACAGCTACAACTGCATGCTTTCAACGTTTCAGGTGCACTTTATTAGCACCTTTCGTCCTGAAAAATTGTGTAGCTATATATACCGTATTTGCCGGCGTATAAGACGACTTTTTTGCCCTGAAAAACATGCCTCCAAGTGGGGGGGTCGTCTTATACGCCGGGTGCACTTCAGTTGGGATAGACATAGCTGCCATAGTGGCCTTCCGATACTCGCCCGGTGCCCATAGTGGCCTCCCGATGCCCGCCCACCTCATTCTACATACCATCCAGTATCGCGCCGTATCCAGTGCGGCCGCGGCGGGTCATCAGCGTGGCCCGCCCCTTGTCTACACAGAGCTCGCACATGCGGACTTGCGCACTAGTGCCAATTACAGGGAGATGCAGGGACTGGCCGGAGGCGCTGCGGTCGCGTTGTGGCCGTGCAATGGTGACAATGACAGGTACTGTAAGGGCACTAATACTAATGGCACTCATGTGAAACCGGTAACAATAAATGCACACAGGGGTATACTTTTATACATTTTACAATCTGATGTTCTTTTACGTTTTATTTGGTGTGTGGAAGGTGTGCAGAAGAGGGGGTAGTCTTATACGGCGAGTATATAACAAACTCTATATTTTGAGTGGAAATGTTGGGGGTCGTCTTATACGCCCAGTTGTCTTATACGCCTGCAAATACGGTATATATATATATATATATATATATATATATTTATTTATTTGGTATAACAAAAGGATAACGCTGCACCTCACCTCTATGAGGGAAATTCAAGTGTTTTACGTGCCAACGGCCACTAGATGGCGCCCAACGGAACAATTCAAGTGTTGCTCCGTTTGGGCATGCACAGCTGCCTGCACTGACATTACTGATATATTATCCTGTAGTTTTGAGGGTGCTGGTGCTGGTAACTAATATATATATATATAACTAATATATATATATATATATATATATATAAAAACAATACACAGTATCTCTCTCTCTCTCTCTATATATATATATATATATATATATATATATATATATATATACAAATATAAGAAAAATAAGTATGTAGCTAAAGCCATTAATGAGAATGCTGATAAGGAGGATTTCGT
Organism: Pseudophryne corroboree; assembly: GCF_028390025.1. NCBI lineage: Eukaryota > Metazoa > Chordata > Amphibia > Anura > Myobatrachidae > Pseudophryne > Pseudophryne corroboree. Next base: position 124,222,001 of record NC_086448.1, read on the forward strand.
TTGTGTAAGTCAGGCACCAGTTGCAGCAGTTCTTGTCCATGTTAAAAAAGATAGCCCTTGTGATGCCTAGGCATTAGACTAAAAAAGCCATCTCTTGGGTGTGGGATTATTTTTACCAAAATCCTGACAATGTTTGTGAAGGCAGCTGCTCCATTTGTGGTGTCAAAGTCAGTAGAGGTAGGGACGTTAACCATCTAGGCACCACCTCCATTTTACACCATTTGATTTGCCATGAGTACATAACATTTATTTTAAAAAATTATAATAATTTGCAATTAACACCCTCTACATCAATGTCCTCAATAGTCATTGGAGGTAGTCTTTCCAAATAATTGGTTTATGGGGCCCAAACAATCCAAGCACTTCTGCCCCAAAAGTTGCAGTCCTTGTTGCTGAAGTGCTTTGTTTGTTAAACTATGCATGTCCTTTTTGATATCCAACCTAAAAGTACGTATTTCATAATACGTACTTTTGGGCGGCATTGGGGACAGTCTTTTTTTCATAGACTTTAGAGAGGAGGAAGCCTCAATTTGAAATACATTTTCATAATTAATCTTTTGCTATCCCATTTTCTCATGTACCCTGTTTTGACTTATTTATTATAGCATGTGTCAGTTATGCACCCTGTTTTGACTTATTATAGCATGTGTCAGTTGTCCTCGGTGCAACACTTCAGTTTTAATTATAAAACTTTCGTCAGGATACAGAGATAGAAAATGTGTCTTACCTATATAGCTGAACACCCCCTTTATGCAATGCACCATGCGGACGCCGGGGCAGAATGACATCACAAACCTGCGGCGAGCGCTGTCCAGCACTTATTCCATCACCTGCGTAGCCCAGCAACATATAAAACAAAAACAAACCATCAAAGTGGATATGTGTAAATTATGAATCTTAGGTTGTTCAGGTTGTATATACGGCCCAGAGATCGGGCATTTGTGACAAGTATTTGTTGCTATATTAGTGTGGTGTTTTCAGGTTATTAGCAGTCTTCATATTCCCTTGTGCACATCATTTTGCTACAAAATCTGATGTGCTACATTATTGCTTTTATAGTGTATTCACACAGTATGTGGGGCTGCATGCACCTTGGGGCATTCCCAACTTACTTAGTGGACTTTGCATGATTATATAGTTATTGTCATAAAAGTGTTTTTGTTATACATTATGTAGTATGAAAGCACTTCAAGTTGACATTAAGATATACGTTTTTTTTGTTTATTCATTAGACCGGGCAAATAGCCTCGCTGTTAAGATAGATACATGCATAGTTTTATTGGCTACTTTGTTTCAACTTGATGTGTGTAACAGTGGTCTCCATAATGCCATGTGATGTTATTACATTGATGGATGATGGTTTGTTGTTGTTGTTTTGTATGATGTTAGGCTACACAGGTGGGGATCCGGTCTGAAGATCGACAGTGTCTAGGTCGACAATGTTCAGGTCGACCACTATAGGTCGACAGTCACTAGGTCGACATGGATGGAAGGTCGACAGGGTTTCTAGGTCGACATGTGCTAGGTCGACAGATCTAAAGGTCGACATGAGTTTTTCACATTTTTTTTCTTTTTTTGAATTTTTTCATACTTAACGATCCACGTGGACTACGATTGGAACGGTAAAGTGTGCCGAGCGAAGCGAAGGCACCATGCCCGAAGCATGGCGAGCGAAGCGAGCCATGCGAGGGGACGCGGTGCACTAATTTGGGATCCCGGTCACTCTACGAAGAAAACGACACCCAAAAAAAAAAAAATCCTCATGTCGACCTTTAGACCTGTCGACCGAGCACATGTCGACCTAGAAACCCTGTCGACCTTCCATCCATGTCGACCTAGTGACTGTCGACCTATAGTGGTCGACCTAAACATTGTCGACCTAGACACTGTCGATTTGATGAACCACACCCACACAGGTGATGGGATTAGCGCTGGACAGCGCTCGCCGCAGATTTGTGATGTCATTCCCATCCCGGCCACCGGCGTCCGCATGGTGCATTGCATGAGGGGGTGTTTGGCTATATACTGTAGGTAAGACACATTTTCTTTCTCTGCATCCTGATGAAAATGTTATCATTAAAACTGAAACGTTGATGACAGCTGTGGTGCCAGTCGCCTGATTTTAACTTGAGTTGCCGAAAAGACCTGTGAGTGCCGCCGTACCTACAATTGCTATATTTGCCACTGAGGTGACTAAGGAGGCCATCCAGGTGATATCTACTGCAAGAGCTGAGTGCCGGTGTTGGATATATACATTCGAGTGCCATTATTTGGTATCTATATATATACACAGTATATATATATATATATATACACAGTAGATATATATATATATATATACAGTATATATATATAATGTTTGAAAGGTGGCACTCTTAGGCGGGCGAATAAAGGACTACTGAATCTGTTCAAATTGTTCAACGTTTCGGTGTTGCCACCTTTATCAAGAACTCAAGAACAAACACACGTATGCATTATATAGGCAAAAAAAAAGTATTGCTCACACGACATTATGCCTATGGCAGTGGTTCTCAAATTGTGTGCCTAGGCACCCTGGGATGCCTCGGAACACTTAGAGGGGGGCCTTGGATTGGTAGTCCAGGACCAATTCAAATTATTTATGGTCAATATAATAGGCAAAACCACTGTAGTGGCTGCCAATCATAAAATATGTGGACAAACAGACGCAAATCTTGTCCCTCACCACACAATTGGATCTAAGGATGCAAAAAACACAATTTACTTACAGTACAGTAATTAATTATTTATTTCTACATTTCTCAATAAGATACTTTTGTCCTAGGGGTGCCGTGAATAAAATTCTGATACTATAGGGTGCGTGATTCCAAAAAGTTTGGAAACCACTGTTATTTTATAATTTTAATGATTTATGCTTCTGCTAATATATTGCAAACGTTAGCATAAAAAGTGTGAAATAATTTTTCCATTTTCTGTGTAGTGTTGTCTAGAGATGAGCGCCTGAAATTTTTCGGGTTTTGTGTTTTGGTTTTGGGTTCGGTTCCGCGGCCGTGTTTTGGGTTCGAACGCGTTTTGGCAAAACCTCACCGAATTATTTTTGTCGGATTCGGGTGTGTTTTGGATTCGGGTGTTTTTTTCCAAAAACACTAAAAAACAGCTTAAATCATAGAATTTGGGGGTCATTTTGATCCCAAAGTATTATTAACCTCAAAAACCATAATTTACACTCATTTTCAGTCTATTCTGAATACCTCACACCTCACAATATTATTTTTAGTCCTAAAATTTGCACCGAGGTCGCTGTGTGAGTAAGATAAGCGACCCTAGTGGCCGACACAAACACCGGGCCCATCTAGGAGTGGCACTGCAGTGTCACGTAGGATGGCCCTTCCAAAAAACACTCCCCAAACAGCACATGACGCAAAGAAAAAAAGAGGCGCAATGAGGTAGCTGTGTGAGTAAGATTAGCGACCCTAGTGGCCGACACAAACACCGGGCCCATCTAGGAGTGGCACTGCAGTGTCACGCAGGATGTCCCTTCCAAAAAACCCTCCCCAAACAGCACATGACGCAAAGAAAAAAAGAGGCGCAATGAGGTAGCTGACTGTGTGAGTAAGATTAGCGACCCTAGTGGCCGACACAAACACCGGGCCCATCTAGGAGTGGCACTGCAGTGTCACGCAGGATGTCCCTTCCAAAAAACCCTCCCCAATCAGCACATGATGCAAAGAAAAAGAAAAGAAAAAAGAGGTGCAAGATGGAATTGTCCTTGGGCCCTCCCACCCACCCTTATGTTGTATAAACAAAACAGGACATGCACACTTTAACCAACCCATCATTTCAGTGACAGGGTCTGCCACACGACTGTGACTGATATGACGGGTTGGTTTGGACCCCCCCCAAAAAAGAAGCAATTAATCTCTCCTTGCACAAACTGGCTCTACAGAGGCAAGATGTCCACCTCATCTTCACCCTCCGATATATCACCGTGTACATCCCCCTCCTCACAGATTATCAATTCGTCCCCACTGGAATCCACCATCTCAGCTCCCTGTGTACTTTGTGGAGGCAATTGCTGCTGGTCAATGTCTCCGCGGAGGAATTGATTATAATTCATTTTAATGAACATCATCTTCTCCACATTTTCTGGATGTAACCTCGTACGCCGATTGCTGACAAGGTGAGCGGCGGCACTAAACACTCTTTCGGAGTACACACTTGTGGGAGGGCAACTTAGGTAGAATAAAGCCAGTTTGTGCAAGGGCCTCCAAATTGCCTCTTTTTCCTGCCAGTATAAGTACGGACTGTGTGACGTGCCTACTTGGATGCGGTCACTCATATAATCCTCCACCATTCTATCAATGTTGAGAGAATCATATGCAGTGACAGTAGACGACATGTCCGTAATCGTTGTCAGGTCCTTCAGTCCGGACCAGATGTCAGCATCAGCAGTCGCTCCAGACTGCCCTGCATCACCGCCAGCGGGTGGGCTCGGAATTCTGAGCCTTTTCCTCGCACCCCCAGTTGCGGGAGAATGTGAAGGAGGAGATGTTGACAGGTCGCGTTCCGCTTGACTTGACAATTTTGTCACCAGCAGGTCTTTCAACCCCAGCAGACCTGTGTCTGCCGGAAAGAGAGATCCAAGGTAGGCTTTAAATCTAGGATCGAGCACGGTGGCCAAAATGTAGTGCTCTGATTTCAACAGATTGACCACCCGTGAATCCTTGTTAAGCGAATTAAGGGCTGCATCCACAAGTCCCACATGCCTAGCGGAATCGCTCCCTTTTAGCTCCTTCTTCAATGCCTCCAGCTTCTTCTGCAAAAGCCTGATGAGGGGAATGACCTGACTCAGGCTGGCAGTGTCTGAACTGACTTCACGTGTGGCAAGTTCAAAGGGCATCAGAACCTTGCACAACGTTGAAATCATTCTCCACTGCACTTGAGACAGGTGCATTCCACCTACTATATCGTGCTCAATTGTATAGGCTTGAATGGCCTTTTGCTGCTCCTCCAACCTCTGAAGCATATAGAGGGTTGAATTCCACCTCGTTACCACTTCTTGCTTCAGATGATGGCAGGGCAGGTTCAGTAGTTTTTGGTGGTGCTCCAGTCTTCTGTACGTGGTGCCTGTACGCCGAAAGTGTCCCGCAATTTTTCTGGCCACCGACAGCATCTCTTGCACGCCCCTGTCGTTTTTTAAAAAATTCTGCACCACCAAATTCAAGGTATGTGCAAAACATGGGACGTGCTGGAATTTGCCCATATTTAATGCACACACAATATTGCTGGCGTTGTCCGATGCCACAAATCCACAGGAGAGTCCAATTGGGGTAAGCCATTCCGCGATGATCTTCCTCAGTTGCCGTAAGAGGTTTTCAGCTGTGTGCGTATTCTGGAAAGCGGTGATACAAAGCGTAGCCTGCCTAGGAAAGAGTTGGCGTTTGCGAGATGCTGCTACTGGTGCTGCCGCTGCTGTTCTTGCGGCGGGAGTCCATACATCTACCCAGTGGGCTGTCACAGTCATATAGTCCTGACCCTGCCCTGCTCCACTTGTCCACATGTCCGTGGTTAAGTGGACATTGGGTACAGCTGCATTTTTTAGGACACTGGTGACTCTTTTTCTGAGGTCTGTGTACATTTTCGGTATCGCCTGCCTAGAGAAATGGAACCTAGATGGTATTTGGTACCGGGGACACAGTACCTCCAACAAGTCTCTAGTTGGCTCTGCAGTAATGATGGATACCGGAACCACGTTTCTCACCACCCAGGATGCCAAGGCCTCAGTTATCCGCTTTGCAGTAGGATGACTGCTGTGATATTTCATCTTCCTCGCAAAGGACTGTTGAACAGTCAATTGCTTACTGGAAGTAGTACAAGTGGGCTTACGACTTCCCCTCTGGGATGACCATCGACTCCCAGCGGCAACAACAGCAGCGCCAGCAGCAGTAGGCGTTACACGCAAGGATGCATCGGAGGAATCCCAGGCAGGAGAGGACTCGTCAGAATTGCCAGTGACATGGCCTGCAGGACTATTGGCATTCCTGGGGAAGGAGGAAATTGACACTGAGGGAGTTGGTGGGGTGGTTTGCGTGAGCTTGGTTACAAGAGGAAGGGATTTACTGGTCAGTGGACTGCTTCCGCTGTCACCCAAAGTTTTTGAACTTGTCACTGACTTATTATGAATGCGCTGCAGGTGACGTATAAGGGAGGATGTTCCGAGGTGGTTAACGTCCTTACCCCTACTTATTACAGCTTGACAAAGGGAACACACGGCTTGACACCTGTTGTCCGCATTTCTGGTGAAATACCTCCACACCGAAGAGCTGATTTTTTTGGTATTTTCACCTGGCATGTCAACGGCCATATTCCTCCCACGGACAACAGGTGTCTCCCCGGGTGCCTGACTTAAACAAACCACCTCACCATCAGAATCCTCCTGGTCAATTTCCTCCCCAGCGCCAGCAACACCCATATCCTCCTCATCCTGGTGTACTTCAACACTGACATCTTCAATCTGACTATCAGGAACTGGACTGCGGGTGCTCCTTCCAGCACTTGCAGGGGGCGTGCAAATGGTGGAAGGCGCATGCTCTTCACGTCCAGTGTTGGGAAGGTCAGGCATCGCAACCGACACAATTGGACTCTCCTTGTGGATTTGGGATTTCGAAGAATGCACAGTTCTTTGCTGTGCTGCTTTTGCCAGCTTGAGTCTTTTCATTTTTCTAGCGAGAGGCTGAGTGCTTCCATCCTCATGTGAAGCTGAACCACTAGCCATGAACATAGGCCAGGGCCTCAGCCGTTCCTTGCCACTCCGTGTGGTAAATGGCATATTGGCAAGTTTACGCTTCTCCTCCGACAATTTTATTTTAGGTTTTGGAGTCCTTTTTTTACTGATATTTGGTGTTTTGGATTTGGCATGCTCTGTACTATGACATTGGGCATCGGCCTTGGCAGACGACGTTGCTGGCATTTCATCGTCTCGGCCATGACTAGTGGCAGCAGCTTCAGCACGAGGTGGAAGTGGATCTTGATCTTTCCCTAATTTTGGAACCTCAACATTTTTGTTCTCCATATTTTAATAGGCACAACTAAAAGGCACCTCAGGTAAACAATGGAGATGGATGGATTGGATACTAGTATACAATTATGGACGGGCTGCCGAGTGCCGACACAGAGGTAGCCACAGCCGTGAACTACCGCACTGTACTGTGTCTGCTGCTAATATATAGACTGGTTGATAAAGAGATAGTATACTCGTAACTAGTATGTATGTATAAAGAAAGAAAAAAAAACCACGGTTAGGTGGTATATACAATTATGGACGGGCTGCCGAGTGCCGACACAGAGGTAGCCACAGCCGTGAACTACCGCACTGTACTGTGTCTGCTGCTAATATATAGACTGGTTGATAAAGAGATAGTATACTCGTAACTAGTATGTATGTATAAAGAAAGAAAAAAAAACCACGGTTAGGTGGTATATACAATTATGGACGGGCTGCCGAGTGCCGACACAGAGGTAGCCACAGCCGTGAACTACCGCACTGTACTGTGTCTGCTGCTAATATAGACTGGTTGATAAAGAGATAGTATACTCGTAACTAGTATGTATGTATAAAGAAAGAAAAAAAAACCACGGTTAGGTGGTATATACAATTATGGACGGGCTGCCGAGTGCCGACACAGAGGTAGCCACAGCCGTGAACTACCGCACTGTACTGTGTCTGCTGCTAATATATAGACTGGTTGATAAAGAGATAGTATACTCGTAACTAGTATGTATGTATAAAGAAAGAAAAAAAAACCACGGTTAGGTGGTATATACAATTATGGACGGGCTGCCGAGTGCCGACACAGAGGTAGCCACAGCCGTGAACTACCGCACTGTACTGTGTCTGCTGCTAATATATAGACTGGTTGATAAAGAGATAGTATACTCGTAACTAGTATGTATGTATAAAGAAAGAAAAAAAAAACCACGGTTAGGTGGTATATACAATTATGGACGGGCTGCCGAGTGCCGACACAGAGGTAGCCACAGCCGTGAACTACCGCACTGTACTGTGTCTGCTGCTAATATATAGACTGGTTGATAAAGAGATAGTATACTCGTAACTAGTATGTATGTATAAAGAAAGAAAAAAAAACCACGGTTAGGTGGTATATACAATTATGGACGGGCTGCCGAGTGCCGACACAGAGGTAGCCACAGCCGTGAACTACCGCACTGTACTGTGTCTGCTGCTAATATAGACTGGTTGATAAAGAGATAGTATACTCGTAACTAGTATGTATGTATAAAGAAAGAAAAAAAAACCACGGTTAGGTGGTATATACAATTATGGACGGGCTGCCGAGTGCTGACACAGAGGTAGCCACAGCCGTGAACTACCGCACTGTACTGTGTCTGCTGCTAATATATAGACTGGTTGATAAAGAGATAGTATACTCGTAACTAGTATGTATGTATAAAGAAAGAAAAAAAAACCACGGTTAGGTGGTATATACAATTATGGACGGGCTGCCGAGTGCCGACACAGAGGTAGCCACAGCCGTGAACTACCGCACTGTACTGTGTCTGCTGCTAATATATAGACTGGTTGATAAAGAGATAGTATACTCGTAACTAGTATGTATGTATAAAGAAAGAAAAAAAACCACGGTTAGGTGGTATATACAATTATGGACGGGCTGCCGAGTGCCGACACAGAGGTAGCCACAGCCGTGAACTACCGCACTGTACTGTGTCTGCTGCTAATATATAGACTGGTTGATAAAGAGATAGTATACTCGTAACTAGTATGTATGTATAAAGAAAGAAAAAAAAACCACGGTTAGGTGGTATATACAATTATGGACGGGCTGCCGAGTGCCGACACAGAGGTAGCCACAGCCGTGAACTACCGCACTGTACTGTGTCTGCTGCTAATATAGACTGGTTGATAAAGAGATAGTATACTCGTAACTAGTATGTATGTATAAAGAAAGAAAAAAAAACCACGGTTAGGTGGTATATACAATTATGGACGGGCTGCCGAGTGCCGACACAGAGGTAGCCACAGCCGTGAACTACCGCACTGTACTGTGTCTGCTGCTAATATAGACTGGTTGATAAAGAGATAGTATACTACTAATATTATATATACTGGTGGTCAGGTCACTGGTCACTAGTCACACTGGCAGTGGCACTCCTGCAGCAAAAGTGTGCACTGTTTAATTTTAATATAATATTATGTACTCCTGGCTCCTGCTATAACCTATAACTGGCACTGCAGTAGTGCTCCCCAGTCTCCCCCACAATTATAAGCTGTGTGAGCTGAGCAGTCAGACAGATATATAATATATATATAGATGATGCAGCACACTGGCCTGAGCCTGAGCAGTGCACACAGATATGGTATGTGACTGACTGAGTCACTGTGTGTATCGCTTTTTTCAGGCAGAGAACGGATATATTAAATAAACTGCACTGTGTGTCTGGTGGTCACTCACTATATAATATATTATGTACTCCTGGCTCCTGCTATAACCTATAACTGGCACTGCAGTAGTGCTCCCCAGTCTCCCCCACAATTATAAGCTGTGTGAGCTGAGCAGTCAGACAGATATATATAATATTATATATAGATATTGATAATAGATGATGCAGCACACTGGCCTGAGCCTGAGCAGTGCACACAGATATGGTATGTGACTGAGTCACTGTGTGCTGTGTATCGCTTTTTTCAGGCAGAGAACGGATTATAAATAAAACTGGTGGTCACTATCAGCAAAACTCTGCACTGTACTGAGTACTCCTAATGCTCCCCAAAATTAGTAAATCAAGTGTCTCTCTAATCTATTCTAAACGGAGAGGACGCCAGCCACGTCCTCTCCCTATCAATCTCAATGCACGTGTGAAAATGGCGGCGACGCGCGGCTCCTTATATAGAATCCGAGTCTCGCGATAGAATCCGAGCCTCGCGAGAATCCGACAGCGTCATGATGACGTTCGGGCGCGCTCGGGTTAACCGAGCAAGGCGGGAAGATCCGAGTCGCTCGGACCCGTGAAAAAAAACATGAAGTTCTGGCGGGTTCGGATTCAGAGAAACCGAACCCGCTCATCTCTAGTGTTGTCATCTGCTCGCTTTTTCCAAAATGTATACAGATTTATCCCCCCTTCCCCCCAGTAAATATTTATTGGAGAATTTACGAAAATCTAAATTTCATTTTATCTCTAAGATGTTTGCTTATGACTGATCTAGTTTGTATTAATTGTTCTAGGATTGTTCTAGTAACTGTTTTTTATTTAAAAAGGCTAGTTTGATACTTTTCCACCATAGTTACACATTTTTGAGCTTCCTGTGGAGTCTCATGTAGGTCAGTAGATGTAAAGTTTCCTCAATGGTATAACCAATTTTAGTTTTATACAGTAGTGTGAGTCTTGTATGAGTACTTGAGAAGTGTGTAAAATGTTTGAGTGCTAAAGTCAAAATTATTAGGGAGTGATCTGACCATGGACAATGTATTTTTTGCTTATGTAATGCATTTTAGATATCAATGGTCTATGAATAGATGATCCAATATTCATTAAATGGGATGTGTAATAAGTATAATTGCATTCTCCCGTGTACGTTAATAGTTATTATAAATCTTTTAATAAAAAAAGTAGTTATATTTTTAAATTTGCAGAAAACTGAAGGAAATATGGAAGTAAAACTCCCTCCTGTGGTGAAATATTATCTTTGCAACTCTTTTTTTTTTTTTAATTGTGTGAGGTACTGTAAAAATTATTTATTAAAAGCACCTTCTATTTGGGAATTGCAAACTACTATACCATACTAGATCATATCTACTTTGATAGACGTAACGCTCTTTCCGACATTGAAAATGGGGTGAAGCGTTTTACAAACAATGGGAAATTTATATTCTCATCCTTCCTGTCCTCCTATAGACCACTATTACTAGAGTCTTTGAATATACAACATGGTTCCTGCTTCAATGGGTTAGTGAATCCTTTACGTCACTACCTTAGCTTCAGTTTTTCTATATACGGATCGCTTACATGGTCGATTAAATTAGATGTTAGCAAGAGATACTCGTCATTTTTGATGTACTACATAACTTACCCTTTACATGTTATCTGTATGGATATGTGTACAACATAGTAACATAGTAACTAAGGTTGAAAAAAGACAATTGTCCATCGAGTTCAACCTATTTGTGGTCTCCTATGCAGTCTTATTATAGGACTAGTTATTTTTACGCACCATAACCCTGAATATCTTTATCCAATAGGAATTTATCTAACCCATTCTTAAAGGTGTTGGCTGAGTCCGCCGTTACTACTCTCTCAGGCAGGGAATTCCAAACACGTATTGTCCTTACTGTGAAAAAACCTTTTCGCTTCAATGTGCGTAAACTCCTCTCCTCTAACCTAAGCGAGTGACCACGTGTCCTCTGTGCTGATCTTATAGAAAACCGTTCCCTCCCCAGCTCTGTGTATTGACCCCTTATATACATAATTTTCTGTATCATCCGTCTCTGAAGCGTATTAATAAATTGCTTTCAGAAGAAAAGAAAAATATCTCGGATGTGTTAAAAGCGGTAAACTTTTGTCTGAAAAAACAGGGGGGTGTTTCACGATTTTTGCCCAATGTGCAGTATAATATTCTCATTTTCAAGCAAAAACACACTGGATCTGTGATAAGTTCCCGAATCCAAGTGTTTTTCCATTTATGATAATGGGTCCATAATCTCAGATTTTTTTTCTCCTGCCTCTGGCAGATGGAACAAAATCCATGATACTGCCGGCTATTGGGGGTCAATTAGCAGCGGTAAAATACTGTGGCTAATTTAATATCCCCCTAAGGGGGATACCCTATTAGCAGCTGTACTTTACCACTGCTAATAGGTTCGCCGGGGTCTATCCTATTAGCCCTGATATCTGCATCCTTTTCCCCTGATGCCGGCACTTATCAGGGATTATGCTTCACGTGCCTCAGTCACGCATAATCCCCAATAAGCAGCCGCCGGAGACACACGTAAACACATGGGATGGGGAACATATCTCCAATCCCATGTGTTTTCGTGTGATCGCGGGTTCAATTGTGCCCGCTAAAAGCGGCATCTAATTGGATACAGTGATAATGACCAGCAGTCATTAATCGCGATATCTGACCGTTTTTGACAGCTGAAATTACAACGAGGCTAATAGGAAATCCCTCTAAGTGTTAACAATTCCATTTGGTAGTATTTAGTCCCCACACGTCTCCACTCAATCTATCCCTCTGCTACTGATCTATGCTGGCGTTTGTGTGACTAAAGGTGGGTACACACTGGCCGAAATATCGGCCGTTTTATTGAACGGACGATATATTGCGGGTCCGTCGGCCAGTGTGTACGGGCGATATGTCTGTGAACTCCGTCGTTCCCAGACATATCGCGTCGGCCCCGCAGCACAGCCGACAGCCAATACCGATATATTGGCACATCGCTCTGTGTGTACGGGCGACCAGCCGTCCGCCCGTACACATGCTGCGGCAGCCGGAGGTGACTGACAGCTGAGCTGGGCATGCGTGTCTAGTTCATGACGTCAGTCCCCGATGGATCGGGCAGTGTGTATGCACAGCACACTGCCCGATCCGTCCATAGATATATCTGCAGATCAATTGATCTGCAGATATATCTATCAGTGTGTACCCACCTTTACTTACATTTGGTGGTCTTGGCCCTGTGTCCAGCATTTCTGGACTCAGATCAATACCAGGAGTACAGCTTTCAGATTCTCTCTTACATTCTTTACTTTCTCAACCCATCCCTCACATACCTCGTCCAATGCAAAATTAAAGGAAACATATTTTTTACTCGGGTAAATGTCATACAGCTTTGCAATAGAAATCACCTGCATCCGATCCCAGATGATACCCCTTCCAACTTCATAAAAGTCTGGACACCCTGGACGAATTACTTTGAGTCTGAACCTACCTTAAATACCATATACTGTAGCGCCACTCTTTTATGTTCTTGAAATTCTCCATTCTACTTTCTATATATTATTTTCAATAACTTGGATAAGATTCACCCGTTCAGTGTTCCAGCAAATAAGTTATTTGCTGGAACTTTGAAATTGCCTATTATTTGATGGCTTACTTCTATTGCCCGGTCAGAGCCGGCCTTAGGCATAGGCAAACTAGGCAAATGCCTAGGGCATTTGGTATGCTTAGGGGCACCAGCAGCTTCTGATGATTAAAATGATATGCGGCATGCCTATATTCTGTGTGTGACTGTGGCTGTATCTGCATATGAAATGCTACGTTGCAGTGTATTCCTGGAAATCACTGTAATGTAGCATTTAGTATGCAGATACAGCCGCAGTCACACACAGAATATAAGCATGCTGCATATCATTTTAATCAGCAGAAACTGCTTGTGAATCGTAGCCACATAGTAATGCAAATAAGATGCATTTTCATAAACAAAAGGCGCCCAACGTTAGCAGAGCTCATGCCAGGCATCTCCTGCAGAAGTAGCGGCGGTGCTAGGGGGCAACAGCCAAAATCTTGCCTAGGGCATCATATTGGTTAGGGCCGGCTCTGTGCCCGGTATTGCTACAATTGTCGCTTTTTGTTTGATCATGTTCATGATTGTATCTATTGACATCCCTTAACCTTTGTTATGTCCCCTATATTTTAATCTGCCTATGTTTCCGTACTTTATATACTATTTTGAAAATCATAAAATAAAAAAATAAAAAATTTGTATGTCTAGAACAAATCAATGTTGTTGATCTGAAAGTTATCTTTTTTATGGTGTTATAAATTTTAGCATTATTGTCAAAAATGATTCCCTCTAATTACACTTTATTGCATTATTGGACTGTGGGAGGGTTTGTGTGTAATTATACAAATTTAGTACACCTGATGTACACTTTGGGGGTCATTCCGAGTTGTTCGCTCGTTGCCGATTTTCGCAATGGAGCGATTAAGGCAAAAATGCGAATGCGCATGGTACGCAGCGCGCATGCGCTAAGTATTTTAGTACAAAACTTAGTAGATTTACTCACGTCCGAACAAAGAATTTTCATTGTTGAAGTGATCGGAGTGTGATTGACAGGAAGTGGGTGTTTCTGGGCGGAAACTGACCGTTTTCTGTAAGTGTGCAGAAAAACGCAGGCGTGCCAGGATAAAACGCGGGAGTGTCTGGAGAAACGGGGGAGTGGCTGACCGAACGCAGGGTGTGTTTGTGACGTCAAACCAGGAACGAAACGGGCTGAGCTGATCGCAGTGTAGGAGTAGGTCTCGAGCTACTCAGAAACTGCTAAGAATTATTTCATCGCAATTCTGCTACTTTTTCGTTAGCTATTCTGCTAAGCTAAGATACACTCCCAGAGGGCGGCGGCCTAGCATGTGCAATGCTGCTAAAAGCAGCTAGCGAGCGAACAACTCGGAATGAGGGCCCTTGTACTCATATTTTTGTGGTTGAGAAGTTTGACTCAACCCATACACGTATTAACGCATTTAACGTTAGTCTTTAACTTATGTTCTGTGCGCATATGTTTAGCCACACTTGTGTTTCTAAGGCAGCAATCTGCAAAATTATCCAAAACTTTAAAAAGTCAACAAATTTGTGTGCATTGCAAATTACCCTTACACAGATTATTCCAGACATTATTTTACTGCAAACCAGTAGGATCTGAAAGTAAATTTTCAAACTCATAGGGTTGAAGTACCAACCTGTAACGGTACATCCCACCACACATAAACGCCAAAACAAATAGCAAATGTACTAACATATGCGATTAGTGTTGCGAAGGACAACTCTTACAATCAAAGCTGTGCTTTGCGATGCGCTGCGTCTGCTGGACTTCTGGGGCTATGAACCTGAAGTCCATCTGCGCATCCGCAGACCAGTGGCAGCCGCAGGGGGATGCTGGGAGGGTTTCAAGACGGACCCTCTCCACATCGCATTGCAGAAGAAGCCACATGTGCTTTTGCAGGGTAATACCAGCAAAAATGCTGGGGAGACCTGGAGAACTGAGGAAAGTGCATACAAAAATGTGGTAAAAACCCTGAAAATGGGGATTTTACCATATTTTGACTTTAGTACATCCCGCCCTCTCTTCATAATTTGTCTACAGATTTGGTTTAAAAAAAATGCTTTTTATAAAAATGTAACCTCTCTGCTGTGGAAGCTCCAAGTTTACACAGATAAAGGATATTGCCCTAATAATTAGCTTTCAATTGGCCTCTACCTGTGAATCATTAAACAAAATGTCAGCTGTTATGGATAAAAGATGTCCTAAATCAAATAACATTGATCATATAGTGAATCTTATGGGGAGAGAAGGTTATATACATGAACAAGACAGTAAAAGGCTGCAAAAGTACTTTTGCAAGTCATTTTATATAAAGGAATTACACTATAATAATACTTTGAAAAAGAAGGAAAAAGCTTGTCCCCAATAGTGCAAAGCTGCCCATACGTAACATATATCCGTCTTTACGCAATACAAATATGACAAAATTGACGGCAATACCAAGCTGTTTACAATGTACCACAGAAACACCCAGCCAAAACCAGCAAATCCAGAATTGACTGGGGCACACAATCTTCACCACTATTTTAGCCATGCCCCTTCTTCTTTCCCCAAGTGAGAAAAAACAGGACTGTTTGTGGCTCATGCAATAAAAATAGTACATAATAGTCAGTGGCAAACGCAGGATTTGCATGGGGGGGTTTCCAGAACTGGGCGGAGCCAATCACGGGGGTGGGGACTGAGGTGACCCAGTATATGCTGGGTCCGTAAAACTAGTGTGTCTGTGTGTGTGTGTGTGTATATATATATATATATATACACATATACATATATCTACACACACATATATATATATATATATACACATACACACACACATACATACACACAGGTGGTCTTCAGTATGCCGGCGGTCGGGCTCCCGGCGACCAGCATACCGTCGCCGGGAGCCTGACCGCCGGCATACCGACACTTATTCTCCCTCGTGGGGGTCCACGACCCCCCTGTAGGGAGAATAGAATAGTGTTGCGCGCGTAGCGTGGCGAGCGCAGCGAGCCCGCAAGGGGCTCATTTGCGCTCGCCACACTGTTGGTAAGCCGGCGGCCGGCCTCCCGGCGCCGGTATGCTGGTCGCCGGGAGGCCGGCAGCTGGGAGATCGTAGTGAACCCATATACACATATACATAGTATATTAAACATGCATACATATATATATATATATATACATACACACACATACAGTACACATAAATTAGAGATGAGCGCCTGAAATTTTTCGGGTTTTGTGTTTTGGTTTTGGGTTCGGTTCCGCGGCCGTGTTTTGGGTTCGAACGCGTTTTGGCAAAACCTCACCGAATTATTTTTGTCGGATTCGGGTGTGTTTTGGATTCGGGTGTTTTTTTCCAAAAACACTAAAAAACAGCTTAAATCATAGAATTTGGGGGTCATTTTGATCCCAAAGTATTATTAACCTCAAAAACCATAATTTACACTCATTTTCAGTCTATTCTGAATACCTCACACCTCACAATATTATTTTTAGTCCTAAAATTTGCACCGAGGTCGCTGTGTGAGTAAGATAAGCGACCCTAGTGGCCGACACAAACACCGGGCCCATCTAGGAGTGGCACTGCAGTGTCACGCAGGATGTCCCTTCCAAAAAACCCTCCCCAAACAGCACATGACGCAAAGAAAAAAAGAGGCGCAATGAGGTAGCTGTGTGAGTAAGATTAGCGACCCTAGTGGCCGACACAAACACCGGGCCCATCTAGGAGTGGCACTGCAGTGTCACGCAGGATGGCCCTTCCAAAAAACCCTCCCCAAACAGCACATGACGCAAAGAAAAAAAGAGGCGCAATGAGGTAGCTGACTGTGTGAGTAAGATTAGCGACCCTAGTGGCCGACACAAACACCGGGCACATCTAGGAGTGGCACTGCAGTGTCACGCAGGATGTCCCTTCCAAAAAACCCTCCCCAAACAGCACATGACGCAAAGAAAAAAAGAGGCGCAATGAGGTAGCTGTGTGAGTAAGATTAGCGACCCTAGTGGCCGACACAAACACCGGGCCCATCTAGGAGTGGCACTGCAGTGTCACGCAGGATGTCCCTTCCAAAAAACCCTCCCCAATCAGCACATGATGCAAAGAAAAAGAAAAGAAAAAAGAGGTGCAAGATGGAATTATCCTTGGGCCCTCCCACCCACCCTTATGTTGTATAAACAAAACAGGACATGCACACTTTAACCAACCCATCATTTCAGTGACAGGGTCTGCCACACGACTGTGACTGATATGACGGGTTGGTTTGGACCCCCCCAAAAAAGAAGCAATTAATCTCTCCTTGCACAAACTGGCTCTACAGAGGCAAGATGTCCACCTCATCTTCACCCTCCGATATATCACCGTGTACATCCCCCTCCTCACAGATTATCAATTCGTCCCCACTGGAATCCACCATCTCAGCTCCCTGTGTACTTTGTGGAGGCAATTGCTGCTGGTCAATGTCTCCGCGGAGGAATTGATTATAATTCATTTTAATGAACATCATCTTCTCCACATTTTCTGGATGTAACCTCGTACGCCGATTGCTGACAAGGTGAGCGGCGGCACTAAACACTCTTTCGGAGTACACACTTGTGGGAGGGCAACTTAGGTAGAATAAAGCCAGTTTGTGCAAGGGCCTCCAAATTGCCTCTTTTTCCTGCCAGTATAAGTACGGACTGTGTGACGTGCCTACTTGGATGCGGTCACTCATATAATCCTCCACCATTCTATCAATGTTGAGAGAATCATATGCAGTGACAGTAGACGACATGTCCGTAATCGTTGTCAGGTCCTTCAGTCCGGACCAGATGTCAGCATCAGCAGTCGCTCCAGACTGCCCTGCATCACCGCCAGCGGGTGGGCTCGGAATTCTGAGCCTTTTCCTCGCACCCCCAGTTGCGGGAGAATGTGAAGGAGGAGATGTTGACAGGTCGCGTTCCGCTTGACTTGACAATTTTGTCACCAGCAGGTCTTTCAACCCCAGCAGACCTGTGTCTGCCGGAAAGAGAGATCCAAGGTAGGCTTTAAATCTAGGATCGAGCACGGTGGCCAAAATGTAGTGCTCTGATTTCAACAGATTGACCACCCGTGAATCCTTGTTAAGCGAATTAAGGGCTGCATCCACAAGTCCCACATGCCTAGCGGAATCGCTCCGTGTTAGCTCCTTCTTCAATGCCTCCAGCTTCTTCTGCAAAAGCCTGATGAGGGGAATGACCTGACTCAGGCTGGCAGTGTCTGAACTGACTTCACGTGTGGCAAGTTCAAAGGGCATCAGAACCTTGCACAACGTTGAAATCATTCTCCACTGCACTTGAGACAGGTGCATTCCATCTCCTATATCGTGCTCAATTGTATAGGCTTGAATGGCCTTTTGCTGCTCCTCCAACCTCTGAAGCATATAGAGGGTTGAATTCCACCTCGTTACCACTTCTTGCTTCAGATGATGGCAGGGCAGGTTCAGTAGTTTTTGGTGGTGCTCCAGTCTTCTGTACGTGGTGCCTGTACGCCGAAAGTGTCCCGCAATTTTTCTGGCCACCGACAGCATCTCTTGCACGCCCCTGTCGTTTTTTAAAAAATTCTGCACCACCAAATTCAAGGTATGTGCAAAACATGGGACGTGCTGGAATTTGCCCATATTTAATGCACACACAATATTGCTGGCGTTGTCCGATGCCACAAATCCACAGGAGAGTCCAATTGGGGTAAGCTATTCCGCGATGATCTTCCTCAGTTGCCGTAAGAGGTTTTCAGCTGTGTGCGTATTCTGGAAAGCGGTGATACAAAGCGTAGCCTGCCTAGGAAAGAGTTGGCGTTTGCGAGATGCTGCTACTGGTGCCGCCGCTGCTGTTCTTGCGGCGGGAGTCCATACATCTACCCAGTGGGCTGTCACAGTCATATAGTCCTGACCCTGCCCTGCTCCACTTGTCCACATGTCCGTGGTTAAGTGGACATTGGGTACAACTGCATTTTTTAGGACACTGGTGAGTCTTTTTCTGACGTCCGTGTACATTCTCGGTATCGCCTGCCTAGAGAAGTGGAACCTAGATGGTATTTGGTAACGGGGGCACACTGCCTCAATAAATTGTCTAGTTCCCTGTGAACTAACGGCGGATACCGGACGCACGTCTAACACCAACATAGTTGTCAAGGACTCAGTTATCCGCTTTGCAGTAGGATGACTGCTGTGATATTTCATCTTCCTCGCAAAGGACTGTTGAACAGTCAATTGCTTACTGGAAGTAGTACAAGTGGGCTTACGACTTCCCCTCTGGGATGACCATCGACTCCCAGCGGCAACAACAGCAGCGCCAGCAGCAGTAGGCGTTACACGCAAGGATGCATCGGAGGAATCCCAGGCAGGAGAGGACTCGTCAGACTTGCCAGTGACATGGCCTGCAGGACTATTGGCATTCCTGGGGAAGGAGGAAATTGACACTGAGGGAGTTGGTGGGGTGGTTTGCGTGAGCTTGGTTACAAGAGGAAGGGATTTACTGGTCAGTGGACTGCTTCCGCTGTCACCCAAAGTTTTTGAACTTGTCACTGACTTATTATGAATGCGCTGCAGGTGACGTATAAGGGAGGATGTTCCGAGGTGGTTAACGTCCTTACCCCTACTTATTACAGCTTGACAAAGGGAACACACGGCTTGACACCTGTTGTCCGCATTTCTGGTGAAATACCTCCACACCGAAGAGCTGATTTTTTTGGTATTTTCACCTGGCATGTCAACGGCCATATTCCTCCCACGGACAACAGGTGTCTCCCCGGGTGCCTGACTTAAACAAACCACCTCACCATCAGAATCCTTCTGGTCAATTTCCTCCCCAGCGCCAGCAACACCCATATCCTCCTCATCCTGGTGTACTTCAACACTGACATCTTCAATCTGACTATCAGGAACTGGACTGCGGGTGCTCCTTCCAGCACTTGCAGGGGGCATGCAAATAGTGGAAGGCGCATGCTCTTCACGTCCAGTGTTGGGAAGGTCAGGCATCGCAACCGACACAATTGGACTCTCCTTGTGGATTTGGGATTTCAAAGAACGCACAGTTCTTTGCGGTGCTTTTGCCAGCTTGAGTCTTTTCAGTTTTCTAGCGAGAGGCTGAGTGCTTCCATCCTCATGTGAAGCTGAACCACTAGCCATGAACATAGGCCAGGGCCTCAGCCGTTCCTTGCCACTCCGTGTGGTAAATGGCATATTGGCAAGTTTACGCTTCTCCTCCGACAATTTTATTTTAGGTTTTGGAGTCCTTTTTTTTCTGATATTTGGTGTTTTGGATTTGACATGCTCTGTACTATGACATTGGGCATCGGCCTTGGCAGACGACGTTGCTGGCATTTCATCGTCTCGGCCATGACTAGTGGCAGCAGCTTCAGCACGAGGTGGAAGTGGATCTTGATCTTTCCCTAATTTTGGAACCTCAACTTTTTTGTTCTCCATATTTTATAGGCAGAACTAAAAGGCACCTCAGGTAAACAATGGAGATGGATGGATTGGATACTAGTATACAATTATGGACGGACTGCCACGGTTAGGTGGTATAAAAAAACCACGGTTAGGTGGTATATATTGTAATACAATTATGGATGGACGGACTGCCTGCCGAGTGCCGACACAGAGGTAGCCACAGCCGTGAACTACCGCACTGTACACTGGTTGATAAAGAGATAGTAGTATACTCGTAACAACTAGTATGACTGACTATGACGGTATAAAGAATGAAAAAAAAACCACGGTTAGGTGGTATATATTGTAATACAATTATGGATGGACGGACTGCCTGCCGAGTTCCGACACAGAGGTAGCCACAGCCGTGAACTACCGCACTGTACACTGGTTGATAAAGAGATAGTAGTATACTCGTAACAACTAGTATGACTGACTATGACGGTATAAAGAATGAAAAAAAAACCACGGTTAGGTGGTATATATTATAATACAATTATGGATGGACGGACTGCCTGCCGACTGCCGACACAGAGGTAGCCACAGCCGTGAACTACCGCACTGTACACTGGTTGATAAAGAGATAGTAGTATACTCGTAACAACTAGTATGACACTATGACGGTATAAAGAATTAAAAAAAAACCACGGTTAGGTGGTATATATTATAATACAATTATGGATGGACGGACTGCCTGCCGACTGCCGACACAGAGGTAGCCACAGCCGTGAACTACCGCACTGTACACTGGTTGATAAAGAGATAGTAGTATACTCGTAACAACTAGTATGACACTATGACGGTATAAAGAATGAAAAAAAAACCACGGTTAGGTGGTATATATTATAATACAATTATGGATGGACGGACTGCCTGCCGAGTGCCGACACAGAGGTAGCCACAGCCGTGAACTACCGCACTGTACACTGGTTGATAAAGAGATAGTAGTATACTCGTAACAACTAGTATGCCTGACTATGACGGTATAAAGAATGAAAAAAAAACCACGGTTAGGTGGTATATATTATAATACAATTATGGATGGACGGACTGCCTGCCGACTGCCGACACAGAGGTAGCCACAGCCGTGAACTACCGCACTGTACACTGGTTGATAAAGAGATAGTAGTATACTCGTAACAACTAGTATGACACTATGACGGTATAAAGAATGAAAAAAAAACCACGGTTAGGTGGTATATATTATAATACAATTATGGGTGGACGGACTGCCTGCCGACTGCCGACACAGAGGTAGCCACAGCCGTGAACTACCGCACTGTACACTGGTTGATAAAGAGATAGTAGTATACTCGTAACAACTAGTATGACACTATGACGGTATAAAGAATGAAAAAAAAACCACGGTTAGGTGGTATATATTATAATAATACAATTATGGATGGACGGACTGCCTGCCGACTGCCGACACAGAGGTAGCCACAGCCGTGAACTACCGCACTGTACACTGGTTGATAAAGAGATAGTAGTATACTCGTAACAACTAGTATGACTATGACGACGGTATAAAGAAAGAAAAAAAAATACCACGGTTAGGTGGTATATAATTATACAATTATGGATGGACGGACTGCCTGCCGAGTGCCGACTGCCGACACAGAGGTAGCCACAGCCGTGAACTACCGCACTGTACTGTGTCTGCTGCTAATATAGACTGGTTGATAAAGAGATAGTATACAACAATATACTACTATACTGGTGGTCAGGCACTGGTCACCACTAGTCACACTGGCAGTGGCACTCCTGCAGCAAAAGTGTGCACTGTTTAATTTTAAATTAATATAATATTATGTACTCCTGGCTCCTGCTATAACAACCTGCAGTGCTCCCCAGTCTCCCCCACAATTATTATAAGCTTTTATACATTGATGTGCAGCACACTGGGCTGAGCTGAGTGCACACAGACTGAGTCACACTGTGTGACTGCTGTGTATCGTTTTTTTCAGGCAGAGAACGGATATAGCAGAGAACGGATATATTAAATAAAAGTTAACTTAACAACAACTGCACTGGTCACTGTGGTAAACTCTGTCTGCACAATCTCTCTCTCTCTCTCTCTCTTCTAATCTATTCTAAAGGAGAGGACGCCAGCCACGTCCTCTCCCTATCAATCTCAATGCACGTGTGAAAATGGCGGCGACGCGCGGCTCCTTATATAGAATCCGAGTCTCGCGAGAATCCGACAGCGTCATGATGACGTTCGGGCGCGCTCGGGTTAACCGAGCAAGGCGGGAAGATCCGAGTCGCTCGGACCCGTGAAAAAAAAAGTGAAGTTCGTGCGGGTTCGGATTCAAAGAAACCGAACCCGCTCATCTCTAATATATATACACATGTATATATATATATATATATATCATATGTGTGTGTGTGTGTTTATATGTATGTATGTATATACATGTGTATATATGTAGGCACATGGATATATATGTACTATAATTAAAATAAAGTAAACTTTTATTGCACTTGCAAGTGCCACCAGGAAGACAGCAGGCTGCAGAGGACGCTAGACAGTCATTAATAATACTCATGCAGCTAAAAAAAAAAAAAAAAAATTCTTTAGTGGAGGGGGGTTTCTGGGTACTCGGAAACCCCCCCTGGGTGCGCCACTGATAGTGCCATAATTTGGTTAAACAGTTAAGGTCATAACGTAAGCCATGAATACCAAGGCTTCTACAAGCACTCCCTTTACACTATAATGCACTAAAAATTAGAGCTATGCACAAACCCCCATGTTTTGGTTATGGGGCCTTATTCAGACCTGATCATAGCCCTGCAAAATTTTACAGGGCTATGATCAGGCACATTGACATGCGGTGGGACGCCCAGCACAGGGCTAGTCCGCCCTGCATATCTGCTTTCCCCCCCCGCAGAAGAACAAAAGCATCGCACAGCGGCACATTTGCACTTCAGGAGTAGCTCACGGCCAGCGCAGCTTTTGTGTGCTGTCCGGGAGCTACTCGTCGGTGCCCGGGTTGCAGTGGCTGCGTGTGACATCACGCAGCCGCTGCGACCCACCCCCGCAACGGTCCGGCCACGCCTGTGTTGGCCGGACCGCGCCCAGAAAATGGCGGCCAAATGCAATCGTGCCACCCCCTCCCACCCAGCGACCCCCTCTGCCTGTCAATCAGGTAGAGGCGATCGCTAGGCAACGACAGCCATCGGCTTGCGCATTTCTGACCTGATCTCTACACTGCGATGAACGGCAGAGTGCGATCAGGTCAGAATGACCCCCTTGGTTCTTTTGTGTTTTGGCAAAACTACCCTCAAGTGTTTTTTTTCTTTACAATTGATAAAACAGCTAAAATCGTGTAATTTGGACCTGTTTTTGTTCCTACGGTATTAGTAACATTTAAAAAAAAAAAAAATGAAATAGAGCACCAGTGCTCCAAAGATAAAACCAGTTCACCCGTGTGCACCACAATATAATAAAAGGATAATACCGTTTAGCTTAGATATATCCACTTCACATTCATCAGATGATTTTTTTCCCCCCAAATGGATCACTGATGTACACTCTGAAATAAAATGTGCCCCTTTTGTATGCACAAGAGCTGATTGTTGCTCATAAAGGGAAACACAAATAAAAAGATAATAGTGCAAATTATCGTTTTGTTTTTTTAAATGAAAAGATTTAATAACAAGACAAACTTACAAACATGACAGAGAAAAGCGCATGTCAGAAATCCCACTCAGGCATAAGCAGCAACTTAGGTGGAGAATCATCTTTGTCCCATGATGTTAATTAGGGAAGGCTGTACCGAGCTCCGGAACCAGATAACAGCAGGATGTCCACAGAAGTAGCCTTGAGATGGAATGGTAGTAAACGGGAGAGCAGCACGCTTAACGCGTTTCAGACACCTTTGTCCTTCGTAATCTAGGATTACCGTACACATGATTAAGTTAGCACAATGCAATATTCCTTATTCTTCTTTGGAGGGGTGATACACAAGTGAGAATAGGCCTAAACATTGGTGTGTGCCAGACAGATCTTTCAGGTGTAGCAATGCAAAACCAACACTTTTCAGTTACAGATCACATACGCTTCATAAATCTCTTTCATTTTTCTCTAAGTGTCTGACAAGCTGATAAGACTGCAGCATCAGTGCAATGGATGAGCTAGAAGACCACATTGCAATTGTTGGAATAGGATGCAACTTTCCAGGAGGTGAGTTGTTCACATGCTGTACTGTAATGAAACATATATGTACTGTATCTTTTGTCAATGATCTGCTTTTCTTAAAATGTAAGTGAAAGGACTATGGGGGTCATTCCGAGTTGATCGCTCGCTAGCTGTTTTTTGCAGCGCTGCAAACAGATAGTCGCCGCTTATAGGGCAGTGTATGTTTGCTTTGCAAGTGTGCGATCGCATGTGCAGCCGGGCTGTACAAAAAAGTTTTGTGCAGTTTCTGAGTAGCTCAGAACTTACTCAGCCGCTGCGATTACTTCAACCTGTTCTTGCCCAGAATTGACGTCAGACACCCTCCCTGCAAATGCTTGGACACGCCTGCGTTTTTCCAACCACTCCCTGAAAACGGTAAGTTGACACCCACAAATGCCCTCTTCCTGTCAATCTCCTTGCGATCGGCTGTGCAAATGGATTCTTCATACAATCCACCGCTCAGCAACGATGCGCTTTGTACCCGTGCGATGCACCTGTGCATTGTGGTGCATATGTATGCGCAGTTCTGATCTGATTGCAGCGCCACGAAAAATCCTAGCGTGCGATCAGGTTGGAATGACCCCCATATGACTATATAAAGAGAGTGCAATACAAATAAAGGTTTCTCTTAGCTGAGGAAGTTTGTGACTGACATGTATTATATGGGTGGTTAAATTGAGGGAATACATACGCTTTACCGGCAGCCGGGATCCCGGTTGTCATGATCCCAACATCGGGATCCCAGCGACCAGTATGCCGGCAGTGGGGCAAGCGCTAGAAAGTCCCTTGCGGGCATGGTGGCTCGTTGCGCTCACCACAGGTTATATTCTCCCTCTATGGGTGTCGTGGACACCCATAGAGGGAGAAAAACCTGTCTGTGGCGTCGGTATTCTGGCGGCAGCATTTCACTGCCTGTCAGTATTCCGATGTCGGCATTGTGACTGCCGAGTTTCTTGACATCTTATTGTGCAAAGCTTCAGACCACTAACATCCTTTCCTAATACCAAAATAAAATAATAACTCTTACATACTCTTGGCTGGTGAAGATACAGTTCAGATGCTTGGATGTCTGATGAAGAACGCTGTCCATGCTCCACTGCTGCCCAGGTGCAAACACAGAATTTTAGAGTAGCACAGTTCAAATATTAGGTTCCATCAAAAAGCAGAAACATATAAACGTGTCCCAATAAGCAATGAACAGACACTTTTTTTTATTGTAAAACACAACGTAATATGCTGCGCTATATAAAAAACTGTTAATAATAAATAATACATTCTACAATGATTTTAGTCTTTGTTTACATAGTGTGTTCTTCTTTGAGGCATCGTGATGTATAAAATGTGTCTATCAAAGAAAAAATATGAAAACCTGAAAATCTCTATTTCATGGTGCTACTTATCTAGAAATGAACCATTGTTTTATAGAGCAAATGCATGTATTTATCCAAGGAAGCTCAGATAAATCTCAATTTGTGTGTGTAGCCCCTGTGGGTAATGTATCTCTTTATTAACCTTATACAGTCAGGTAACCTTAAAAATTTAGGTAAGCAGCACATTTAAAGTAGGGATGAGCGGGTTCGGTTCCCTGAGAACCGAACTCCCCCCGAACATCATGCCCCGAGCTCGGATCTGAGTCCGGCTCGGGTTTTCCCGCCAGACTCGGAAACCAGAACGAGGCAAAACGTCATCATCCCGGTGTCGGATTGTCGCAGGTTTTGGATTCCATATAAGGAGCCGCTCATTGCCACCATTTTCACTCCAGTCCTGGAGAGTGTAGTGAGAGGACGTGTCTCCTCAGTGTCTGTGTGGGAAAGTGGTGTAGAGCGTGGGGTGGCGACCTGCTCTTTTGTGTCATTCAAGTGTTGTCTTGTTCTGCATCAGTCCAGTGGTGGTGTCTTGTGCTGCATCAGTCCAGTCACAATGGTGGTGTCTTGTGCTGCCATAAGTCTAGTGCTGCTGTATAAGTCCAGTCCATTGCAGTCGTGCTGTGTTGTGCTGCATCAGTCCAGTGGTGGAGTCCTGTGCTGCCATAAGTCCAGTGGTGGTGTCCTGTGCTGCTATAAGTCCAGTGGTGCTGCTGTCTAAGTCCAGTCCAGTGTAGCTGTGTTGTGCTGCATCAGTCCAGTGGTGGTGTCCTGTGCTGCCATAAATCCAGTGGTGCTGCCATATAAATCCATTCCAGTGGTGCTGCCATAGAAGTCCAGTGATGCTGTTATATAAGTCCAGGGGTACTGCCGTATAAGTCCAGTGGTGCTGCCGTATAATTCCAGGGGTACTGCCGTATAAGTCCAGTCCAGTGGTACTGCCACATAAGGTCAGTGGTGCTGCCGTATAAGTCCAGAGGTACTGCTGTATAAATCCAGTCCAGTGGTGCTGCCATATAAATCCAGTGGTGCTGTTGTATAAGTCCAGTCCAGTGGTACTGCCGTATAAGTCCAGTGGTGCTGCCATGTTGTTGCTGCTAGGAGTCGATCGTCATCCCAGAGGGGAAGTCAGAAGACCACTTGCACTACTTCAGCTAAGCAATTTTCTGTCCAACAGTCCTTTACGAGGAAGATGAAATATGACAGCAGTCATCCTGTTGCAAAGAGGATAACTGAGGCCTAGACAGCTATGTTAGTGTTAGACGTGCGTCCGGCATGCGCCATTAGTGCAGTGAAATTTAGACAATTGATGGAGGTAGGGTGTCCCTGGTACCAAATCCCATCTAGATTCCACTTCACTAGGAAAGCGATTCCCGAACTGTACAGGGACATTAAGAAAAGTGTCCTCAGTGTCCTGAAAAATGCGGTTCACCGGTTTCTGTAAGAGGCACACCGCTGACAACCTCTTACGGAAACTGAAGGACATCATTGCACAAAGGTTACCCCACTTAGACTCTCCTGGGGATTTGTGTTATCGGACAACGCCGCCAATATTGTGCGTGCATTACATCTAGGTAAATTCCAGCACGTCCCATGTTTTACATATACAATTAATTTGGTGGTGCAGAATTTTTTGAAAAAAGACAGGGAATTCAGGAGATGCTCTCGGTGGCCCATAAAATTGCAGTCCACTTTCAACATTCAGCCACTGCGTGCCACTTCTAGATGGGCCAGGTGTTTGCGCCACACACTTGTTTCGCTTAGCTTAGTCATCAAGCTACCTCGGTGCACCTCTTTTTTTCTTTGCATCATGTGCTGTTTCTACATCTTTGCATGAGGTACTGTTTGGGGCCTAGTATTTAAAAGTGCCATCCTGTCTGACACTGCAGTGCCACTCCTAGATGGGCCAGGTGTTTGTGCCGCACACTTGTGTCGCTTAACAAAGTCATCCAGCGACCTCGGTGCAACCTTTTGGCCTAAAAGCAATATTGTGAGATGTTCAGAATAGACTGGAAATGAGTGGAAATTAATGTTATTGAGGTTAATAATACCGTGGAATCAAAATGATCCCCAAATTCTGTGATTTTAGCTGTTTTTGTGGGGGGTTTTAAAAAAAATCATCCAGATTCAAAACCAAAACCCGAAAATATTGTTTTGGCAAAACCAATCCAGATCCAAAACATGAGCATGGATCCAGATCCAAAACCAAAATACAAAACACGAAAAGTGCCCGCCGCACATCTCTAATTTAAAGTTATAACACCCGCAGGGGTAAAATGATGTAAGTAGCATTAAATCCATGTCAGGATCCCAGTGTTGGCATCATGTGGTCGAAATAGTCCCTGTACACTTAGTATCTGTTTCATGACCGCAAATCAACATGCACATGTGCTATATGTGTATTGCACATATTCTACACTGTCTCATAAACACACACACATTTCTCATACACACTGACTCCACTCCACTGTATATAATACCTCTTCACCATGGTGCATTGTAAGTAATACCTGCCACCATGTGACTTTATATATTACACCTGCCACTATGTCACCTTGTATCTAATGGCCCATGTAGTGTGGGTAGTGGTTGGGTCTGTGCTCTAAGGCTGTTGAGAAGTTCCTGTCTGATCAGGAAACTCCTTAGTACTGGCTCCTCCTCCACTTCCTGGTAATTTATAGAGGGCTCCTGACATCACACTGGGAGGAGGGCTCCTAATTGTCATTTTTCAAAAACAATAATATGGCAGTTAGGTGCTGATTGGTTGATACTTTACCTCTCTTCACAAGCTTTGATAAATCTCCCCGTGGGAAAATGATAAGAAGTCAAATATTTCACATATAAGTAATGTGAATGCAATTGAAATGAGCAGCACATTGCATTACTTGAGTTTTGCTGGAGAAAAATGTTTAGGAGTAATTTATTTTAAAGGTTGAAAAGATGGGAAAATGTGGTGAGCAATTTGATTAACATGGATTGGGATACCAAAGCTTGAGTGATGAAAAAGAGTATGAGGTTGATTTAATTTATGAAGAGTGGAGAAGTGGACCAGTGGAGAAGTTGCCTATGGCAACCAATCAGCTTCTACCTATCATTTTATAGAGTGTACTTGATAAATGCTACCTCAGTACTGATTGGTTACTATATGCATCAACCCCTATGTTCTCAGTCTCACTCCATGGATGACAAGAGGGCAGACATTCAAGGAAATAAATATTACATGGACATGGAGTATTCTTTTTAATTAGTTAATTTAAATAAATCAGATTGTTGGTCCATAAACCCAAACATATCCCTCCCAGCAGTATATTGTTTTAATTCAATAGAATCTGTCTGATGCCATTAAGAGTTCCTCTTCTCTGCAGTAATGAAATTTGGCACTACAGAAGACTTTCTCCTATTAGACCGAGAAAAGTGAGAAATTCTTAGTAGTGCCATGTTATGATTTTAGCTAAAATGATTTAAAGGAATGGGAAAAGAAGGTCAGCTGGACTCTCCTCGATAACAATGGACTACCACAATATCTATTTTTTTATGAAATGCATTTACATATGTGCACATACTTTACATTTATGTTGGCCACAAGGTGCACTGTACCATAAATATAACTAAAAACATTTTCTACAGCACGTAATAAGTTGAAGATTAATTATTATAATAATGAATACATTGTAGTGTATACTGATGATACATAAACTGATATTAAAGATTTGACATTTAGGGGGGAATTCAAATGTTTGAAAAGTTGGTTGGGTGGGTAGATAGGAAAAAACAGACTCCCAACTGACTTTTCATACAATTGAATTCCACCCTTATTGTTTATGTTACATCTTGCAAACTATATTTTTACTGAACAGGTGAAGGAATCGATAATTTTTGGAAAGTGATTGCAGAGGGAAGAAACTGTACAATAGAGATACCAAAGGAAAGATTTAACACCAAGAATTGGTATGATTCAAATGATAGCAATCCTGGCAAAATATGCACCCGTCGAGCAGCCCTTGTAGAGGGGTAAGTATGTTATGTTTACAGATAAGTATTTTTTGGGGGGGTTACTATGCAACAGAATTCCTTTGAGTACATACTCCAATATAATTCAATTGATTAAAGAAATTCTTTGAATTTCAAATTTGAATTTCAAATTTGCATAAACTTAAAGGAGATAATTGTATATCTATTAGGCATCTATCCTAAAGTAGTTGGGACACTTCTAGCTGTTCTATTAATGATTCAGGAAACATTTGAAACCATTTGTTCCTTTTAAACAAACAGTACTTGCCAATAAATGGAGATGAAGTTAATCACTAGAAGGATGCATTGAATTGCATAATTTGGCATTCCAAAGATATGTGCAGACCCCCGTGGATTTGGTTCTAAATCATCATCGTGTTTTGGTTTTGAGAAACCAGCTTCAAGTGTCTTTGGTTCAGCTTTGGATCTTGGTTTCTTTAAAAATCAATAAAAACAGCTAAAAGCATGTAACTTGGGTACACAGTACACGGGACCCGGCGAGGGGGCCTCATGACGGCAGCGACGATGCAATGGCGGTGGTCATGCTGAATTCAGCAGCGTGTCCCTCGCTTACGATGAATGCAGGGCCGACAGAGGATGTCGCTGATACGTGCGGGAGTGCATCGTCAGCAACATAGCGGGTACACACTAAACAATGTGCACAATGGGGGTCATTCCAAGTTGATTGCTCGCTAGCAACTTTTTGCAGTGCTGCGATCAGATAGTCGCCACATATGGGGGAGTGTATTTTCGCTTTGCAAGTGTGTGAACACTTTTGCAGCTGACGGCACAAAGTTTTTTGCAGTTTCTGAGTAGCTCTGGACTTACTCAGCCGCTGCGATCTCTTCAGTCTTTTTGGTCCCGGAATTGACATCAGACACCCGCCCTGCAAACGCTTGGTCCTCTTTGTACCCGTACGATGCACCTTTGCAATGCGGTGCATACACAACCGCAGTTTTACCAAGAATTAACTTGATCACAGCACTGCAAAAAGTTGCTAGCGAGCGATCAACTCGGAATAACCCCCAATATCCCTGCCGGATCGGATGACATATCGTCTAGTGTGTACCCAGCTTTACATGCAATCGAAAACCTGAGATTCAGTTTTTAAATCCGAGTTTTGAACTGAACGGAAGACACGACTCGGGACTCAGTCCACTTGGATCCCCAAAGTTCAGGTGCTATCAATTTAAAACAAAAACGGCTCATCTCTACTCAAAAGCAATACCACCAAGTGCATCAACAAAAAGAGGGGATAGGGCTATGTTGATGAGAATTGCATCATCGCAGCAAAGGGTGTCTAACTATTCCAGAGGTCCGTAGGAATTCTGATAAATTTTGGAGTGTCCATGACCTTCAAGAGGAATTGGTAAGTAGGTTTCAAGGCATCACGCCACCCAAAACAAAACATTTACTAGCCAATGATCAGCAGCTAAAAGCTGCAACTGTAATAAATCCTAAATTATACTAATTGTTTAGTATTTATTACAGTGACCATTTTAAATTCATTTTTCAAAGCCGCTGATCATCGGTAACTTTGACACATCACAGCTTAGTAATCTATCCTTAGTGTAACATCTCTAGAAATCACATGCAAAACATTTACACATTTGTTAGCTAGCAGTCTTAGTGGAAACTCTTTTTCTCTATTCTAGAATGAATGACTTTGACAACAATCTGTTTAGAATCCATTCTTCAGAGACCGAGACTATGGACCCCCAGCACAAATTACTTTTGGAATGTACATACAGGGCTCTGGAAAATGCAGGCTATCCAACAGAGAGTATCAGTGGAAACAAAACTGGGGTGTTTATAGGTAAGACAAGTAATATATCAAACTGTGTTCAGTATTATTTATTATTACCAGTTATTTATATAGTGCACACATATTCCGCAGCGCTTTACAGAGAATATTTGGCCATTTACATCGGTCCCTGCCCCAGTGGAGCTTACAACTTATATTCCCTATCACATTTACACGCGCACACATTCATACTTGTTGGGAGCCAATTAACCTACGAGTATATTTGTGGATTGTGGGAGGAAACTGGAGTACCCGGAGGAAACCCACGCAAGTACGGGGAGAATATACAAACTCCGCACAGTTAGGGCCATGGTAGGAATCGAACCCATGACCTCAGTGCTGTGAGGCAGTAATGCTAACCATTACACCATCCATATAGTATAAAATACTGTACATCCTAGATGCAACCCAAGGGCCTGATTCTGAGAGGGACGGATTTCTGCTCGTGGAAGCAAAAAGCAAGTTTTTTCGCATACAGCGCATGTGCAGAATTTATGCATTTTTGTGTGGTTGTCGGAAGTTCCCTTTGCCAACCAATCTTGACCTGGAATTATTCCTGGAGGCCATGTTAGTTACCTAAAGTCACACTTTTGTAAAGCCCCAGTCTTCTACAGTTTCTTGCTACAAAGGAAAAATCTACAATCTCAGTGACCAAGATTTAAATCTATTGTTGATGGTATTTTTTTCAGGTGTTGCACTATATCAGTCCATAAAGTCAGTCCTCCAGGTGATGGAGGCTTCGCTGTTTAGATTTTCCATACCTGAGTTACTGTAACTTCTCATAAATCGGAGCAGTGCACCAAATCCACAGATTTTCTTTATATTTTATCCATAGTAATATATCAAACTGTGTTCAGTATTATTTATTATTACCAGTTATTTATATAGTGCACACATATTCCGCAGCGCTTTACAGAGAATAAAACACTTGGACTGTGTTTTACTAAAGCAGTAGGCAGAGCAAAACTTAAGACCTGTGCCAATAATCCATTCTGGTGTTAATGCAATAGTACACATTTTTTTCTATACTAATAATTTGTTTTATTGGGACCAGTGGAAGATGCATTTCATTTGCAAGTTATTCTTATTCAGTTATTTTTATTCATCAGCAGTCTCTCCCTGGGCACTGTCATAGTATCATATTGCCATCGGATGCTCTGCAGTAGTGTGCATTGCAACTCAACAGAGCAGGGTAACAGCTAGAGAGGACGAGGCCCATGTGCAGGCTATGTCTGTACCCCCTCCTTTCTAGCTGGCAGCACTGTAGCTCTTGGCACTAGGGTCACTTAGGAACCTTAGTGCTGTCCCAGAGTCTAGTGTGCATGTGCAGGTCTCTGGGAAAATGGCGCAGCAGGCATTTTTCAAGCAATTTCCTCACTGCACATACGCGAAACAATAGGAAAATGGCGCGGTGGGCATTTTCTAAGGAATTTACTTACTGCACGTGCGCAAAACACTGGGAAAATGGCAGCTGCACCATTTTCCTGGTGATTTCAGCAGCGCTGCTGCTGCCGACGTGGGTCTCCAGAGGGGAAGTATTGAAAAAAATGGGTGCAGGGTGTGTGGTGTGGGGCCCCCTGAACACCTGCACACACTGCACCCATTATAAATATGAAAGTGCGTCAGTGGCTTCAGACTAATGTTGTGCACATTCACCACTTGCACAGAAACAAATTAAATCAGCTGAAGTCACTATGCAGCAATATAGGCACGGACTGGGAACAACCTGGAGCTCACCTTCCAATCTCAGATACTGTAGCTGACGTTCATATTACAAGGGTTTGCACCATGACAGAGTGAATGACAATAAAGGCATGTAAAACACTGCTGAAGAGAGCCATTGAGGACGTTTAGAACAGCTGTTATTTAAAAAAAAAACACACAAAATGACCCAAACATTAGCATTAAAAAATGTTTGGCAGTATAAATATGAAGAGAGGGTTCATTCCAAAAATGCTCCATATTTATCCATTCTTTTTGCAGGTCTCATGAATAGAGATGCTGAAAGTATTTATAATAATTCACCTGATAACATCAATCATTTTAATGGAACTGGGACCTCATCATGCATAGCAGCAAATAGGATATCATATTGCTTCAACTTCACTGGGCCATCCCTTTCAATTGATACTGCCTGTTCCTCATCCCTTGTGGCATTACACTATGCCTGCCAAGCCATCAGACAAGGTATATAACACAGTGTATTATATACAGTATATATGAAAACAAACCAAAAATGTAGACAGTGTTGTTATTGTTACACCTGTTGGTACCCTGGCAATAGTGATGTAACATAGTAACATACAGTAGTTAATGAGGTTGAAAAAAGACAAAATGTCCATCGAGTTCAACCTGTATTATAAACGGTATCTGGTCTCTAGGTCGACAGTAACTAGGTCGACCACTATTGAGTTTTTCATTTTATTTTTATTGTTTTAACTTTTTCATACTTAACGATCCACGTGGACTACCATTGGGAATAGTAACCTTGCCCGAAGCATGGCGAGCAAAGTGAGCCATGTGAGGGGACACGGGGCACTAATTGGGGTTCCCAGTCACGAAACAGAGAAAACGACACCAAAAAAAATAAAAACTCATGTCGACCTGTTGACCTAGACCATGTTGACCTACAGACCCTGTCCACCTAGCATCCCTGTCGACCTAGTTACTGTTGACCAATAGTGGTCGACCTAGACACTGTCGACCTAGTTACTATCGACCCTTCATATCACACCCATTATAAACACTGTAATTCATGCTCTAAAATTTTCTTCTTTTAAACGCTGTATCCTTAGATATTTCTTTCAGCTAGGAATTTATTTAATCCATTTTTAAACATATTGACTGAGTTAACAATTACCACCTTCTCTGGCAGAGAATTCCAAATCCTTACTGCCCTTACTGTGAAGAACCCTTTTCTTGTTAATGGTCTCACACTGAGGGGGTAATTCAGACCTGATTGATGGGCTGCGTTTTTTGCTGCCCTGCAATCTGATAGCCGCTGCCTACAGGGGGGGGGGGGGGGGGGGAGGATTAAATCGATGTGCAAGTGTGTGTTCGGATGTGTAGCAGAGCAAAACTGATTTTGTGCAGTCTCTGCGCAGCCCAGGACTTACTCAGCCATTACGATTGAATCCTGCTGATCGTGGCCGTATTTGACGTCAGACACCCTCCCTTCAAACGCTTGGACACACCTGCGTTTTTCCGGACACTCCCTGAAAATGGACAGTTGACACTCACAAATGGCCTCTTCCTGTCAATCTCCTTTTGAACGCCAATGCAAATGGATCCTTCGCACAATCCTGTCGCTGACCGGCGATCCCCATTGCGCATTGCCACTCAGATGCATGCGCAGTTCAGATCTGATTGTATGCAGCAATCAGGTCTGAATTACCCCCTGAGATCCATTTAAAAAAATCCCATGCAGAGTGTGCATATTTTGGCCCATATACTGGGATTCAGCTCCCTGAAGTGGTAGCAAATTCAAACCAAAATAATTTCATGTTTGGTGTCATTTGAAGCGCTAAATCCCTCACACAACAGAAACATGTATATTGCATATACATGAAAAATTGAGACATTTTTTTCACAAACATTTGCAAAAGCACATTTTTTGCCTGAGAGACAAAGGAAGCACATGTCAGTTTAAGCAGGACAATAGACCAATCACTAGCGAGTTACTAGTACTGACAGCCACCATCACTTTCAACTAATATTTGCACTAGACAAGTGATCTGTGTGTTTCAGTAGTATTTTCATCTTATTTCAATTCTGCAATGCATTAGAGCTAAATGCTCTTGCTACTTGTTGCCTAAAGCAGGACGCTATTGTCTTGCCACTATTCTCCTATTCAATCATAGGGGCTAATTCGCAAAAGCGATCCTTACTGCATTTAGCCGATCTTCAAGGACTGCGCACCAGCAGAACCTGTTCTGTGCATGTGCAGAACGGGTCCTGCGATCACTTCTCTAAAATGCAAATGTCTCTGCCTGATTAACAGGCAGAGGCATTCATAGGGACGGGCAGGGGCGGCCAACGTTCGGGAGAATGGGGGGCGTGTCACCTCCATTTTCCAGGAGTGGCGAGGCCAAGGACTGCGTTGAGACAGGGCCGGAGCTTCCACTCGGCAGCTTTAGGCAGCTGCCTAGGGGCATCAGGACCTGAGGGGGTGGCCTGCTACAGCTACCTGAAAAAGGTAGTATGGTCCTACCTTTCACTGCCGCCGCAATCCCCTCGACACTCGTATCTTACAGTAGCTGCGACTGCTAAGCAGTAACTTTGACAGCGCCTGGTGTCCTGGCTGGGGGTGACATACGGTGCTGATCTTCATTCCAGGCTTTTCACAGACTACTCAGTCCCAACTCTGCATCGCAGCTTGCATGTAAGGTGGCTGCACAGTGCACTGCCTGCATTTGATAAGGAAAGTGGGGGAGAGCAGCAGTGTGTGGGGGAGGAGGGGAGATGAGCAGCAGGCATGCACACAGATTGTGGGGGGAATAGAACAGCAGACATTTAACAGAGATGGGGGGGGGGAGGGTGTGAGCAGCAGGCACCCACACAGACTGGAAAGATGGGGAGAAGAGAGTAGCCATGCAACAAACAGGGGGTGGGGGAGACCAGCAGCATGCCATTCATCTGAACGGCAGGTAGGGGGAAGGGGCAGTAGACAGAAGTTTTGCCTAGGGTGCCGAGAAACCTTGCACCGGCCCTGCGTTGAGAGATGCAGTTACCTTGGCCCTGCAAGCCGCACTGTGATGACAAGGCTGAGTAGGCTGAAGCTTACTCAGCCTGCCATTGCAGATGAACATCACGTTGGTCGCGATGTTCATCTAAAATGCAGTCGCATTGCAGATACAGGGAGGAGGTGGTATGCACCTCCTACTGCATTTGCACTGCTAAGGACTGCAAATACAAAGCTGCTGCGAGCAGCTTTGCATTTGCAATCATTAATGAATCAGGCCCACTCTAATTCTCTAATTTCCTGGGAGACAATAAATAAATGATAGAGCTAATCCATGGCCACAACTAGAGGGGAGGCTAAGGGGTCATGTGCCTCGGGTGCTGGAAGTGGGGGCACTGGGAGTGCTGATGGAGACTCGGGAGCCACGTGTTCTCGCAAGAACACCTAGTCTTAGAAGTCCTGCAGTAAGAACACGTGGCTCCCGAGTCTTCTTCAGCGCTGCCTGGTCAAAGGAGCCTGGCAGCGCTGAAGGAGACTTGGGAGCTGCATGTTCTCACAAGAACACTGGATCCTGGAAGTCCTGCAGCCGACGGAGGTCCCAATATATAGATCCAAGTGGCATTAAGTTGGTCTCTTAGCCACACAACCTGGGGTATGTTTAGGAGTTTTAAGATTTTCTATTTCAGATCCTATAATGCGGGTTTCTTGGCTATTCTTGTTCCTACAAAAGTGTTAAGTAATGATGGAGGTATTCCCAAGATCTGGTTGCTAGATGCTGTGTGAAGCTTTTCAACATTTTGCTTTGACATGTCTGTACCAAATTTACATTTCCAGCTGCCCCAGAATCTTTTGTCAAATTTTATTTTTCCTGATTTTTCCCTTTTTCCAGATGGATTTATTTCCTACGTGGAAACTTGTGTCTCCCAGTTCGCTGAGTGTCTTAGCTGTAGTAATTGGCAATAAGTTTGAGGGAGATGCACTCAGGACAGCTTAAGTGATTTCATTCAAATCTATGAATCCTTAATATCCCTTTTTACAAATCAATAAAATTAGAACAAAATTAACTTGATTGTAGTGTCTAGTGGTATCACAAGCAGGGACTTTAACTTTCATTTGCATTATTTTTTATTTTTTACTTTTTTTATTTTTACTTTTTTTTGGGGGGTGGGGGTGGGCAAATTACTGCCTTACCCCGGGCGCCGAAAAAAACCTAGTTTCAGCCCTGGCTAATCTGATTAGTGGGAGGCATTTGATATGCCACCTGTCGTAATCCCAGCGCTCACCATACCGACGCCGGAATCCCGACAGCCAGCATACCGTCAACTATTCTCCCTCTTGGGGTGTCCACAACACCCCAGGAGGGAGAATAAATAGCGTGGTGCGCCACCGTGCCCACAGCGTGGCGAGCACAACGAGCCTGCAAGGGGCTCTTTTGTGCTTACCACACTGCCTGCATGCCGGCGGTCGGAATCCCGGTGCCAGGAGCCGGGGTTCCAAGCGCCGGCATAACATACTACACCCCTGATTAGTTGCTATGGGCAACATCACCTCTTTTCACCTTTAGAAGACAATTGTCCATCGAGTTCAACCTATATTTTGATTTACTGATAATGTATCACTGGATTATTTTTCCTGAGCCAGATACTGTCTTACATTATTATTACAGATTATATCCTTGGATGCTATTTTCAGTAAAAATGTGTCTAACCCTTTCTTAAACACATCAATTGAGTCAGACATTACAAGCTTCTCTGGCAGTGAATTCCATAATCTTACTGCCCGCACTGTGAAGAAGCCCTTCCTGCGCTTCCTGGTGTTAAACTTCCTCTCCTCTAACCGTAGAGTGTAACCGCGTGTCCTGTGTCCAGACCTCTCAATAAGCAAATTGCCTGACAGTTCCATGTATTGTCCCTTGATGTATTTGTAAATATTAATCATGTCTCTTAATACCTTATTGGCCTTTACTGCTGCATCCTGACATTGGGCACTGCTGATAAACCTACTGTCAATGAGCACCCCCAAATCCTTCTCCATTACTGATTTCCCAAGAATTACCCCATTTCATTTATAGATTGCATGTTTGTTTTTGGTCCCAAAATGCATAACTTTACATTTCTCTATATTAAACCTCATACTCCACTTAACCTGCCCAAACGTCCAGTTTATTTAAGTCATTCTGAAGAGAGTCAACATCCTGATCTGATTTAATTATCTTACACAGTTTAGTGTCATCTGCAAACATTTACTCTCAAGACCCTCTGCTATGTCATTTATAAATATGTTAAACAGAAGAGGCCCTAGTACAGATCCTTGAGGTACACTACTTAATACTTTAGCCCAGCTCGAAAATGTTCCATTGACCACCACCCGCTGTTCCCACACTACTGTAACCGTAGTGTCTACATTCATTGCTGTACACAGTGTTTATTGTGAACTAATTGTAAAAGTCAACTTTTTTTAGATACTGTATTTCCTTATATATCGCAGCTATAATGCTTACACAAACACACACATATATACACACCGCATACAAACAACTGAGATATAAATGAAAATTTCTGCTTGAACAGGAGACTGTGAGATGGCGATTTGCGGTGGTGTCAGCTGTATTATGGAACCTCGTGTCTATGTTGCTCTTAGTAAAGCAAAAATGATTTCTCCGGAAGGTACAAGTAAACCTTTTTCAAG
This sequence comes from Pseudophryne corroboree, assembly GCF_028390025.1. NCBI lineage: Eukaryota > Metazoa > Chordata > Amphibia > Anura > Myobatrachidae > Pseudophryne > Pseudophryne corroboree. The sequence continues at coordinate 124,261,212 of NC_086448.1, forward strand.
CAAAGCAGACGGATACGGAAGAGGGGAAGGATGTGGTATTGTTCTCCTAAAACCTCTAAAAAAGGTAATTCATGATGAAAAAAATGGTTTGTTTGCAATTGTGTTATTCTGAGATAGGCTGTAATCTGCCTTTGTACACTAGCATGCAATTGTGGACCAACAAATATCAGCAATAGTGATGCAAAATGCGACACCTTCACAAGGGAGCAGATGGGTAGACCAGGGTGCTGCTATAATAATGTAGATTAGACACATCTTATATTGTGCAACATGCAAAAATGTGCGATTGTCAAATAAGAGGTTTACATAAGAATGAAGAGAATGCAGTTAAAGGGGAGGGCCTGGTAATACCCCTTTTCCAACAAAAACCCGGTTCTGACCTGAGTAAATGAACATGGTTTCAAGCATGTCACAGCTGTGTTCACACCGCAGGCTAGCGCCAGGTTATTGCCAGATCTTACCTCTGCCAGCGCTTGGAGATAACATCATCTCCAAACGCTGGTGATGCGGCTCTCCATATGCTTTTAGTGTGACCCTGGTCACATGACACAGGTCGCACTGTTCAAACAGAAGGCTACATGGGTCGGTGCCACAGCAGGCTACCAGGGTTGGGTAATACGACCTGGGTAATTATTATCTGACCCTTTCACACCAAACCTCGACCTGGGTTGACCCAGCAATAACCCAGGTTAAAAGTTTGGTGGAAAAGGGGTATTAGTGGAGAAAATCATAGCACTTTTTCTAATAGATTTCTGTAAAAAACATTATTTTCTCTACCACTGTAGAACACTGAATGTTGAAAAAAAATACAACTTCTGACAGGTGTATTTGCCTATGTGTCTAGTTCTTCTTTAGTTGCAATTACGTGAACACATTATTACTGTAGAACAGGTAATCCAAAAATGCTGACCAGATCCTAAAACATCTTATCTGCAGGTCTATATTATCCTGAATAAAGCAGCAACTTCATAAATAGATATAACAACCTGAGACATGACATAATTATCCCATATAAAATCTAAATATATTGAGATTCAGATAATGTACATTTGTATACTGACATTTGCCGATTTAAACAAATTATGTCTTTACAACAAGAGACTGTAAAATGGGTACTGGAAATAAGGACTCTCAGATAGGTTTTCTGGTAAAACACAGTGTCTTTATTGGCATTGGCACGAGTCCACACCCCCTACCAGCAAAGCCACGCCCCCACCCATGAAGCCACAGCCCCTAATTTCGGGCACGTGCCTCTGGCGCGCAAGGATGTCCCTATTTACCAAAATGACAAGTTGGGAGGTATGATAACATACACAGGCTTGGGCCTGGTCACACAGGTACATAACTTAAAATTAACAAATGAAAGTAAATGTCTTATCACTCCCCATGCTCAACATCCTGCAGCCACCATCCTCCATGCTCTCCTGGCACAGCCAACATCCACAGTCCCTGGCACTATAAAACTGCAATCTACTTGCTGGCCTCTAACAGGCATAAGTGCAACGTGCAGTGGGTGTATGGGAGTTTTAAACCCTTCTCCTGCTTCTGACTTCCTGCTGACTCTGGGCACTTTGAGCTGTGAAGTCCTGTAAACCCAGGAGTTCGATACTTCTACTACAGGTGCAGAATGTGCAGGTCTTATTTTCCTCTCCCTTGGTGGGAGTTGATCCCACAGAAATGTGGGCAATTGTGGTGAGACACAAGCCCTCTCACCACAAGACCTAAAGGATCTAATTGGAACACCTAAACTGATTTAATAAAGGTTATATAAAACTTAACCTTGGACTAAAATGCATCGTACCTTTCATAAAGTCGCACCACAATGACGAAACCAGTCAAGCGCTTCAGTCTCTTTAACATTGTATGCTCGCTCTCACAGTAACATCGATGCTGACAGTCTTGGGATGGGTATTTGACAACTTTAGCTTAGGCTCTGACAGCTGAAGACCATTCCTCAACCTACCCTGTTCATTTATCCAATGAGGTGGGGTATTCTATTAGCCATGTTACTTTTCTGTCTGGAAAAAAAACAGGCTAATATCGCACTTCTAACCTGATGGTCATTATCGGGCTATCCGATCATAGCCATTTTTTTGCAGACGAAAAATGTCCCGTTTTTGGATGATAACACATGGGATCCTGGATAAGTTTCCGGATCCATGTAGCATAGCGGGAAAACAGGTCTCCTGGGCTGGTTATTTGGGATTTTGCTGTTAAGTATGGAGGTGCTGGCACCAGAGTTTGGGGGAGATGTATGCAGCCTTGGAGAGAGATAAAGTGAAGAGAAATAAAGTACCAGCCAATCAGCTCCTAACTGCCATGTTACAGGCTGTGTTTGAAAAATGACAGTAGCTGATTGGTCGGTACTTTATCTCTCTTCACTTTATCGCTCTCCAAGGTTGAGTACATCTACCCCATTATGAGGCAAAGTGATGGGTGTTCCTGGGCGGTGTCTGGGATATGGCCCGAAGAGAGTGGAAAAAAACACCCTGTTGCAGACATGTCAATGCAAGGGATGTGGATCATAGGGTCGACAGTCATTAGGTCGACAGTGACTAGGTCGACACCTACCTCTGTTGACCTAATGCATGTCGACCAATAGTGGTCGCCCTGATGAGTGTTGACCTAAGTGCTGTCGACCTAAAGACCGGATCCCAGTGCAAGTGGCCTGCATTTTTCAGTTCAGATGGAGAGACTATATCTGCCATTGGTAGGTGCCACTTTCGATGTTGGACACGATGGTGTAAAAATATAGGACCATCTGCAACCGCTTATGGTGCTACTGAACACAGGGGTGCAGAAAGTGTACGTCTCACGGCTTGCACATTCTGCATCTGCACCAAAGGAAGGCTAAAAAATATTATCGCTGGTGTGGACAGGAATTTGTTTTAACACATACTAAGCGCACATTAAGTCACAGCTAAGCGCAATACAACATGGTATGAGAAAAAGTTGTGGCCGCATTATCATAGCAGATACAGATTCCAGAGCCGTATATATATATAAAATATTGCAGTACACACATCACGTACAAACTACACACAGATGGCCTCTGCGCGTGTACTTGTTCTGCCGTGCGTGCACATATTCACAATTTGCGTATGTATGGGTATACGCGTGGTATGGGTATCTATGGTAGAGTTTGTGAATGCATAGAGAGCTATCAAAACACATTACATATTTAATCCAAATAGTGCACAATGTACACATAGTCCCCCTGCACCACATCAGAAAGTAACAGCAGTTAAAATGGTTTCAGAACAAAGGGATTCACCTTTACAGAATAGGAGGGGACAGAACAAGGTCATAAGGTGGTGTTTGGTATCCAGCTGTAGGGTATTTTAAGGGTAACATTCCGGTGTTGGTTTGAGGAAGATCGCATGTTCCTGCGGATAGTTATGTGCAGAAGCAGAATATAGATATAAACTGTATTTACTGTACATTATGTATGCGGCGGGAAGCCAGAGGAGACCACCCACAAGAGCAGTTGGAATGGACATCGCCCACCTATTCAAACCGACCTATGACCTCTCCTGTACTGTAAAAGTGCATCCCTGTGTCCAATGGACAAAGGGATTACAGTATCCATTGTATTGAGTTTTGGAAGAATTGTATAAAGAGAGCTTGCTGCAGGCCTGGAGAGACACAAGACTCACAAAGTTATCTATTAGATGACCGAGGACCGCGCCGGGAAGCGCAAGCGAATCTACTCACGTATGTACCATTGAATGTAGCCATTTACTCTGTTATATTGTATTGTATTATTTGTATTGTAAACCCCTTTCAGCAATAATACGCTGTGGTTTCGGAACCCAGCTGTTTAATCACAATCTGGTGTCGTGTCTTCATTGCCCTGCTAAGGTTAAAAGTGTTTTATCATTGCATTGCATTACTGTAGAGGTTTAAAGTGTATCTCTGGGTGTGTGCGCTTTGTACCCCCAGCGCAGCGTTTGTACGCAAAGTCCGTACAGTGATACGGGACTCCGTACGCAAACAGTGTATAAAGTACGTAGCGTGTGTACTAAGTTTAGCGGCCGCAGCGGTTCCATGGTAGAGTGTATTCTAAGTGTGTATAAGGTATAGCTTTCATTCCTGTAAGATAATCAGCATTATCAATTGGGGGCTCTCCGGTTTTCCACATACTTACTACCTAACAGGTCACAGCAGACGTAATCTATCAGCAAAAGGGTGGACAGAAAGTATCCTACGTATAATTTTCTTGGTCGATGGATGCTGAAAACCCTGCTTGATTGCTGATTAGATGGCATCTGCTCTGTATGGCTTGTAGAGATGCTGGTAGAGCCCGTAAGGTAAACAGGAAAAAAGCTATTTAAAATCTGTGAATTTTTTTTTGGGCGCCAAAACCGTACACAGCACCCATACTCTTTGCATACTCTCTCACATTGTTGCCATAACATTCAGATTGCTAGATTCATTTAAACCTATGTGAAACCGGAGATATTTTTGTTGCTATATAGTTAAAACTAAAATAAATGTTAAGGAAGTAAGTGTAAGACACACACGCAGCCTGGCCTAGTTGTAAAGGTTTATACAGAAAGAAACTGTGTGTTGTGTTAAGTGAGCGATTATAGTTAATATTGCTCACATTTATAGAATTGTGTGATTTGTGCTTTTGCGGACGTACGGTTTTGTACACGTGTCTCGGACAAAGTACAGGACTGCGTACGCAGCGTAAGAGACACGGAAGATCGCGTGTTTACGCAAATTGCATAAGAAGTACGGTCGCTAAGTACAAATTACACAATAGTTCGTTTAGTTTAAAGGTGGGACAGTAGCCACGCTGCAATAGCACCAAACCACCCGGTTTCTAAAGAAATTTAGTATAAAAACAAAATTTAGTATAAATCATTTTTTTGAATTGCCTCTGGGGGTAAAGCTGCCAACTTGAATGAATCCTAATTTTCTGTACAGAAAAATAAAGTGTATTTGAGTGAGCGAATGCAGGAGTGAGTGGATACTGAACCCAAGAACTGAAGTGGTCTAGGTGGTCTAAGCTAGGTGGTCTAGGTGGACACACTGGGTTAGTAGAGGCCCAGTGGTGTAGGGTTCGCAACCCTGCGTTATTAACTAGGTGGTCTTAGTGGACTGAGTGGTATCCCATACAACTCTTAGTGGCCTGAAGTGGTCTAGGCTAGGTGGTCTACAGCAATTGTAGGGCATATAGATAACTAGTATCTATAGGCTGTGCTATTGCATCACATGTCCGTTTGTTCTGCACAGCGCAACGTGAAATTATTGTGTCATATGCGCTGTGGAAGAGCATACGCAGACGTGATTGTATAGACATAGGGGTTTTTCTTTGATAACTTCGGGAAATCTCCCTGGTGGGCTTCACTGGAAAGGGTGAAAGATAGTTATCTAATTTCTCTGTTTTTCACCCTACAAACAATTCCAGTTGAAAGATACTGAAAAGAAAATTTTCACTGCCTCTCTCAGGAAAATATTCCAAATAGAACTTCCACCGAAAGAAATTACGGTGTAAGGTCTGATAGGAGCCCTAAGTTGGGTACATTGCGATCCGCTATCAACAGTGTATCGTTGTATTGGCCAGCATGGGCGAGAGCGAGTGGAAGGCGCTCAGGTATACTTCCACCGTCTACTTATATTGAGTATTTTGGTGTTTGTGGGAATTTTTTAAAGATATTAGAAGAGACCCACAAATATGGGAGCCAGTTGCTCAAGTAAGAGACGTTTAGACAGGGTTCAGGCAGAATTGTGGCCAACAGGCTCAGCAAGGTTTATCATGTGTGAAAAATATGGTTCACACACAGAAGTTTTATGCAATGAGTGGATATGTATGACTAACAATGATAGGGAACCATTCCCTAAGGTGGGCAGCTTTGAACCAGAGGTATTACAGAACTTAAGGTTAAGGATTTGTCTGATAAAATCCAAGAAACGAAGGATTAAACATACAGATTGTTTAAATTTGTGGCAACAGGAGGAGGATATGCAAAGGGAATTAGCTCGCGCAGCAGGTTCCAAACCTAGCGGGAAAACAATGGCGACCGCACCACCACCACCATATATTGTTGGAGAGAAAATGGGTACAGGCAATGATACATTGGTACAGAATAGGAGTGTAATTGCAAAATGTACTAACGCTAACCCTTGCCAGTTGTACCCTGTTTTAAATTTTTCCCAGGACTGCGAACAAGGAGATGAGCCCATCACGATATCGGCACTCTCTCTAGCAGCCACCATACAAGACACTCAGGTGGGCACGGCCCAACCAACAAGAGCAGTAGTCAGGCCCCCTAGTGGAGGGATAAGTGAGGTCGTGTCCACAGGTAAGTACGGTACCATACATTATGCAGAGACAATAGCACCTCACATTGTAGAGTCAAATCAAAATGACGTAATTGAATTAAATCCTGTCAGGGTGATCGCAGTCCCCAATGGGAAGACTGACGCTCAGGGAGTAACTCCCGTCAGGAACATTGCCATGCATTGTCCCTGGTCCCGGACAGAATTAAGGTCAATCATGTCAGGATTTCCCGATCCCAGAAAAGATCTAGTCGCATGCCAGAGGTTCATTAAAGAGTTAAGTAATGCCACCGAACCCACAAACAAAGATTGGCGAACAGTGCTATGGGTATGTTTACCCTCCAATATTGACCCCGCAAAATTTATAACTGATGGCAACTTAGACGCAGAAGTACCTCTCACTGATGAGTACACTCAGGAGAATGTACGACAAATCAATCTGCAATTAGGAATATATTTCCCTACTGTTGTCAAATGGAATAAAATCTTTTCCATAAGACAAAAGGAAGGTGAAACAGCATCCGAATATTTCCATCGAGCACTGCAGGAAATGGCTAGATACACTGGGATCGAGGACATTAGAGACAATGTACATCACAGGGAGGTAGCTGTTTCAGTATTAATGGACGGGTTGAAGGAGGCACTCAGAACAAGGGTACAGACCTCTCTACCAAACTGGAGAGGTATCTCGGTGGCTGCATTGAGAGAGTCCGCTATCGAGCATGATAGGAACATCATTAAACACAGGGAGTCACAGGGGGAAAAACTGATGACGGTAAGTATACAGGCCCTTACGGCAAAACCCCATCAGCCGAAAACCCGGACCCCTGTTGTTTGGGACAGACCTAGAACATGTTACATTTGTAGGAAGGAAGGGCATTTTGTCAAAGACTGTAAGAGTAGTAGAGCGCATAGCCAAGATAGACCCCTAGACAGAGAATACGAACCACACTACTACTCACATAATTGGGATCAGGGACAACATAGGAGAAGTTACGGGCCACATGCAGGGGAAACGAGGAGGTACCCACCAAGGAGAGATGGGCAGACCTCCGGAAATTCTCAGCTACCTCCCCCACATATCGTAGCTGCCAATGCGCTGCGGGAGGGTCTCACCACACAATAGGGGTTGGGCCACACCTATAGTCTGCAGCCAGTAAAGTTGATTGCTAGCCTTGGTAGTGAACCTGAGGTCACGGTTGATGTAGCTGGTGTACCATTACCTTTTCTTGTAGATACAGGGGCGGCCAGGTCAGTGCTAAATTCGACTGTAGGTATAAAAACCACGGGTAAAACAATTTCGGCAGTGGGAGTAACAGGAACGGTGCAACACTACCCTTTGAGTAGACCGGCAGAGATTACGATAGTGCCCCTGCAGACCAAACACTCTTTTCTGCTGGTTGCATCGGCTCCGACTAATCTGCTCAGCAGAGATTTATTGTGTAAAATGCGGTGTGTCATATATTGTACTCCTGAGAGTGTCTTCTTGGATATACCCGAGAATCACGTTCAAGAAGTGCAAGATATATTAGACACCCCTCAAAGGCTAATGTCGCACTCTGTTGTTATAGACAATTGTCCATCAAAGGTAGAGGAAATTATCTCACAAATACCGGGTTCCCTTTGGACCAAAGATGGACAAGACACTGGATTGATGGCGAATGTAGCTCCAGTAGTAGTGTAAGTAAAAGATGGTAGGATAGCTCCAAAAATCCCTCAGTATCCTCTGAAGCCAGAGGTAGAATTAGGAGTGTACCCCGTCATAGAGCGGTTGCTACAACAGGGCATACTAGTCAGGACGTCCAGCACTGCCAATAGTCCCATCTTCCCTGTGAAAAAGAGTGGGGGGAGGGGTTACAGGCTAGTGCAGGATCTAAGGGGGATAAACAAGATAGTTGAGAGCCAATTCCCCGTAGTGCCCAATCCAGCTGTCATCCTCATGCAAATTCCCCCTACTGCGAAATTTTTCACTGTTATTGACCTCTGTTCTGCTTTCTTTTCTGTCCCTCTGCACCCTGACAGCCAATACCTCTTTGCATTTACATACAGAGGAGTACAGTACACCTGGACTCGTCTTCCCCAAGGCTTCATTGACAGCCCGAGTATTTTCTCCCAGGCCTTGCATGACTGTTTACAATCCTTTCAACCTGAGAGTGGATCAGTGCTAATACAGTATGTCGATGACTTATTGTTGTGTTCTGATTCACTCGAATCGTCCTTGAAAGACACGAAACAGCTTCTGTTTCATCTTTCCCAAACGGGACACAAGGTTTCAAAGGATAAGTTGCAGTTGTGCCAGACCAGGGTAAAATATTTGGGACATTGCTTGACGCAAGGACTTAGACACCTCACCGCTGATAGAATACAGGTGATTCGCGACATGACTCTGCCACAAACCCAGCAACAGATCCGCACTTTCCTTGGAATGTGTGGGTACTGCTGAAACTGGATTCCAGGGTTCTCTATACTGGCTTTACCTTTGCAAGAAATGGTCTCTTCGAACAAACCAGATCGGATCTCGCACACAGATGAGTCCGAACTGGCATTTGAGAGACTCAAACAGTGCCCATCACAGGCACCTGCATTAGGTATGCCAGATTATGCGAAGCCCTTTGAATTATACGGTACAGAAAGTGCAGGGTGCGCAGCAGGAGTTTTAACCCAGAGACATGGTGATGCCAGCAGGCCGGTAGCTTACTACAGTGCACAGTTGGACACTGTAGCGCGGTCTCTCCCCACATGCTTGTGAAGTGTTGCAGCGGTAGCTTTGCTAGTAAGTAAAAGCGAGGACGTAGTGTTAGGACACAACCTGACAATCCATACACCTCATGCAGTGTCAGCCTTACTGAACTCCGCCCAAACCAGACATGTCTCATCTGCTTGGTTTACAAAGTGGGAATTATCACTGATGGCCCCTGTAAACATCACCATAAAGAGATGCAGCTCACTATATCCTGCAACTTACTTGCCAAGTGTGCCTGGACAGGCACAAAGGGTGGAGGATGAGAATGATGGTGAAGGAGGATTTAGTGCAGACACTGATACGCATGATTGTATGGAATACCTGAATCAGACTTTCACTGCGAGACCTGACATTAGTGACAACCCACTGGAAGGCGCAGATTTTACCATTTACACTGATGGTAGTTGCCACAGACAGACGGACTCGGGAGACCTGTGCACTGGATACGCAGTTGTAGACGACAGAGGTATCATAGAAGCTGAACCCCTGGGCCCACCGCACTCAGCACAAGTTGCTGAGTTGTTCGCCCTAACCAGAGCATGTGAATTGGCCAAGGGTAAGTCAGCTAATATATACACAGATTCTAGGTATGCCTTTGGAGTGGTGCATGATTTCGGGGCCCTATGGCGCCTCAGAAATTTCATGACGGCAGCTGGCAAACCTGTAGCGCATGCGTCCCACATAAAAAGACTTCTGACAGCGATACAGGAACCAGACAGAGTGGCTGTTATCAAGTGCAAAGCATATACTTACAACCAAGACCCAATTTCACTTGGTAACAGCCGGGCAGATGAAGCTGCTAAATCAGCAGCCAGCACCCCCATACAAACGAACATCACATCACTGATGACATTTAACACGATCAATACACAACAATTAATTGAAATGCAAGATTTGTGTTCTTTACAGGAAAAGGCAGTCTGGAGGTCAAAGGGATATGGCCAGGAATCCTCGGGACTGTGGACAGGTGGACAAGGTAAGCCAGTAGCCCCCAGAGCATATCTTCCAAGCTTAGCTGAGGCGGCACACGGTCTGACTCATCTAAGTAAAGAGGGTATGTGTAAGCTGGTGAGAGCCTACTGGTGTGCGCCAGGATTCTCTTCTCATGCAGGTAAGAGAGCAATGACATGTTTTACTTGCTTGAGGAAGAATATTGGAAAGTCAATACCAACAGAGCCATCCCATATTCCTCCGACAGACGGCCCTTTTCAGGTAATACAAATTGATTTCATACAGTTACCACCCTGTAGGAATTTAAAATATGTGTTAGTTTGTATTGACGTATTTTCAAATTGGGTAGAAGCGTTCCCTGCTGCCACAAATACTGCTACGTTCACTGCAAAGAAAATTGTGCAGGAATTTGTGTGTAGATATGGTATCCCTAGAATAATTGAAAGTGATAGGGGTACCCATTTTACAGGTGAAGTCTTTCAGGTCATGTGCAAACTGATGGGAATTAATAGCAAGCTGCATACTCCATACCGTCCACAGGCGAGTGCAAAGGTGGAGAGAGTGAATAGCACTATTAAGAACAAGCTGAGCAAATTAATGTTTGAAACTGGATTGTCGTGGCCAGAAGCTTTGCCACTAGTGTTGTACAGCATCAGAACCACTCCCAGGTCTCCCCTTAACCTATCATCCTTTGAAATCCTTTTTGGTCGACAACCTCATGTAATGATAGACCCCCAGGATGATTTGAAATGTAATAAGGAAGTGACTGTGAAATATTTGGTTGGGATGAGCCAGCAGCTGAGAAATCAACAGAGAAATTTAAAGCTGGTGATTCCTGACCTACCGAACAGTAATTGTCATGACATTGAACCTGGGTATTATGTGATGATTCGAAATTTCTTACGCTCAGATTGCCTCATAGACAGGTGGGAAGGACCATATCAAGTCTTGTTAACCAGCACAACAGCATTGAAAGTCGCCGAAAGAGAGACGTGGATCCACTTGTCCCACTGCAAGAAGGTCGCTGACCCAGAGAGAACTCGTGACAAAGAGCAGAGTGTAGAGAATCTCGTATCACTGGAGTGTCTGTTCCGGGAAAGTTGAGAGGCAGGACTGTTGAAGGGCATCTGAGCACAGAGAGTAACAAGAGCTAGAACGGTTGTCGTACCACTTTCTTTTTTCACCTCCCCCTACATTTTTCCTTTCTTTTCTCCTTCTTATTTTCCTCCTTTCCCCTAACGAAATGGATCGATCACAAGAGACTGTGTTTCGGGTTCTGTTAGTAATTCTGTTTTTGATAAGGACAGAGAGGTCGAGCAGGGATCTGGAATGGGTTCTGATGGCAAGTACGAATTTGAAGGATCTCAGGATCAGCACATCATTTTGGTAAAGGCTGGTATCAGTAAGTGCTCTGGTAGTCAAGGAGCTCGGAGGCACTGTGAGGGGTTATTGTCTGATGAATATTGCATTTGTAGGAATTGTGAGAATATAGTTGAGGATGGGTGCATCCAGAGATGTCAGTCCAACCTTAATATCGACATGGACCGGCATCCGTTGAGTGATTACCACTCACTAGTGGGTAAGGTCTTAAACCAGACATAATGTTGGGTGTGCTCACAGGTACCTCAAGGTCAGAGCAAGTCAGGATTAGTACCATACCCTTTAGCAATAGATGAGGTACTCGAATTACGGGGTGGGAGACCGGTAGACAAGAAATTTAATATTTATAGGCCCCCTAGTTTGAAGCTCCACCAGTATCATGTAGACAGATCCTTACTATGTTTCAATATGTCCACTTACCGAAAACCGGGAAATTGGGAAGTGACGTGGAATAACCAGACAATGACCTTTTCACACAGAGCTGATAGGATACCCATAGACTCTGAACTTGTACGCCAAATAGCCAACAGTGGAAGGTATTTCCGGTATAGGTATACTCGAGGAAGCAAGACCTTGTGGGTTGGAAAAGTATCACCAGCAGGGGCGGAACTCTGGGAGGCAGTGGAGTCGGCTGCCGCCGGGCTCCTGGCCTCAAGGGGGCGCATCTCCTCCACTGTCCCCAGTGCCGCTCACCGCGCTGCTGCTGCTGTCTGTGAGGGGAGGGGATCGCAGCGTGCGCCTCCCCTGCCCCTCACTCTCCGGCGGCGGCGCGCTTCAATTCAGCGCCGGTCCGTGAGCCAATCAGAGCTCGCGGACCGGCAGCTAAGGCTGCCGGTCCACGAGCTTTGATTGGCTCATGGACCGGTGCATAATTGAAGAGGGACACAGCCGCCGGAGAGTAAGGGGCAGGAGAGGCGCACGCTGCACTCTCCTCCCCTCACAGACAGCAGCAGCAGCGCGGTGAGCAGCACAAGGGATGGGGGGGAGGGTCATCTATATGTGGCACTGGGGGCATTGCTGGCACTGTGGGGACCTGTATACCTGGCACTGGGGTCATATCTGGCACTGTGGGGACACTGGCATTGGGGGCATAGCTGGCACTGTGGGGACCTGTATACCTGGCACTGGGGGTCATATCTGGCACTGTGGGGACACTGGCATTGGGGGCATAGCTGGCACTGTGGGGACCTGTATACCTGGCACTGGGGGTCATATCTGGCACTGTGGGGACACTGGCATTGGGGGCATAGCTGGCACTGTGGGGACCTGTATACCTGGCACTGGGGGTCATATCTGGCACTGTGGGGACACTGGCATTGGGGGCATAGCTGGCACTGTGGGGACCTGTATACCTGGCACTGGGGATCATATCTGGCACTGTGGGGACACTGGCATTGGGGGCATAGCTGGCACTGTGGGGACATATATATCTGGCACTGGGGTCATATCTGGCACGGTGGGGACACTGGCAATAGGGGCATAGCTTGCACTGTGGGGACATATATATCTGGCACAGGGGGGCATATCTGACACTGGGAACACTGACATTGGGGGCATAGCTGGCACTCTGGGTACATATATATCTGGCACTGGGGGCATATCTGGCACTGGGGGCATGGCTGGCACTTTGGGGACATATATATCTGGCACAGGGGCATAGCTGGCACTGGGGGGACACGTATATCTGGCACTGGGGGCAAAGCTGGCACTGTGTGGGGACATGTATATCTGGCACTGGGGCATATCTGGCACTGTGGGGACACTGGCATTAGGGGCATAGCTTGCACTGTGGGGACATATATATCTGGCACTGGGGCAGAGCTGGCACTGTGTGGGGACATGTATATCTGGCACTGGGGGGCATATATGGCACTGTGGGGACACTGCATTGGGGGCATAACTGGCACTTTGGGGACATATATATCTGGTACTAGGGGCATAGCTGGCACCGGAGGCATATCTGGCACAGGAGCATAGCTGGCACTGGGGGGACACGTATATCTGACACTGGGTGCAGAGCTGGCACTATGTGGGGACATGTATATCTGGCACTGTGGGGACACTGCATTGGGGGCATAGCTGGCACTCTGGGTACATATATATCTGGCACTGGGGGCATATCTGGCACTGGGGGCATGGCTGGCACTTTGGGGACATATATATCTGGCACAGGGGCATAGCTGGCACTGGGGGGACACGTATATCTGGCACTGGGGGCAAAGCTGGCACTGTGTGGGGACATGTATATCTGGCACTGGGGCATATCTGGCACTGTGGGGACACTGGCATTAGGGGCATAGCTTGCACTGTGGGGACATATATATCTGGCACTGGGGCAGAGCTGGCACTGTGTGGGGACATGTATATCTGGCACTGGGGGGCATATATGGCACTGTGGGGACACTGCATTGGGGGCATAACTGGCACTTTGGGGACATATATATCTGGTACTAGGGGCATAGCTGGCACCGGAGGCATATCTGGCACAGGAGCATAGCTGGCACTGGGGGGACACGTATATCTGACACTGGGTGCAGAGCTGGCACTATGTGGGGACATGTATATCTGGCACTGTGGGGACACTGCATTGGGGGCATAGCTGGCACTTTGGGGACATATATATCTGGCACTAGGGGCATAGCTGGCACTGTGGGGACACTGGCATTGGGGGCATATCTGGCACTGGGGGGACAAGTATAAATGGCACTGGGGGTCATGTGTATCTGGCACTGTGAGGCATATATGTATCTGGCACTGTGGGGACATATGTTTCTGGCAGTGTGGAGGCACCCATTTTTAGACATTTTTATATGTATGTGGCACTGTACAGGGGCATTATAGGTGGTCTTCAGGTTGCCAACTGTCGGGATCCCGGCGCACAGTATACCGTCGCCGGATTCCCGACAGCCGGCATACCGACAGTTTTTCTCCCTCGTGGGGGTCCACGACCCCCCCTGGAGGGAGAATAAATAGCGTGGCGCGCGTAGCGAGCCCGCAAGGGGCTCATTTGCGCTCACCACGCTGTCGTTATGCCGGCGATATGTAGGGGGGGCACCAACATTTATCATGCCTCCGGGCGACTGGGGCGAACTTACGCCACTGATCACCAGGGTATTGTGCTCATATCATCCAGCCCGATACTTGTACTGAGCAGATGGGAGAGCTAGGGATTGGGTTCTTCACTTGGAAAGTTTGTAATATGGTGATGTTATATTTTGTCCCCTATGTTCTCCCAGATGATGCCTATTTAATATGTGGGAGGAAGGCGTACAAGTGGCTTGCCCCGAGCTCAGAGGGATTGTGTTACATTGGGAGAGTACTGCCAGAGGTCATGACCATAACCCATGATAAGATGAAAGACGTTCACCGCAGTGCTCAGGCTCCTTATACTCATACTCACTATGAACACATCGTCAAGAGACACCTCATAGATAGGACAGAGCACGCAGCCTCAGATTTGATCCACGAATCCACCGGGATTCAATTCCTTCTCGCATTAGACATCACCCGTACTGCCAGAGGAATTATAAATTATAGGTATATCCATGCGCTAGCGAACTTGATAGATAATATCACTGAGATGTATGACGACACCTTCAGGTATACGGGAAGGGAGTTACAAGCTTACAAGAAGGAACTGATTCAGCACAGGATGGTCCTAAATTATATCACAGCCTTGACAGGTGGGTACTGTGTTACTCTGGCAACTCAATATGGGGTGAAGTGCTGTACATATATTACTAACAGTACTGACGACCCAACGGAGATTATCGATCAAAAGATGGACGATATCTTGCAGTTGAAGTGGGAGTTCAGGAGGAAACACAACCTTACCTTGGTGACTGTGAGTAATGAACTGACCGGCTGGGTCTCATGGTTGAACCCACAAAATTGGTTCTCAGGTTTAGGAGAGTGGGCTCAAAATGTTATTATGAGTGTAGGGAAGTTTCTCCTTTGTATCCTGGGAGTCATCATAATTATTGGTTTGATATTTAGGTGTGTTCGAATTCTGACGCGGCGCAAGCACGGCACAAAGTTGATGAGTCTAAGGAGCGAGGGCGCTGTTATAGCAGCAGATTTAATTTATGACCCATCCATAGAGACAGTGTTATGATAAGGATTGTAAATTAATTTCATGGCCTGTTTCTTTCACCTGCTTTTCTTTTGTTTCCCCCTCTGCCCAGATACATCCATCCGGAAAAGACATCTGCCCTACCCAAAATGTTTATGTGAATGTATTTTAGATATGTGTCTTATCTTCATCTCTGCAACCTCCAGTTAATACATAGCACACATAGTCGACAGGTGATATCCACATATACTAGCACTCACATATGTCTCCCCTCCGTGTATCATCAACTAAATGTGCACCCCATTTGTTGGAATAATCCGACAAGAGCTCGGTAGTGTTTGTTGGCCCATTTACAGACCCTTAATACGGGATGAGAAGGATTTAATGTATACTTCGCAATACCTCGAATCTTATTTAGAACATATACGGCACGATGATACATGCCCCTCAGACATGGATTCATACATACATGCTTTTTACTATCCCACTAGGTCATACATTTCCTACCTACCACTCTCGCCCGACCATCCAAACTTCTGTAGATATTGTATAGATATTTTTCTATTTAGTGATTAGATAGTGGCAGTTATTGGTGACTGCCAAAGGGTGGACTGTCAAAGTTGAAAAATATTGCAGTTTACACATCACGTACAAACTACACACAGATGGCCTCTGCGCGTGTACTTGTTCTGTCGTGCATGCACATATTCGCAATTTGCGTATGGTCGCCCCCGTGGTCCTGCGCATCAGCGCATGGTATGGGTATTTACGGTAGAGTTTGTGAACGCATAGAGAGCTATCAAAACACATTACATATTTAATCCAAATAGTGCACAATGTACACATAGTCCCCCTGCACCACATCAGAAAGTAACAGCAGTTAAAATGGTTTCAGAACAAAGGGATTCACCTTTACAGAATAGGAGGGGACAGAACAAGGTCATAAGGTGGTGTTTGGTATCCAGCTGTAGGGTATTTTAAGGGTAACATTCCGGTGTTGGTTTGAGGAAGATCGCATGTTCCTGCGGATAGTTATGTGCAGAAGCAGAATATAGATATAAACTGTATTTACTGTACATTATGTATGCGGCGGGAAGCCAGAGGAGACCACCCACAAGAGCAGTTGGAATGGACATCGCCCACCTATTCAAACCGACCTATGACCTCTCCTGTACTGTAAAAGTGCATCCCTGTGTCCAATGGACAAAGGGATTACAGTATCCATTGTATTGAGTTTTGGAGGAATTGTATAAAGAGAGCTTGCTGCAGGCCTGGAGAGACACAAGACTCACAAAGTTATCTATTAGATGACCGAGGACCGGGCCGGGAAGCGCAAGCGAATCTACTCACGTATGTACCATTGAATGTAGCCATTTACTCTGTTATATTGTATTGTATTATTTGTATTGTAAACCCCTTTCAGCAATAATACGCTGTGGTTTCGGAACCCAGCGGTTTAATCACAATCTGGTGTCGTGTCTTCATTGCCCTGCTAAGGTTTAAAGTGTTTTATCATTGCATTGCATTACTGTAGAGGTTTAAAGTGTATCTCTGGGTGTGTGCGCGCTGTGTGTACTTTGTACCCCCAGCGCGGCGTTTGTATGCAAAGTCCGTACAGTGATACGGGACTCCGTACGCAAACAGTGTCTAAAGTACGTAGTGTGTGTACTAAGTTTAGCGGCCGCAGCGGCTCCATGGTAGAGTGTATTCTAAGTGTGTATAAGGTATAGCTTTCATTCCTGTAAGATAATCAGCATTATCAATATATATTTATTTATTATACACGCACATTTATAGAACACTGCAAGAAAAGGTTTTTCATGAAATTATGCACTGTCTTTGACTCTAGCTGCCCATATAAAAGTATATGTGCTGTTATAATTAATACAGCCTGTTATTAACAAAGTATTGGCCAACTAAAACAAAAAACTAGACTACAGGGTGGAGAGAGCAACTGAAGGAAGCTTTTGAATCTAGTAATCTACTGTATGTATTGTGGTAGGATAAAACCATCATAAAGGTAAAATTGTAATATAAGGTATATACATTTTTGAACGGTTGATATTTTTATGGGAATTGTTTTAATGGATACAATTTCCATAAGGGTTTAATAAACGTAGAAACACAACTTGCCGGTGCTTTTTTTTCATGTTTGTTTTTCTTATCTGTGGCAACAGCCGTCGCATTTATTTTTTGGAAAATCCATTGGCAAGTATATTTTTTCATTTATAGTTTTTAAACATATGGTACCTTTAGAAATCTGAAGATAATGTGCCTGAGTCAGATGCGATCACAATGCCGACACAATGCCGACTTTTTCAGTGACGGAACGGAGAGGCATCACAAGTGTAGCAGCCACCCACAAGGGAACAGAGACTCACACCGAAGCCATCGCAACATGCTCGGCAACTGTGTACTCTGAAGCAACTGCCGCGTAGATGAGAGGAACACTGACTCTCTGAGTGCTTCCATGGCCATGCAGACTAGCCGTGGAAGCTGTGACACTGGCTCCATAGTTTATGCATAGGAGATCACAGTTGCATGCTGAGACACGCCCCAAAAATGGTCACGACACGCCTGTGTGTTTGCAGGCAGTGCCAGTTACCTCCCCAAATGACCTCTTCTTGTCAATCACTCTGCGACTGATTCCTCTTTCTGAGAGGCATTGCAAAGGTACCTTGGCACGTGCGCAATTTGGTTGCAACACATATGCAGTCTGCTGATAATCACTCCATTGTGACATGATCGAGGTTATGACCGCATCTGAATCAGGCCCAGTGTGACTATAATTAACAAATGCATTCTCATTCCACAGGCCAAAGAAGAGTTTTGCAACATCTGGGGTATAATACATGCAACTGCCGTTAACCAAGATGGAAGATCAGTTACACCAATCACCAAACCATCTCAGCACCAACAAGAGGAATTATTGCAAAGCATATATAGAATTATAGACCCATGTTCTGTGCAGTATGTCGAGGCTCATGGAACAGGAACACCTGTTGGGGACCCAATAGAAGTCAGCAGCATAGGAAACATCATTGGGAAAAAGCGTCCAAGTGGAATGAAGCCTCTAAAGATTGGATCAGTTAAAGGGAATATTGGTCACACCGAATCAGCTGCTGGCATGGCTGGTCTAATAAAAGTACTGCTCATGATGCACCATGAAGTTATTCCACCATCGCTACATTACACTAAAGAACTTGGAATCAAAAAAATTGAAGAATCAAATTTAATTGTTCCTACAAGTCCAGAAAAATGGCAGGAGGATGTAAAGTTTGGAAGAATAGCAGGAATTAATTGTTTTGGGTTTGGGGGAACTAATACTCATGTTGTGGTCAAGCAATGTGAACAAAAATATCCCCAATGTCATTCAGAAAGACCTGTTGAAATATTTATTTTATCTGCAGCCTCCAGAAAATCTCTTCAACTTTCCATTGAAGATATAAAACGTGAGCTGAATAAGCCGACATCTGTATCTCTGGAAAACCTGGTCTACACAGCAGCTTGCCGAAGAAGTCATCTTAGTTACAAATACAGGGCAGCATTTCTGACCTCTTCATTAACCCATTTACATCAACAACTTCAGTCTGTGAAACCGGAGACACCTCCAGCCAAAGGAAGTCCTCAGATTGTGTATGTACTCTGTGGAAATGGAGTCCTTTATAAAGGGATGTGCAAGATGTTACTGGAACATGAGCCAGTGTTCAAAGATAAATGTTTAGAGATAGATGAGATGATTCAAGTCTACACAACCCTGTCTGTGGTAGAATTGCTAGAGAAGGAGTGTGATGATTTCTCTAGTCCAGATGTGGCCCAGTTACTGCTCTTTACACTCCAGGTATCTTTAGTGGCTCTCCTGAGATATTGGGGGATCAAACCAGACTGCATTGTGGGTCATTCAGTTGGAGAAGTTGCTGCTGCACATTGCTCTGGACTTCTTTCACTGGAAGATGCTGTTAAAGTTATTTATTTCAGGAGCACATTGCAATGTAAAGTCACAGGGGGGAAAATGCTGGTTGTTGGAAATCTACCAGTGACTGAAATATCTAAACTTACTGTGTCTTACAATGGCAAAGTATGTATTGCTGCTTACAACAGTCCTACCTCATGTACAATCTCTGGGGATGGAGAGTCAATACAGGACCTTCATGAGAAATTAACCAAACATTACAGTAAAAGCAATATATTTCTCCATGTGCTAGATGTTCCTGCTGCGTACCACAGCCACCTGATGGATCCTATATTAAGTGAGATAAAAAACATACTGCAGGATTTAAAACCACAAAAGATGGAAACTGAATTAATTTCAACAGTGACTGGAAAGCCAGCATCCAAAGGAGATTTCACTACTGGGGACTACTGGGCTAAAAATATCCGTGAACCAGTTGCTTTTGAACAAGCTGTACAAATTTCTGCAAAGGATAAAGAACACCCAATATATATTGAAATAGGACCCCGAAGAGCATTGCAACGAAATATATTGGAAACTTTAGGATCAAATACAATCATTTTACCAGTTGTGCAACCCAAAAAAGAGTATGAGACTATATTTTCTATGTTGATGATGCTTTTTACAGCGGGGTACAATCCAGACTGGGGCAATTTCTACAATTTATATAAATCTTCCCCAGCTGGGATTCCAAGATACCAGTTTGATCACATCAAGCAAGACATACATTTTGAAAAAATCAGGCATGGAAGTATGACAACAGCAACTGCTAACCATCCACTTCTCCATGGAATAGGTGAGAACTTCACAGAGTTCAGATGTACAGTATCTAAAGCACTGACACCATACATCTATGAGCATAAGAACCTGGGCTCCGTCCTAGTTCCTGGGACATTTTATGTAGAGCTTGGACTGGCCGCTACAGCTACCAGTTTAATACCCAAAGTTCCTCTAAGTTTTCTGGAAATCAGTGTTACATTTTCTAGACCATGTGTTCTTCGCCAAGACTATTTAGAGCTAAATGTAAAGCTACAACGAGAAGACCAGATCACTCATTTTGATGTGCTGACATCACATGTTTATGCAACTGGGCAAATTAAAAGAAATCACTGTAAAACAAAGATAAGCCAACAAATCTCTATTGAACATATTTTCAAAAGATGCCATTTCATTTTCAAAAAAGAAAAAATTTATGAGCAGCTATATAAATTTGGATTTGAGTATGGGAAGGCTTACAGACAGCTTGTTGATGACATTCATTATGGAGATGTTCTTAAAGAAGCAATCACCAGAATAAGAGTAAGTGAAGAAGTCAGAGAAACAATGTATGAGTACCACATACACCCAGTCATTTTAGACTGTTTTCTTCAAATGGTTGTTTGTGTGGGAGATAGAGACAAAGATACTACAGCAATCTTCCCATCATCCATAGGTAGCTTGACTGTTTTTCAACCCTTCCAAGAAGAAATGATCCTATACATACAATTGATAAAAACAACAAATAATTACTTTGAACTGTGTGGATGTTTTGCAGATAACAATGGCATGATGTTAGTGGAATTAAAAAACGTGAAGATGTCATTTGTGAAGCAAACAGAGGCCAAACAAGAAAACACTTTTTTCCAAGTCACTTGGACACAGACTCCCCAATCCATAGATATACCAGAACAAAAGCCAAATATGCTGATTTATGCAGACAACTATGGAGTAAGCCAACAATTATCAAAATACATACATGATGGACTGAGCTTCATTTCCTTTCAAAGCTGGGATTCTGATATTCAGATGCATAAAATACTTCATACTGAATGTAAAGATGTTGTGTTCATGTGGGGAATCCAAACACAGAGCAAGGATATTCCAACCAATCTCACACAGTATCTAGCAAAGTGCTGTGAGGTCTATCGGCAGTTGATCTTAGCAGTGAGTCAAGGGATCCCCAAGGCTACTATCAGGACAGTCACATTGAGGAATACTAGAAATACCCTGGGTGACATTAATCCTGGTTTTGCTTTAATTGGTATGACAAGAGCTTGTATCATTGAAAAGCCTAATATTACATTTCAACTGATTGATATAAGCTCTTCAAGTCCTGAAGATGTGGAAGCCCTAGGCCAAGTTCTTCTTAATTATAAACCAAATGATTATCCGGAGATTTGGATCAATGAAGGTTGTATTTACACAAGTGAAATTATACCCACCAACACTGAAAACTGTAGGCAGCAAATAACTTTAGAAAAGTCAGACTATTTCACCATGTACACTGCAGAACCTTACACATTAACAGGACTTACTGCTGAACAAACTGATCTCAAACATAGTCAGCTCACAAACAAATGGATCGAGATTACTGTTGATCAAATGTGTATCCATGCTGATGACTATTTTCCTGTTAGTATGTCAAGCTGGAAGTATGGAAATACTTTGTATTGGAGCACTTTGTCTAATGAAAAACATGAATTAATTGCTCTGGACTTTGCTGGTACTGTAACTTCCATTGGAGAAAATGTCAAGAAAATTCAAGTTGGTGATCGTATAACTGCATGTTATCCAACTGTTGCAACCTCTAAAGTGAGACTTCCTGAGAATGTTTGCTATTTGGTGAGGAAAGTTCCAATGTTAAGAAATGCTCCTTGCGTTTCGCTATTTGTCTTAGCCTGGGAAGTTTTTTGTCACCAGCTACCACATGCAAAGAACAAACCCAAGCTAGGTATTATGACTACTGAAGTAAAGTCAGTTTTGTGCACAGTTTTATCCAAGACAGCAAAACAAGTAGGCTGGGAAACAGTAATATCTCAAGAAATTACAGCGGACCTCCTACAGTGCAGTGCCATGATTATTCTCCCTTCACCGGATCTTGTCTCAGCAGAAGCTCTTTTCAAGTTGCCACTCCTCAAACATGTAATTGTAATATGTGGCCGCAGCAACCATGAGAGTTATCAGAATCTGGCACTAAGCTGTAGACAAGACATTCATGTCCACCTGCTTTATCTTGCTACCATTTTACAAAAGGCATATTTACAGAAATTTGCAAAAGACATATATAAATGGTTACAGTCAATATCTGTAGACATCCATCTTGTTCTTCCAAAGAATATGATTCAGCCATCATACAGTACAAAGAACATAACATCCAGCTGCTTCACAGCCCAATGCGTACCCCTTATTGAGCTAGACACCAACACAATCTCAAGAATTACATTGTCTTCGTCTGATCCAGTGCTCTTCAGGCACAATGCTGTTTACATTGTCACAGGGGGACTAACTGGTTTGGGCTTTGAAACAGTGAAATTTATTGTGCGGAATGGAGGTGGCCATGTTGTGATTTTGTCCAGAAGACACCCAACCCCAGAAATGAAAAAACAAATATCTGAGGTTCAGAATGAAAGGGAAAATACTAACATAATCACGTTACCATGTAACATAAGCAACTATTCTGAAGTGAGAAATGCCATACATTCAATACAAAAAATGTTTCCAAATTTTCCAATCAGAGGCATCTTTCACAGTGCTGTAGTTTTACACGATGGAGTTCTGCAGAATCTAAACCTCTCACTGTTTGAGAAAGTCCTTAGCCCAAAAGTGGATGGGGCAGTGAATCTTCATCATGCTACAATAGACCAAAAGCTTGATTATTTTGTCTGCTATTCCTCTGTAGCTTCATTTATAGGAAATCCAGGACAAGCAAATTATGCTGCTGCCAACTCCTTTCTAGATATGTTTTGTCAATACAGAAGAAATATTGGTCTCTCGGGACAATCAATAAATTGGGGAGGTCTCAATCTTGGAGTGTTGCTCAATCAGCACCAAATTCATAAAATTTTGCAGGCAAAAGGAATACTTCTTCTGAATACCGAGGAAATTCATGAGTATCTGAAAATATGTCTTTTACTAAATAATAATCATCAGGCAATAGCCAAATTTGATTTTAAAACCATGTATGCAAGCCTTGTTTCATATATCCCAGCACTGAAGAAGCGGTTAAATAATGTGGTTGTGGAAAATATTAAAAGTTTGGAGGACATTCCGATAATGGAGAAATCTTCCAAAGTTAATAACGAAATGTCGGAGGATTACATTTTGTTATTAGTGAGTGAGCTCACCAATGTCAGCTCACATGACATCACAATGAATAGTCTTCTGAACTTTCTGGGTATTGACTCAATGTTGGCTATGACATTGCAAAATCGTATCTTTACGGAGAAGAATGTAAATGTTCCTCTCGTGACACTGCTAGATCCCAACACATCTATCTCAATGCTGGTGTCAGAGGTCCAAAAAAACACTTCAAATGAAGAAAAGCCAGTGCAAAAAGTAATAGAGGAAACAAAGCTATGATACGAAAATGTCCATCATTTGCAATTTAATGAAAAAAAAATTAAAGTGGACGTGAAAAAAATAAAACAGAGAAATATTAATATGAAAACCCAACTAAAATACCTATATTCAGTCATGTAGAAGTGATAAATTAATTTTGATATATTAACATTATTGGAATTATGATTCAGATCTGCCCCAAGGTCAGCTGTACTTTGCAGTATACATTTTAAATATTCTATTCATCTGTGTTGCAAAAAAGTCTTCAATGTAAACAAATAAAGCAAAAAATTAACAACATGCTTTTCTACGAACAGGGCATTTGTCTATTTATTTAAAAAAGACAGTGACTGAAAATGTGGCAGTGATGTAGATTGCTATATACTAAGCAACTTGTAAAGTATTGTTTTTCAGTAAATCACAAATAGATATTTATTGGGTACCTTAAGGTGTCTGCAGCACCTTGTTGTGAAAAGTGAGAAGTGAGTTATTTGGAGGAATTGATAGGCTTTTATGATAGCTGAGTCTTAAGGGCCAATTTAAAGGTATGGAGAGTGTTAGAAAGTCTGAGTGAGAGAGTGTGAGGACGTTAGAGCAGAGGTGAGGCAGCATTCAGTGTAAGATCGGCAAGGACGGAAGGGATTGTAGAAATAACCACATTTGGATATGTAGGAAAGAGTGGGGTTGTGAGGGCTTTATATGTGTAGGTGAGAACTGTAAATGGTATTCAGTGGTGGATAATGAGACGTTTCCAAATGGGACAGCCTGATACAGGGTGGATCCAATTAGCCATGGGGTTTACAAATGGGACTTTTCACGTTGTGCCCATTAGTTTGGTCGGGTCTAGCTGCTTTATGCAGCTAAACCCAACCTCTAAGGGCGCAATATGTTCCGTACAACAGATCAATTGAATATCGCCTTGTGATCTCCTGTCAGTTTAGATAGATTGGCGCAATATAACAGTTGAATATCGCCCTTGAAGTTCAACTTTAGGGATAAAGAGGAAAGAGATAAAGTACTTACAAATCAGCTTCTGTCATTTTAAAGGCTGAGTTTGAATAGCTGATTAGTCTCTCCACTTATCTCTCTCCAATGCTTGATACATCTCCCCCTACAGCTGTGATATAAAGCTGGGTTGGACTAGTAGCAGACAGACATTACAGTTTAATGAAGACAAAGAAAGAGAGTACCGACTGCACTGGTTTTGGGCATACAATCAATGGGGGTAATTCAGACCTGATCGTTAGGCTGCATTTTCGTACAGCCTGTGATCAGGTCTGAACTGCGCATGCATATTAACTGCAATGCGCAGGCGCGTCGGTCCGCAGCGCCGGGCAGCGTCGGGATGGTGCAAAAAAAATGATCGCACGGGTGATCACAAGGTGACTGACAGGAAGAGGCCGTTTGTAGGTGGCAACTGACCGTTTTCAGGAAGTGGTTGGGAAAACGCAGGCGTGTCCAAGCATTTGCAGGGAGGGTTCCTGAGGTCAATTCAGGTCTCGGACAGGATGAAGCGATCTCAGCGGCTGAGTCCTGGGCTGTGTAGAGACTGCAGAAGATCAGTTTGTGCAGCTCTGCTATACATGCTTTCGCAAACTTGCACAGCTAAAATACACTCCCCCTGTAGGCGGTGACTATCTGATCACAGCAGTGCAAAAATCGCCTGCTTTCTGCTGATGGCTCATGGCCAGCGCAGCTGATGACAGTACTACTAGCACCCAAATACATTGATATTGAAAAATGTATAGAGTGTATCTGGTATCGTTTGCCTAAAACAATGCTGGTACAGTAGGTTAGTATTCCACCTTAAATAGCTGAACACATTCCTAAGCCACATATTAGTATTCAACCTTAAATAACTGAACACATTCCTAAGCCACATGTGGCTTAGGAATGTGTTCAGCTATTTAAGGTGGAATACTAACCTACTGTACCAGCATTGTTTTATGCAAACAATATTCATCGGCTGCGCGAGCCACGTGCCATCATCCGAAAGCAGAAACGAAGTTACACACCATAAATACCCTGGTCTCTTCTTTTCTTTCCATTGGCTGAAACCAGTAGGGGTCTCTCACCCCGTATTCAATGCTTTAGCAAATACGGGGCAGCAGAACCCAGAAAATACCTCAAAAGCCTTGCATCTTTCACACAGACAACTATCAATTGACACATATTGTCTCATTATCAAGAACACTGGCTGTGGCCAGTATATTATGATAATTTGAACCTGTGTACTTTTTAACTATGTTGTGTTTCATGTCTGTATATGTTATGTGTTCATATTTAGCATTTTAACATATTTTTGGAGTTTACACTACTCCAATTTTACTTTGTGATAACAAATAAAAGTTACGTTTTATATTACCCCGGATGTTCATTGTATCCAGACTGTAATCTTGTGGTAGATAAGAGGGTCCCTACTTAGGAGACTCTTGTGCCGCATTCTTGCGGTAATCCTTTTCTGCAAGACATTACAGTTTAACCAGAGTAGGATCAGGGCTGGTGGTAGGCAGACAGTAGACCGGAGACAAGTCAAAGTCAAGAGCCATAGAAAAGAATGAATCCAACAATGAAACCAAGGAAGCAGCAGCTATAGCTATGCCGTCTACATCTGCATTAGCCCCACTGAGTTGAAGAGGCCTAGCTCAGGATTGAGTGAAACAACAAATATGCAATCTTTTTAACCAAAATAATCTCTCAATCAATAGCACATTCACTTGACTTTGTATCAGGGCATTTTTAGTTAAATGTTGAGTATAACAGTAAGTCAAAATGAGATACAGAGTATAGTGTGCAAATAGATGTAAGATAAATGGGTACAAATTTCACTTGCCACAGCACATGCATGGTGTCCCTGTGTAATGACTGAAATTCACCATAAAATATATTACATTGTGATTGCAAATAAAACCCAATCACAAAAAAAGGAAAATAAGCTTAAAAAGATATTATTGTACTCACCCTCCCTAAGAGAGGTACCACCAGGCAGTTATTGAGGCATTCGAAACCTGGTAGATGTTACGTTTGTGAATAGGGGTATATGACAATGACATTGCAAATGAAATGTCTCAGTTCTTTAAGAGAGATAATCCTGCCTCAGATGAGAAGATGGAAACACAGACACCACTCTGAAGGAAGAGAAAACCCCATCTATAATGGATGATGGCCGCTCTAAGTGTGGTCATGAGAGGCCAGAAAAGTCTCCATTTTTCCAAAGCAGTTGGGGAAATATCTGCAAATAGTTGAATATCCCTAAGGGAACCAGAGATTGTTTAAGCCACTCAGAGAAGCCATTCTTTGAAAAAGTGGACTCTGGGTAGGGTATCTTTAGGAAAAGATTCAGCAGCCTCCTTTGACTTAAGCAGTGAATGTAGTCTGTCAATGAGCAAGTCTGAGGAGGAAGTGGATGATAATGACTGTTGGAAAAAGAGAAGTGACATACAGTATGTGTACACATGTGCATTAGAGACACCATCTGGTCTGCCTCAGATATTAATGTTGTTACGTTGTGATCTGTCTTCAAGGTATGTAAGCTTAACTTTGAAGACATTGTGGTAAAAGACCAATTCTTCCATTTCGTGCCCCAGATGATCGGTTTGTGCTCCCAGCTCTGTGATTTTGCACTTTATATCCTTGACAGTTTCCTAAAGTCCACTTTCATTTTCAATTTTAAAGATGACAGAACAGATAGAGAACAAAGTAACTGGACGATCAATGGTAACAGTCAGGAATTCATCTTGTGAACCAGAGGAGATGGTGTCCTTGTAGTAAGATGAGGAGGTGGAAGACTGGCATGAAACCTATCCTGCCCTGATATATAGGCTCCAAAAATGCACAGGAGGTACAGATTTGTCTTGTTTCAGTTTCTTAGTGCCCATGATTAGAGATACAGGTGGTCATTCCGAGATGATCATAGCTGTGCTAAATTTAGCACAGCTACGATCATTCACACTGACATGCGGGTGGGCGCCCAGCACAGGGCTATCCCGCCCCGCATGTCAGTGCCGGCCCCCCGCAGAAGTGCAAAGGCATCGCACAGCGGCGATGCCTTTGCACTTCAAGAGTAGCTCCCGACCAGTGCAGCTTTAGCTTTAGTGCTGGCCGGAAACTACTCATCGCTCCCCGGCCCGCAGCGGCTGCGTGTGACGTCACACAGCTGCTGCAGCCCGCCCCCCATTCGGTCCGGCCACGCCTGCATTGGCTGGACTGCGCCCACGAAACGGCGGCCAAACGCCGCCGTTCTGCCCCCCCGCCCAGTGACCGCTTCTGCCTGTCAATCAGGCAGAGGCAATCTTAGTGGCCCGACAGCCTTCGGCCGTCTGGCATGCGCCGGTGCACTGCGGCGCCAGTGCATGCGCAGTTCTGACCCGATCGCACCACTGCAATAAACTGCAGTGTGCGATCGGGTCAGAATGACCCCCACAATTGTAAAGTATATCAGAGAGAAAATGGAGTAAAACGTAGGACTGCAAAGACTCCTTGAATATGTGACTATTGGATATGGCTGATAGTCACTATTTCATTGCCAGATCCATGGGTGGCTGAGGTAAATACAGGCTTAAAGTATTAGATGTACATATTCTAGCAGAGATTTCATATTGGCTGGTATTATTTCCCTTTGTCCACTGGGTGCCAGTAGAGGTGTAAAGACACCTTTAAGAATTAAGAATGAATTATATTAAGAATGAATACCATCTTTAGACTCTAGTATTGAACATGGTCTTATCTCTGTTCATCTATGCTACATGATCTTCAGTCACCAGCTTTGAGAGGGGCAAATGCACAGTTGTGTATGATGGTGGGGACAGGGTCTGGGATATGGAGGTAGTGTTCAGAGGCACTCATAAGTAGGGGGTCAAAGAAACATACAGTATGGTGAGGCAGTAGTCAGAGGAAATCATAGAGAGGCAGTGGTAAGAAAGGTGCGCTTGGGGGAGGCAGTGGTCAGAGATACACATGGAAAGGCATTGGTCAGAGGGGCAAACTTATGGGGTAGATCAGTGAAATACATGAGAGGGATAAGGGCAGAGGTACACATACTGTATGAAGTGTGAAAGCTTTCCAAGCATGAGGAGGAGGAGAATAAATTAGGGGTGTGCACCAGGACATTTTTCTGGTTTTGTGTTTTGCTTTTGGATCTGGATTTACTTCGTGTTTTGGATCTGGATTGATTTTGCCAAAACCACCCTTGTGGGTTTTGGTTTTGGATCTGGATTTTTTCGAAAAAATAATCAAAACAGCTAAAATAACAGAATTTGGGGTGTTTTTGTTCCTACCGTATTATTAACCTCAATAACATTCATTTCCACCCATTTCCAGACTATTCTGAACATCTCACAGCTCACAATATTGTTTTTATCCAGTTTAGACCAAAAGGTTGCATCGAGGTACAGTAGCTGGTCAGAGGAGCAGCAGCCCTTGGATATATATAAAGCAGAGGTTCTCAAACTCGGTCCTCAGGACCCCACACAGTGCATGTTTTGCAGGTAACCCAGCATGTGCACAGGTGTATTAATTACTCACTGACACATTTTAAAAGGTCAGCAGGTGTAGTCAATTATTTCACTTGTGATTCTGTGAGGAGACCTGTAAAACATGCACTGTGTGGGGTCCTGAGGACCGAGTTTGAGAACCTATGATATAAAGTAATGTATTTAAAAAAAGATGCATTAGGCAAGGCTCAAGATTTCAGTTCACAAAAAGATGATTAAGGCAAAGAAGAATAAAAAAAAGACAATATTTTATATTTAATTTATTTAATTTATTTTAATTTCAATTTATTTAATTGAATTTATTTAGAATCAAATTCTCCATTTTCTCAAAGATATCTTCGATATGCAGAAAGTTCACTATATGAGTGTGGAGAGTTTATTTATATTCATTTAATTTAAATGTATCTAATTTATAATTATTGTTAATAATATTGATTTGAATTAATTACAATGTGGTGATAAGAAGAGTTATGAAAATAGGACAATAAGTTATAATAAGAATATGAGCTACAGACACCACACCCTGAAATAGACAGAACACGCCTGGATGTATTAAGGGAGGATACAGCACAAAATATAAAAAAAAGATGTCTTTTATTTTGGGTGGACTGACAGAACATCCCTAGATGGACGGAGCAGTTGCAGTCCCTGGATGTATACTGGAATGACACAGCACAAAATATTAACTTAATTCAAAATATATATATTATTTTTTATATCACAAACCGGTGGTTATAGTGTCACACAAATGAATCAGAAATATTTATAATAATTACACACTGCGGTTGACTACACAGACAGCGTTGCACAATGCATTTATGAGTAGGAAATAATATACTGCAGTCTGACCAGCAGTGTCACAGTACTAAAGAAAATAAAATAAAAAGTGTATAGTACACTAGGGTACAGCACAAACAAAAAAATGTTTTTTTTTTTATAATTATAATTTTAGGATTTTTGTTTTTAGCTTTTATTATTTTAATTTTACACTGGGGCGGAGCCCCTGGATGGACGGACAGATCACCCCTTTCAGATAAAGCAGACTGAGCACCCCTTCCAGTCCTTGAGTCCTGTTGGAGAAAGAGCGCTATATAAATAAAATTATTATTATTATTATTATTATTATTATTTCAAATACATAATAGAAATAATAAGATTTTAAACCTACCGGTAAATCTTTTTCTCCTAGTCCGTAGAGGATGCTGGGGACTCCGTAAGGACCATGGGGATAGACGGGCTCCGCAGGAGACATGGGCACTAAGAAAGAACTTTAGGTATGGGTGTGCACTGGCTCCTCCCTCTATGCCCCTCCTCCAGACCTCAGTTAGAGAAACTGTGCCCAGTGGAGATGGACAGTACGAGGAAAGGATTTTAGTTAATCTAAGGGCAAGATTCATACCAGCCCACACCATCCACACCGTATAACTTGGGAAATACGAACCAGTTAACAGTATGAAACAACACAGCATCAGTCCGAGACTGAGGAAAACTGTAACATAACCCTTATGTAAGCAAAAACTATATACAAGTCTTGCAGAAGTAGTCCGCACTTGGGACGGGCGCCCAGCATCCTCTACGGACTAGGAGAAAAAGATTTACAGGTAGGTTTAAAATCTTATTTTCTCTTACGTCCTAGAGGATGCTGGGGACTCCGTAAGGACCATGGGGATTATACCAAAGCTCCCAAACGGGCGGGAGAGTGCGGATGACTCTGCAGCACCGATTGAGCAAACTTGAGGTCCTCCTCAGCCAGGGTATCAAACTTGTAGAATTTTGCAAAAGTGTTTGAACCCGACCAAGAAGCAGCTCGGCACAGCTGTAATGCCGAGACCCCTCGGGCAGCTGCCCAAGAAGAGCCCACTTTCCTGGTGGAATTAGCCTTTATTGATTTTGGTAATGGCAATCCAGCCGTAGAATGAGCCTGCTGAATCGTGTTACAGATCCAGCGAGCAATAGTCTGCTTGGAAGCAGGAGCGCCAACCTTGTTGGCTGCATACAGGATAAACAGTGCTTCTGTTTTCCTGACCCTAGCCGTTCTGGCCACATAAATTTTCAAAGACCTGACCACATCAAGGGACTCGGACTCCTCCAAGTATCGCGTAGCCACAGGCACCACAATAGTTTGGTTCATATGAAAAGACGAAACCACCTTTGGCAAGAATTGAGGACGGGTCCGCAATTCCGCTCTATCCATATGGAAAACTAAATAGGGGCTTTTGTGAGACAAAGCCGCCAATTTTGACACTCGTCTAGCCGAAGCCAAGGCTAACAACATGACCACTTTCCAAGTGAGATATTTTAACTCCACCATTGTAAGTGGTTCAAACCAGTGCAACTTAAGGAAACTCAACACCACGTTCAGGTCCCAAGGTGCCACTGGAGGTACAAAAGGAGGCTGAATATGCAGCACTCCCTTGACAAAAGTCTGTACTTCTGGGAGAGAAGACAATTCCTTCTGAAAGAAAATGGAAAGGGACGAAATCTGAACCTTAATGGAGCCTAATTTTAGGCCCAAATTCAATCCAGTCTGTAGGAAGTGAAGGAAACGGCCCAGATGGAATTCTTCCGTAGGAGCATTCCTGGCCTCGCACCAAGAAACATACTTCCGCCATATACGGTGATAATGTTTAGCTATCACGTCCTTCCTAGCCTTTATCAGAGTAGGAATGACCTCATCCGGAATACCCTTGTCCGCTAGGATCCGGCTTTCAACCGCCATCCCATCAAACGCAGCCGCGGTAAGCCTTGGAACAGACAGGGCCCCTGTTGTAACAGGTCCTGTCTTAGAGGAAGAGGCCACGGATCTTCTGTGAGCATTTCTTGCAAATCCGGATACCAGGTCCTTCGTGGCCAATCTGAAACAATGAGAATTGTCTGTACTCCTCTTTTTCTTATTATTCTCAACACCTTGGGTATGAGAGGAAGAGGAGGAAACACATAGACCGACTGGAACACCCACGGTGTCACGAGGGCGTCCACTGCCACCGCCTAAGGGTCTCTTGACCTGGCGCAATACCTCTGTAGTTTTTTGTTGAGGCGGGACGCCATCATGTCTATCTGGGGAAGTCCCCACTGACTTGCAATCTGTGCGAAGATTTCCTGATGAAGTCCCCACTCTCCTGGATGTAGATTGTGTCTGCTGAGGAAGTCAGCTTCCCAGTTGTCCACTCCCGGAAAGAACACTGCTGACAGTGCGCTTACATGATTTTCCGCCCAGCGAAGAATCCTGGTGGCTTCCGTCATTGCCACTCTGCTCCTTGTGCCGCCTTGGCGGTTTACATGAGCCACTGCGGTGATGTTGTCTGACTGAATCAGAACCGGTAGGTCGCGAAGCAAAGTCTCCGCTTGACGAAGGGCGTTGTATATGGCCCTCAGCTCCAGGACGTTGATGTGAAGACAAGTCTCCTGGCTTGACCAAAGACCTTGGAAGTTTCTTCCCTGTGTGACTGCTCCCCAACCTCGGAGGCTCGTGTCCGTTGTTACCAGAATCCAGTCCTGAATGGCGAACCTACAACCCTCTAGAAGGTGAGCACTCTGTAGCCACCACAGGAGAGACACCCTTGCCCTGGGGGACAGGGTGATCAACTGATGAATCTGTAGGTGTGAACCGGACCACTTGTCCAGTAGGTCCCATTGGAAGGTCCTCGCATGGAACCTGCCGAAGGGAATGGCCTCGTAAGATGCCACCATCTTTCCCAGGACTCGAGTGCAGTGATGCACTGACACCTGTTTTGGCTTCAGTAGGTCCCTGACCAGAGTCATGAGTTCCTGGGTCTTTTCCCTTGGAAGATAAACCCTTTTCTGGTCTGTATCCAGAATCATGCCTAAGAAGGTCAAACGAGTCGTAGGAACTAACTGTGACTTCGGGATATTGAGAATCCAGCCGTGTCGTTGTAACACCTTCAGTGAAAGTGACACGCTGATCAACAACTGCTCTCGCGATCTCGCTTTTATGAGGAGATCGTCCAAGTACGGGATAATTGTGACACCCTGCTTGCGCAGGAGCACCATAATTTCCGCCATTACCTTGGTGAAAATCCTCGGGGCCGTGAAAAGCCCAAACGGCAACGTCTGAAATTGGTAATGACAATCCTGTACCGCAAATCTCAGGTACGCCTGATGAGGTGGATATATGGGAACATGAAGGTATGCATCCTTTATGTCCAGGGATACCATAAAATCCCCCCCTTCCAGGCTGGCGATGACCGCTTTGAGCGATTCCATCTTGAACTTGAACCTTTTCAAGTATAGGTTCAAGGACTTTAAATTTAAAATGGGTCTGACCGAACCGTCCGGTTTCGGGACTACAAATAGGGTTGAGTAATACCCCCGCCCTTGTTGAAGCAGGGGAACTTTGACCACCACCTGTTGAAGACAAAATTTGTGAATTGCATTTAAAACTATCTCCCTTTCTGGGGGAGAAGCTGGTAGGGCCGATTTGAAAAATCGGCGAGGAGGCACCTCTTTGAATTCCAGCTTATAACCCTGGGAAACAATTTCTATTGCCCAGGGATCCACCTGTGAGTGAACCCAGATGTGGCTGAAAAGTCGAAGACGTGCCCCCACTGGGGCGGACTCCCTCAGCGGAGCCCCAGTGTCATGCGGTGGATTTTGTAGAGGCCGGGGAGGACTTCTGCTCCTGGGAACTAGCTGTGGTTGGCAGCTTTTTCCCTCTGCCCTTACCTCTGGCAAGAAAGGACGATCCCCGTACTCTCTTGTTTTTATATGACCGAAAGGACTGCATTTGATAATGTGGCGCTTTCTTCGGTTGTGAGGGAATATAAGGCAAAAAACTTGATTTACCTGCCGTAGCTGTGGAGACCAGGTCAGAGAGACCTTCCCCAAACAATTCCTCACCCTTGTAAGGTAAAACCTCCATATGCCTCTTTGAGTCGGCATCACCTGTCCAATGCCGGGTCCATAGGACTCGTCTAGCAGAAATCGACATAGCGTTGACTCTGGAACCCAGTAGGCCAATGTCTCTTTGAGCATCCCTCATATATAAGACAGCATCTTTACTATGACCCAGGGTCAATAAAATGGTATCCTTATCCAGGGTATCCAATTCCGCCGATAAGGTATCTGTCCACGCTGCTACAGCGCTACAAACCCAAGCCGACGCTATCACCGGTCTGAGTAAGGTACCAGAGTGTGTGTAAATGGACTTTAAGGTAGCCTCCTGCTTGCGATCAGCAGGATCCTTGAGGGTAGCCGTATCTTGGGATGTCAGTGCTACCTTTTTGGATAAGCGTGTCAACGCTTTGTCCACCCTTGGGGAGGATTCCCACCGTATCCTGTCCTTAGCCGGGAAAGGATACGCCATAAGAATCCTTTTGGGAATCTGCAGTTTCCTGTCTGGAGATTCCCACGCCTTTTCAAATAACTCGTTCAGCTCATGAGAACGGATAAAGGTTACCTCAGGTTTCTTTTCCTTATACATATCTACCCTCATGTCAGGGACAGGGGGTTCCTCTGTGATATGCAAAACATCCTTTATTGCAATAATCATATACAGGTTGAGTATCCCATATCCAAATATCCGAAATACGGAATATTCTGAAATACGGACTTTTTTGAGTGAGAGTGAGATAGTGAAACTTTTGTTTTTTGATGGCTCAATGTACACAAACCTTGTTTAATAGACAAAGTTATTAAAAATATTGTATTAAATGACCTTCAGGTTGTGTGTATAAGGTGTATAACATAAATGAATTGTTTGAATGTACACACACTTTGTTTAATGCACAAAGTTATAAAAAATATTGGCTAAAATGACCTTCAGGCTGTGTGTATAAGGTGTATATGTAACATAAATACATTCTGTGCTTAGACTTAGGTCCCATCGCCATGATATCTCATTATGGTATGCCATTATTCCAAAATACGGAAAAATCCCATATCCAAAATACCTCTGGTCCCAAGCATTTTGGATAAGGGATACTCAACCTGTATTGAATACTTTTAGCCAATTTTGGCTGTAACTTTGCATCATCGTAGTCGACACTGGAGTCAGAATCCGTGTCGGTATTAGTGTCTACTATTTGGGATAGTGGGCGCTTTTGAGACCCCGAGGGTCCCTGCGACATAGGGGCAAGCAGGGCCTGACTCTCTGCATAATTCCTGGACTCAGCTTTGTCCAACCTTTTGTGCAATAAATTCACATTAGCACTTAAAACATTCCACATATCCACCCAGTCAGGTGTCGGTGTTGCCGACGGAGACACCACATTCATTTGCTCCACCTCCTCGCTAGGAAAGCCTTCTACCTCAGACATGCCGACACACGCGTACCGACACACCACACACTCAGGGAATCCTCTGATCTGAAGACAGTTCCCCCACAAGGACCTTTGGAGAGACAGAGAGAGAGTATGCCAGCACACACCCAGCGCTAATGACCCAGGAAAAAAAACACAATATGTTTACACAGATAGCGCTGTTTTAATGTATTTGTGCCAAATCATGTGCCCCCCCTTCTTTAAAACCCTCTTTCACTGTGGTAAGCAGGGGAGAGTCCGGGGAGCTTCCTCTCAGCAGTGTGCTGTGGAGAAAATGGCACTGGTGAGTGCTGAGGAACAAGCTCCGCCCCCTCAGCGGCGGGCTTCGGTCCCGCTGAAAAATTAAAAAACTGACGGGAGATCTCTTTTATACACAGTGCCCAGCCTGTATATATACTTATTGCCAGCTCTGGAGGTCCTTATTGCTGCCCAGGGCGCCCCCCCTGCGCCCTGCACCCTTACAGTAACTGCCGTGTGTGTGCTGTGTGGGAGCAATGGTGCACAGCGTTACCGCTGTGCGTTACCTCTATGAAGATCTGAAGTCTTCTGCCGCCTCTGAAGTCTTCTTTCTTCACATACTCACCCGGCTTCTATCTTCCGGCTCTGCGAGGAGGACGGCGGCGCGGCTCTGGGACGAACGGCGAGGTGAGACCTGCGTTCCATTCCCTCTGGTGCTAATGGTGTCCAGTAGCCTAAGAAACAGAGCCTAACATAAAAGTAGGTCTGTTTCTCTCCCCTCAGTCCCTCAATGCAGGGAGTCTGTTGCCAGCGGGCTCCCTGAAAATAGAAAACCTAACTAAAATACTTTCTTTCCAGGAAACTCAGGAGAGCTCCCTGTAATGCACCCAGTCTCCTCTGGGCACAGTAATCAACTGAGGTCTGGAGGAGGGGCATAGAGGGATGAGCCAGTGCACACCCATACCTAAAGTTCTTTCTTAGTGCCCATGTCTCCTGCGGAGCCCGTCTATCCCCATGGTCCTTACGGAGTCCCCAGCATCCTCTAGGACGTAAGAGA
The DNA here is from genome assembly GCF_028390025.1 of Pseudophryne corroboree. Lineage (NCBI taxonomy): Eukaryota > Metazoa > Chordata > Amphibia > Anura > Myobatrachidae > Pseudophryne > Pseudophryne corroboree. Next base: position 124,297,700 of record NC_086448.1, read on the forward strand.
AATATTTTTTGCTCTGGATCACACACAGAGGGTATATAGCAGCAGTGTACGGCAGTACTGGTAGTCCTCAATGGGTGACGCACCAATAGAAATATAAGTTTTGCTCTGGATCACACACAGAGGATATATAACAGTAGTGTACAGCAGCCGCTGTACTAGTAGTCAGAGTGACGCACCAATAGAAATATATTTTTTGCTTTGGCTCACACACAGAGGATATACAGCAGTAGTGTACGGCAGTACACAGCCCCTTATAGACAGAGAATACCTGGTCCTATACATACACAGCCACAGTATGCTACTATGCAGAGCCCTAACACAGTGACAGCACACTCAACTCAACTCTCCTTGCAAAACAACCCTTCTGCTCTCTCCTGTCCCCTTTTGCACTCTCCCTGCTTGCTCCTTCCCTAACAGCACACAAGGAATAGCACACAGCACAGAAGGAACACATCCTTACTGTGTACTCTCCAAGTCCGGAGTGAAGATGGCGCAGATCAACGGGACTATATATAGAATCCAAAACCCGCAAAATCAGATAGCATGATGATGATGATGTTTTGCCTCATTTTTGGATCCGAGTCAGGCGAGCAAAACCGAGCCTGACTCGTATCCTTGCCCGGATCCCGATGTTCGGGCGGGTTCGGTTCTCAGGGAATCGAACCCACTCATCTCTAATATTAAGTGCAATTCACTTCCATTAAAATTTATTATCTACAGTATGGAAAACTATTTAAATTTCCCAGATTCTTTATGTAGTATTGATCCTAGTAAGAAAATCCTCTGAATATGTCCTAACACGATCAGGAGCAAATAAAATATATTTACAGATAGTGCTGTTATGTTATAAAGAAAAGGTTGATAACATTTTGTGATTGAAACTTAAAAGTGCAAATGTTCTACTGTATATGAGCAAAACTTATGGACAGGCAGCATCTGGAGAAAACATTTTATTTGAAAAAGTTTCTACTACTTTGCCATGTTTATTATAGTATTGTTCTCCTATGTCACCTTCTATGGTACCAGCAGACACCTGGCCTCTAGATGTGGCATCATCACGATTTCTGCCACAGTTTCCTAACAAAGTTAGAAAAACTGGAAGAAAAACTAGCCCATGCAGGATTCCAAATGTAATGACGAGGAATATGATCTTAAAAAATGTTCTAAAGATGTAACTCGCTGATGCGGATAGAGCGATGACCCCAAGGAAGGTGGACAGAGCACCCTGCACTATAGGATAACCAAGAGAGTGTAAAGCATCAGTCATCCTCTCATTGACTGTGGTCTTCTGACTAGACACATAGGCATATGAAATGTGTGCTGAGAAGTCGACTGAGAACCCAATGCAGATAACAAGGTTGATCATAGAGATGGAATCTAAGTTAACATCCCAGAAAGCCATAAAGCCGGTGACACCAACTATAATAGAAGCTATGGTGAAAGTCACCCACAGGGAACATAGAGGATTTGGAATTAGCAGCATTGAGACCACAAACATGGCAGCTGCAGCAACCACAACATTCTGGATGGTGTTGTGGATGATTACGGCATATTGGTCAAAGTATATGAAGGCTGGATGATACACAAGAACCGGGATGTCACAGCTGATCACTGTGTTCCGGACATGGTTTAACATTTGTCTCTCATCCACTGCAGAAGTAACATTCACAGTCTGGATGAAGACACGAGAGGCTCGTATAGACCCTGAATAAATGTCCACATCCTGTTCATAATCAGGAGCTAATTTAAATAGTTGTGACAAGTTACCAATAAAATCACTTTTAGTATTAATGTCAAGTTTAATGAGATTAGCCATGCCTATGTATATATCCAACCAGGACTCTGAGAGGGACTCACTAACATAGCAGTCATCTTTAAGTGACTCTATACACCTGTCAATTTTAAGACGTACATCTGAATCCCAGTATGAAATCTCTTCTCTAACAACAACCATAACTCTGGGACCATACTGTGAAAAATATAACTCTTCATTGTCATAGAAGGAACGAACATATGAGTTGTCAGTAGCCAAATTTCGTAGGTCGATTCCTTCCTGCACCTGAAAACAGCCATATATACTGCTGGCCAGATATCCACCATACAGACCCAGCACCAAGCACTTGATCCACTTGTTTGTGATGAATGGACCATATTGCTTATGGAAAAAATCAGCAACTGGTTGGTCACTCTCTTTACCAGTGATCTGGCTGTATTTTCCCCCAACACAACACAGGTTATATGAACATGAACGATGATCATCTGTTTGGTCCTTCACCCTTCTACAAATCAGCCAATGCCTATTACTCTCTTCCCTTCTACCATTAAGGGCTAAAAATGCCCCAAAGAAAGTGATATTATACAGGAAACAGAACAATAATGAAGTTCCAGCATAGATACAAAATGCCTTCACTGATTGAAAAGGCGTCATAATTCCTATGTAGAGGGCTAGAACATCTGTGAGTGTTGTAATTGTTATCGAGACAGCGGCTTCAGTGTATGTCTCAGCCATTCTTTCTTCCACTTTACTCTTTACTTTAGTTTGTTGCCAACTGGAAATCATAATGAACATGTCATCTACCCCGACACCTAGAAGACAAAGTATTAATATATATTATTCATTCTAACACATTTCAGTACAAGCTCCTTAATAGTTTGAAAGTTTGGGGATAAATTATTTGGATTTTTTTTAATGAGGATTGGTTTCTATGTACCTTATATGCTGCATGCTATATTACTCTTAATTAAAGATTTTTTTTTTCTTTACCAACATTGCACTTGTTTTTTCTTATTAGATCCCTAATATCTAAAATACATTACTTACAGTATGTGAATTCCAATTAGATACAAGCATTATACATTGCCTTGTTATAAAAGTACATAAAAATGTATATAATAGCAGTATAAGCATAAATGTAATACATGGTTATCCACCACACAAAGTGAAATACACAGTAAGAATGTAATGTATTATGCACAGTATATATATACACACACACACACACACACACACACACACACACACAGTGATTCAAAAGTCGCAGTACACCCTTTTGTTTAAAAAACTGTGCAGGAAATGTTGTGAAAACTGAATACACCAGTAAGGTATGGGTGAGGTGGTATATACCGAACATGGGCGCCATCTTGAAATCGGCCATCTTGAATCTAAATCATTTTTGACAAATGGAAAAGGGGTCGTGTAACATATCAAACAACATCAGAATTTGCTGAAAAGTTTATTGCTGCTAACATATTTGAAATAGCAGTTATGCTTCAAAAGTTACAATACTTTTTTTGTTGCAGGTAACTGAAGATGGCTTTGACAAAAGAGGAGAGAATTTAGGTAATTTTGATGTCTGGAGAATAAAGTTTCCTTGTGACATAGCTGCAAATGCTAACAACCGGCACCCAGAAAGACCTCCAATTTCACATAACACTGTCATGTGCCTAATTTCCAAATTCCGAGAAACTGGGACTGTGGCTGACAAGTCACGGAGTGGTCGTCAAAAAAGTGCTACTGACGAGACAACCACAACAATGGTTGAATGGTTGAATTTGTGTTGACCAAGAGGGACAACATGTTGAAAACATTAAATGAGAACAGTTCAGCCTGTAATTCCAACAAAAAAAGTGTTGTAACTTTTGAACCATAACTGCTATTTCAAATCTGTTCCCAGCAATAAACTTTTCAGCAAATTCTGATGTTGGTTAAAATGGTACACGACCCTCTTTCCATTTGAAAAAACTGACTTTGATGAGACTGACTTTTGATGACCGATTTCAAGATGGCGCCCATGTTCGGCAAATGCCCTAAAAGATAGCCCACCTCACCCATACCTTACTGGCATATTCAGTTTTCCCATTTCCTGCACAGATTTTGAAACAAAAGGGTGTACTGCGACTTTTGAATCACCCTGTACATAGTATACATCTCACAGCAATTTCTATATACTGTAATCTTGAGGCATTTATCTAATAGCTGTTTTTCCTCTTACCAATGTTGTTCCACACTGTTGCTTCCTCTCCCTCTAATCTAATCTAATTTTCTTTTACTCCTCACATTATTCACACATGCAGCAACAGCTGCTCCTACCTCTTTAACCCTATATTTGTATCACTCCTGCGATGCCCTGGGGTTGTCTGGCTGGGTGGCTCTGGGGTGTCCTGCCCCCCGGACCTGAACCCCTATAGTTAGTGTTAGGGACTTACCCAATGAGAGGCTACCTTGATGCGGTGGGTAAGCTCATAGCCCTGGCCAGGAATAAGCTAAGTGCCTCTGGTTACTACAGGTTGAGCTAGTGTGAGATAGTGCACCTGCTACCTTTTCCCTCTGTACACTTTACTAAGTCTCAAGCAGAGTAGCACCTCACTACCTAATTAAGGTGTGCAAATGAGGGCCCTTTTCCCTCTGTAACTGATGTATTCATACATTTTTGAAGGTAGGAGACACCTTCACCCTAATTTAGCACCCTGCCCCACCCACCCCTCTGATTTTAAATAGTCCAACACTCTAGCCTTTACATTTGGAATGAGCACACTGAGGTAAGACTCTTACATTTTGTTTAATATGGCAGTCCATAAAATGGGGGGAATTCTCTGGGGTGCGGGGCTCCCTGTGCCTGCCTTGGCTGGGTGTCCCTGGGGCATCGCAATTTAACACTATTTCATCACTCCATGGCACTTATAGTTTGTTTTATATATATGTAACACCTTCACATAATTTTCTTTTACCCCTCACATTATTCACACATGCAGCAACAGCTGCTCCTACCTCTTTAACCCTATATTTTTATCACTCCTGCGATGCCCTGGGGTTGTCTGGCTGGGTGGCTCTGGGTTGTCCTGCCCCCCGGACCTGAACCCCTATAGTTAGTGTTAGGGACTTACCCAATGAGAGGCTACCTTGATGCGGTGGGTAAGCTCATAGCCCTGGCCAGGAATATGCTAAGTGCCTCTGGTTACTACAGGTTGAGCTAGTGTGAGATAGTGCACCTGCTACCTTTTCCATCTCCCTCTAATCTCCAAGACTTCACTGAGGATTCATCCTTGCTGTGGAACTCACTTGCTCAGGTTTTTCTACCAGCCTCCCCAGTTTTAAATGTGCCCTCAAAACGTAACTTTTTATTAAAGCATACCAGCGCTCCTCTTAAAATGATCCTTCTACAATACCCCACCATTTATCTTTCACAGTTCACCCTCCAACTGTTCTATGCTCTGACTAGTATGGCCTTCCTCCCTCTTTTTCTTCTCTAGTACACTGTGTCACTAGTGCTCTGTGCCCTGGTCTCTTTGTCCCCTTCATCAAGTCTGATTCTGTCTCCTCGTCCATACATTATACTGTACATTGGTTGCAGCAGAATTTCTCTATTATAGTCCAGATTGTATGGATATTCATGCTTGAGTTCAGAGTGTAGCCATGTTCATCTTACTGCATGTGGCATGCTGCATCACCAGGCGATTGCTCCATCAAGTTCCTAATGGAATTAATGGATTGATCGTCGGCTGCGAATTGTTACAGCTCGGTGCGTCGTGCAGCTTGCCACATCGCAGCAAAAATTAACATGGCTATATCTGTAGTAACATTTAAGAGTTAATATAAAAAGTCCTGTGCTTTAGCCAGTGATTTATCCTTTGGTTAAGGAGTTAAGAGATATATGTTATGCCAAATATAATGTTTAATAAAGTGATTACAATTACACCTTATTTAAAAGAGTTCTTGCACACTATTTGACTTGCTACAGCAGATGGAAGCAAGCCAATCTGAAACAGAAATTATTTATTTTGATTGAGAGTCAATCCAGAACAGTCACCTTAATAACATGGTTACAGGTAAGGGTGAAGCCAGAGGCGTCACTCACCTCTGTAATACCCGGTGCAGCAGCGAGAGAAAAGGGGACGGGGCTTTGCGGGAATGGGCTTAAATAGAGGGGCGGGGCTTCCAGGCGGCACCCGTTTTTAGCCCATTGAAGGCACAAAAAGGGGCGGGGCTTTGCGGGAGGGGCAGGGCTTCGTGTCCCGACACTCGTTTTTTTGTCACTGGGGGGTGTTGGAGGTGAGGGCTGACTCTCAGGGGTGCTGTCCCTGCAGTGCTGGCTCCTACACAGTGATAGGAGCCGAGTGCTGCACATAATATAACAGTGCAGCACTCGGCTCCTGTCACTGTGCAGGAGCTGACATTTTGGTGTCACCCCTCGGCGGGTGACACCCGGGAGCGGGCCGCACCCCCCTTGTGACGCCACTCGGTGAAGCTAGGCTTTCTGAGGGCGAGGCAGCAGGGTCTCAGGCAGGGATAGGAGTATAAGAAAGGACAGGGTTAGGAGGGGGCAGGGATCTTGGGTTTCAGGCAGGGAGGGCAGGAAGTACTTGGGCATCTGCAGCATGAGCACTGGCAATTGGTTCTTCAGAACCCCCCTAGGTGTGTCCCTGCTTACAGGTTATTGTGCCATCTAAAACTAGCTGTCTGTTATTATTGCAACACAATTTTTTCATCTGAAAAACGACTCACAGTTTTCAGTCACCGACTGAACAAAAAAACAGACAGGACAATTACAAATATGGAATTATATTCACATAGCAAATTGAGTAGAAACATGACTGGGTGTAGTATGTTATGCCGGCAATCAAGTAGTCCCCTGGCGCTAACAAGATAGTTAAATTCAATTGTAATAAACGTGTGTGTCCCAAGAAAAAAAAAAAAAAAAATCTGATGCAGCTCACTGCAGAGCTGGGGGACCTCTCCACCCCCTGCAAAAAACAGTTACCACAGAAAAAAAAAAACACAGACAGCGCTACCAGATTTCTTATTAAAATACAAATGTATTTAATTTATTCTGTTATCATTAAACTTTCATTAACCATTCTCATCTCTAAGGCTAATTTGCATACATTTATAAAATTGGTATTTAAAATACTGGCCTAATCAATGAACAATCATACCATAATTCTCTGTTCCCTATACCACTTAATACTCCCCTGCTGCACAGAGCCTCCAGCTGTAATCAATTACCTAACACTGTTTCACTTGGATATTGAGTGTAACAGTTTAGTATTTAGTACATTGATACAAAGAATACCAGCTCTGATTCAGATGTAAAATGTCTCTATTCCATTCCAGATAGAAGTATATATTGTACTGATACTTTTTGTAGCGGAAGAATCACTTGTTTCGAATCAAGTTGTATATTTAAGACTCTTTACTTCCAACAGTTCATATGAAATGTAGATATTTAGACAGCTGTTTACTTTCTTTTGTAGAATCAATTTTGATTTTGTGCACAACCCATATCAATAATTATTTGATTAGTTGATTAAATGTGCATGCATATATGAATTGATCTCAAAGCAGCAGAGTTAATATGATGTCTCAGCAGACATTTAAAACATGGCCATGTTAAAATCCCGTCTTTACCGCAATTACTTCTGGGTTTCTTTTTACCAAGCTCCCGGCTTCTGGTGCCAAATACCTTTATCCAAAGCCTTATCCGGAGACCCAGGTTCCTTCCCAGCACAGCAGCCATCTCGCTGCACAGCGGTCACGGGTTTCACAAGTATAAAAGACGCGTTTCTCCGCCTATCGGCATCGGCGGCTTCCTCAGTCAGATCCCGACTGCCAGCCGGGATCCCGACTGCCAGCATGCAGGCAGTGGGGTGAGCGCAAAAGAGCCCCTTGCAGGCTCGCTGTGCTCGCCACACTGGGGGTATGGTGGCGCGCTAAGCATGCCACGCTATTTATTCTCCCTCCAGGGGTGTCATGGACCCTCCAAGAGGGAGATAAGTTGTCAGTATGGTGAGCGCTGGGATCCCAACAGCCGACGTATCAAATGCCTCCCACATGAATAATAGCCAATATTGTACAGTATGTAACAATATTGGGGGTAATTCCAAGTTGATCGCAGCAGGAAATTTTTTAGCAGTTGGACAAAACCATGTGCACTGCAGGGGAGGCAGATTTAACATGTGCAGAGAGAGTTAGATTTAAAAGTGTAAAAATAAAGCAGCCAGTATTTACCCTGCACAGAAATAAAATAACCCACCCAAATCTAACTCTTTCTGCACATGTTATATCTGTCTCCCCTGCAGTGCACATGGTTTTGCCCAACTGCTAAAAAATTTCCTGCTGCGATCAACTTGGAATTACCCCCAATAACATTGATTGTCCAAAGTTGAGTTTATAACCATAAAGACAGTTCAAACAAAGTAACAAATAACATGTTTAATCCCAGAGTTATATTCCCCCCCCTCAAATAAACTTACCCAGAATAAGAAATGGAGCATTTGCTACAGTAATGACAAAGGGCACTCCACACAGTAACAACAGCCCAAAACTAGAGAGAATGGCTAATCCAGAAGAAAGGACTCCGAAAGCAGCAGTCCATGCTTTAGTTCTCACACAATCAAGTCTGTGTAGAATTACAAATAAGAGAAATGTAAAAGTAAAAACATTAAAATCATCAAATTAAACATTTTAATTCCACTATATTATTATCAATTATATTTAAAAACAAACAAATAAAAACACAAACAACCTAATACACACTAACATAACCGGGAGTGAAACTGCCTTTGTGATTTACAATGTAAAGTTGGATATAAGAACTTAACTTTATACAGATCAGAGAGAATTCAATGACACATATGCTTGTAAAGTATTAAATAACACAAATTCAATTTATTAAAATATAAATTTTATGTATCCCACAGTCGACTGGACAGAAAAGATATTAAAAACCCACAATATATAAAATGCTATATAGTATGAGCTTTTGTATATAACATCACTCCCCAGGAGGCTAATTCGAGGATTTGTCCATATAGCAGCAAATATTAATCACTTTAATGCTGATTATGATGGTTCACTTGCAACTACAGCTCTGCAGTTTTATAACTCTGTGCACAGAGAGAATGTTCTTTCTGGAAATCTCACACCATAGTGATAATAAAGGCTCTTTATCTTGCAGTGTCCATAGGCAGTGTCGGACTGGCACATGAAGGGCCCACCGGGGAAAAGCAGTGGTAGGGGCCCATTCTTAGAGGCTTGGCAAACCATTAGTGCATGGTCTGGGCCCCTAGATATATAATACACTGCTCAAAAAAATAAAGGGAACACTTAAATAACACAATGTAACTCCAAGTAAATCACACTTCTGTGAAATCAAACTGTCCACTTAGGAAGCAACACTGATTGACAATCAATTTCACATGCTGTTGTGCAAATGGAATAGACAACAGGTGGGAATTATAGGCAATTACCAAGAAACCCCCAATAAAGGAGTTGTTCTGCAGGAGGTGACCAGAGACCACTTCTCAGATCCTATGCTTTCTGGCTGATGTTTTGGTCACTTTTGAAAGCTGGCAGTGCTTTCACTCTAGTGGTAGCATGAGATGGAGTCTACAACCCACACAAGTGGCTCAGGTAGTGCAGCTCATCCAGGATGGCACATCAATGCGAGCTGTGGCAAGAAGGTTTGCTGTGTCTGTCAGCGTAGTGTCCAGAGCATGGAGGCGTTACCAGGAGACAGGCCAGTACATCAGGAGACGTGGAGGAGGCCGTAGGAGGGCAACAACCCAGCAGCAGTCCCGCTACCTCTGCCTTTGTGCAAGGTGGAACAGGAGGAGTACTGCCAGAGCCCTGCAAAATGACCTCCAGCAAGCCACAAATGTGCATGTGTCTACTCAAACGATCAGAAACAGACTCCATGAGGGTGGTATGGGGGCCCGACGTCCACAGGTGGGGGTTGTGCTTACAGCCCAACACCGTGCAGGACGTTTGGCATTTGCCAGAGAACACCAAGATTGGCAAATTCGCCACTGGTGCCCTGTGCTCTTCACAAATGAAAGCAGGTTCTCACTGAGCACATGTGACAGACGTGACAGAGTCTGAAGACGCCAAGGAGAATGTTCTGCTGCCTGCAACATCCTCCAGCATGACCGGTTTGGCAGTGGGTCAGTAATGGTGTGGGATGGCATTTCTTTGGGGGGCCGCACAGCCCTCCATGTGCTCGCCAGAGGTAGCCTGACTGCCATTAGGTACCGAGATGAGATCCTCAGACCCCTTGTGAGACCATATGCTGGTGCGGTTGGCCCTGGGTTCCTCCTAATGCAAGACAATGCTAGACCTCATGTGGCTGGAGTGTGTCAGCAGTTCCTGCAAGACGAAGGCATTGATGCTATGGACTGGCCCGCCCGTTCCCCAGACCTGAATCCAATTGAGCACATCTGGGACATCATGTCTCGCTCCATCCACCAACGACACATTGCACCACAGACTGTCCAGGAGTTGGCCGATGCTTTAGTCCTGGTCTGGGAGCAGATCCCTCAGGAGACCATCCACCACCTCATCAGGAGTATGCCCAGGCATTGTAGGGAGGTCATACAGGCACGTGGAGGCCACACACACTACTGAGCCTCATTTTGACTTGTTTTAAGGACATTACATCAAAGTTGGATCAGCCTGTAGTGTGTTTTTCCACTTTAATTTTGAGTGTGACTCCAAATCCAGACCTCCATGGGTTAATAAATTTGATTTCCATTGATCATTTTTGTGTGATTTTGTTGTCAGCACATTCAACTATGTAAAGAACAAAGTATTTAATAAGAATATTTCATTCAGATCTAGGATGTGTTATTTTAGTGTTCCCTTTATTTTTTTGAGCAGTGTATATATATATATAGTAAATACTGCTAGTGCATGCATGATAATGTTACAGAATAATAACAGCAATGCACTGTAGAAAATACACCATAGTCCTGTGCAGCATAATGTAACATATTCATAATGTATAAGTGAGAGGGTGGGCCCCCAGGCAGTGGGGCCCACCGGTGGTTTCCCCTGTACCCCTATGGGCCAGTCCGGGCCTGTCCATATACCTCTCCTTATTAGGATGCTCCCGGCTGCTGGTTGAATCCTTTAGGCACAGCTCAGGCTTGGTGCTCCAGATAGAAACAGAGGGTAGAGACGGTTTCCTGAACATGCAGGTCGGCTCTCTGTCAGTAGTACAGACACTGTAGAGGCTGTAACGTAGAGTGGTGTTATATAAAAAAGCTCATAATATATAGCATTTTAAATGTTGTGGGTTTTTAATATTTTTTCTGTCCGGTCGACTGTGGGGTATATGATATTAATATTTTAATAAATTGAATTTGTATTTTTTAATACTTTACAAGCGCATGTGTCATTGAATTCGCTCTGATTTGTGTTTTTCTTTTAAGGGGTTGAGTATTCCCCTCTCTGACACAGCTGCTAGGTAAAGGGATTTTTTACAGGGCAAACCAGGAGCATTATCACTTTTCTGTCTGTTTAACCTTATACAGAGCTGCGATGGCAGAGCTATCATATGCAATTTTTCAAAAACTATGCAGGATTTTGACAGGATTTTGCCAAAACCACCCTCTGTGTTTTGTTTTTGCCAAAACCACCATCAAGTGTTTTGGTTCGGATTTGGTTATAGATTTCTTGAAAATTGATAAAACATCAGATGAGTTGGTTAAGTTTCTTAAAGATAAATGTAGGTATGCATGGCAATATAGATCTATTAAAAATGTGGGGGTTCATTTATCTAGAGATAGAGATTTATTTGACTGTAATTATAATGTCTTGCTATGTAGCTTTGAGAAACTTGTTACAGATTGGCTGACTCATGAGATATCTTGGTTGGGGCGTATTGCAGCCACCACGATGATCCTACTCCCAAAACTTATGTATCTATTCCTTACTATCCCCAGACCACTCCCCAAATCTGTAAGTGATAAATTTAATAAGATCCTATCCCAATATGTTTGAAAAGGTGCTAGGCCCCGTATAGCCAGACGGACTCTTGTTCTACCCAAACCTATTGAGGGTGTGGCCTACCTTGATCTAGACGGCTATCATGCAGCCTGCATACTCAATCAGGTTCGAGATTGGTTTGCTTCACTGACACCGAAGCCCTGGGTAATGATAGCACGTTCCTTTGTATTACCAGTGACGCTTACAGACTTGCTTTGGCTCCCTTCACATGCTGCCCCTCAGTTGCTCGGTCCGGGAGCGGTGATTAGGACAACCTTGTCCGTGTGGCATAGACTTGTCTCCAAACTGATGATTTATCTATGCCTGCCCCTGACCTTATGCTTTTGACTATCGCACGGCTCATTCCTGATTTGAAGCTTGATTCGTTGCACTTAGTGGGCCTCTCGAGCTTAAGAGATATCTTCCCTGAAGGGCAACTAGCATCCTTTTCCTACATACAGATGCACTTTCATATTCCTAAACAGGATTTATTTAAGTGTCTCCAATTACGTCACTGGTTGACCACCTACCTTGGTGGGGCGCATGTTCTCCCTCTTTTCCCTAAACTGGTACTGTCTAGATTGACCTCCCCACTGTGCAAGAGGGCATAATTCACACCAGAGCTGCAACACAGTATATGGCCTTCCACTTCCCGGTATTGCTGGAGGTACTGTGGCTGTATAGGGAGTATAGATCATATTTTTTGGGAATGCTCTGTGCTCCGTCCGCTTTGGTCTGAGGTATTCTCTCTTATAGAAGATGTGTTACTTGTGATAATTCCTGTTGACCCTATAGTGGCATTATTTAATTATTCTTCTCAGCAGCTTCTTAGGGGCGACACTTATCTCCTTGGACATGTATTGATTTCTACTAAGGCTTCTATAGCGCAGTTATGGAAATCAGCTTCTGTGCCTTGTATTCAGCATATTGTTCATAAAGTCCACAAACATTATGTGTTTGAAACGGCTGCCTATAAATATTCCTCCTCTGCCTCTTCTATACATATGAAGTGGTTCAAATGGAGCGAATACCGGGAGACTGTGGGTCAGTCCACTATATACAGTGATCCAGAAGTTTTCACGGTTTTACAGTCTACAAGAGACACTTTTGTCCCATGATTCATCTGAACCACGGTATACTGTTTGATTTATGATTGACATGCACATAGTACTGTTTGTGTTTATTACCTTGTCTACCCTTGTCTGTCTTTGTCTAGCCCTCTTGTTTCCCCCTTATATTTGTTTGCTTAATTAATTGTAAGATTGTTTGGCTTAGTACATAGTACATTGCACTGTATTCTTGTCACTGTACCTGGAGTTTTGGGTTATTTGATCATAACATTGCTTGTACTCTGTTTTTCTTTTATGCGTTCTTGCTGTTTAATTAATAAAAAAAATATTATTTAAATTAAAGAAAATAGATAAAACAGCTAAAATCATGTCATTTGGACCTATTTTTGTTACTATAGTATTTTTAACCCAAATAACATTCATTTCCAGTATTTCCAGCAAATTTGACTCATGCTGTGTCACTTGTTTTAATTTTTAACAATAGCAGCAGGAACAATTGCTCAATATTTTCTAGTAGACAGGCGGTATATATCAGCCAGGCCAAGCACCCAGTATGTATTATGTAACACACAACCCAGCTAATACTGTATGATATGTTGTGTCACTTGTTTTAAGAGCAGCAGGAACAATTGGTCAACTTCAATAAGAATAATTTTCTAGTATATAGATAGGCATAATATTAATAAAGTATCTTAAAAAATATTTAATGATTATAAACAGGACATATTTTTTTAATTATTCTTTTTTATAACAGCCACGAAAACACTCAAGATGGCTACTGCAGTGTGTATCTGTGTATGTCTGTGCGTTTGTGTGTGTGACCAGAGCCATATTTACATTCAATATATGAGCCAAAAGGTACATCCGGGCATTATATACAGGTGCAGCAGTATAAACTCCTAGAAATTTGGGGAGTTTTGATTAAAGATGTGCGGAAAAGGTAACCAGGTGAGGCACTGCTCCATCTGCCATAGACTTTTTACTCCAGAGTTTTGGCTATAAAAATGATTAGAATAATGAAAAAAAGATATTTCAAACATATTCCTTGTACTTTTCATATACTTTATACAGTCAAAACTCTGTCACAAACGTTAGTATGATAGGAAAGGCTCTGCCTCATCTGCCTCACCCCACCACACGTCACTGCTGTGCAGTATGTGTGTGACAAATAGTGCACTTGCAGTGTGTGTGTGTGTGTGTGTGTGTGTGTGTGACAAACAGTGCACTGACAATAATGATGCCTGCAGATACTGACAGGCAAAACCACTAAGTACAATTATTGTTTATAACAGGCTCTCTATACTCCTATAGCACAGTAATGGTGCCCTGATGGTGTGCTATAAGAGTATAGAACACTTGGTAAATGGTAATGGTGTTTTTACTTGAAATAAACATCTGATGCAGCCTCCTCCAGCATTGTGCCCGCGTCCTTCACCCGCTCCCTCCGGTCTACAGTGTGAAATGGCGTTCACAGTCATGAGGGAGGGACTTATATGGAATCCAAAACTAGAGATGAGCGGGTTCGGTTCCTCGGAATCCGAACCCCCCATTGACCCCCCCCCCCTGAACTTCACCCATTTTACACGGGTCCGAGGCAGACTCGGATCCTCCCGCCTTGCTCGGTTAACCCGAGCGCGCCCGAACGCATCATCCCGCTGTCGTATTCTCGCAAGATTCGTATTCTATATAAGGAGCCGCGCGTCGCCGCCATTTTCACTCGTGCATTGGAGATGATAGGGAGAGGATGTGTGCAGCGTTCTCTCAGTTGTGTTCAGTGTGCTGCAAATATCTGTGCTCAGTGTGCTGCAAATATCTGTGCTCAGTGTGCTGCAAATATCTGTGCTCAGTGTGCTTTATTGTGGGGACTGGGGACCACCAGTATTATATAGTAGGAGGACAGTGCAGAGTTTTGCTGACCAGTGGCCACCAGTATTATACGTTCTCTGCCTGAAAAACGCTCCATATCTGTGCTGCATTGTAGTATATAGTAGGAGGACAGTGCAGAATTTTGCTGACCAGTGACCACCAGTATTATATCAGTACGGTACAGTAGTCCACTGCTCTACTTACCTCTGTGTCGTCAAGTATACTATCCATCCATACCTGTGCTGCATTTTAGTTGTTGTGCGCAGTAGTAGGAGGACAGTGCAGAATTTTGCTGACCACCAGTATTTAATATATAGCAGCAGTGCCGTAACTAGGCATTTTAGCACTGTGTGCAAGAAACGACAGTGGCGACCCCCCCATGCAAGATAGGAGCAGTGCGCGCCGTAGGCGCGCAAAACCATATATAGAGGCGTGGCTTCATGGGGAAGGGGCGTGGCCACAAAATAATAGCAATTCATACTACGGTGCACAGTAGTCTACATTATTCAAATTACGCTGCACAGTAGCGCCACTACACCAGGTAGAGACCCTTTTATACATTACAGCAGACAGCGTCCCCCTTTTTACACATTACAGCAGACAGTCTCCCTTTTAAAACATTGCGGCAGCCAGTCCCCCTTTTTACACATTGCGGCAGACAGCGTCCCCTTTTTTACACATTACAGCAGACAGCGTCCCCTTTTTTAACATTACGGCAGACAGCGTCCCCTTTTTATACATTACAGCAGACAGCGTCCCCGTTTTTACACATTACGGCAGACGGTGTCCCGCTTTATACACATTGCGGCAGCCAGTCCCCCTTTTTACACATTACGGCAGCCAGTCCCCCTTTTTACACATTGCGGCAGCCAGTCCCCCTTTTTACACATTGCGGCAGCCAGTCCCCATTTTTACACATTGCGGCAGCCAGCCCCCCTTTTTACACATTACGGCAGCCAGTTCCCCTTTTTACACATTACGGCAGCCAGGCCCCATTTTTACACATTGCGGCAGCCAGTCCCCATTTTTACACATTGCGGCAGCCAGTCCCCCTTTTTACACATTACGGCAGCCAGTCCCCATTTTTACACATTACGGTAGCCAGGCCCCATTTTTACACATTGCGGCAGCCAGGCCCCCTTTTTACACATTGCGGCAGCCAGTCCCCCTTTTTACACATTACGGCAGCCAGTCCCCATTTTTACACATTGCGGCAGCCAGTCCACTTTTTACAGATTGCGGCAGCCAGTCCCCCTTTTTACACATTGCGGCAGCCAGTCCCCCTTTTTACACATTGCGGCAGCCAGTCCCCTTTTTACACATTGCGGCAGCCAGTCCCCTTTTTACACATTGCGGCAGCCAGTCCCCCTTTTTACACATTGCGGCAGCCAGTCCCCCTTTTTACACATTGCGGCAGCCAGTCCCCCTTTTTACACATTGTGGCAGCCAGTCCCCCTTTTTACACATTGCGGCAGCCAGTCCCCTTTTTACACATTGCGGCAGCCAGTCCCCCTTTTTACACATTGCGGCAGCCAGGCCCCCTTTTTACACATTATCGCAGACGGTGTCCCCCTGAGAGAGAGAGAGAGAGAGAGAGAAAGAGAGAGACATACTTACCATCTCCCCGCTGACAGGCTCCTCGTGCAGCTCCCTCGGTGCAGGCAGGTGAGAAGGAGGAGGAGGGAGGGGGACTGGAGCCGCAGCAGCGCTATTTCATTGGTAGTAAGCGCCGCTGCAGCATCCCCCTCTCCTTCCGTATTGGCTGCCCGGCGCTGCTGTGGATGCTGGGATGGAGGAACCGCATCCCAGCATCCACAGCAGCGCCGGGCAGCCAATACGGAAGGAGAGGGGGATGCTGCAGCGGCGCTTACTACCAATGAAATAGCGCTGCTGCGGCTCCAATCCCCCTCCCTTCTCCGCTGCCCGGCGCTGTAGCTCTCCTCCACAGCGCGGCGCACGGCGCAGACTTCAGAGGCATGTAATGAGTCAATTTGACTCATTACATGCTGCTGGCCTTGCGCCCTCAGGGCAACTGCGCTGTGTGCCAAGCCCACTTGGCACACACGTAGTTACGGCCCTGTATAGTAGTACGGTACAGTAGTCCACTGCTCTACCTACCTCTGTGTCGTCAAGTATACTATCCATCCATACCTGTGTGCATTTTAGTTGTGCGCAGTAGTAGGAGGACAGTGCATAATTTTGCTGACCACCAGTATATAATATATAGCAGTATGGTACAGTAGTCCACTGCTCTACCTACCTCTGTGTCGTCAAGTATACTATCCATCCATACCTGTGGTGCATTTTAGTTATTGTGCGCAGTAGTAGGAGGACAGTGCATAATTTTGCTGACCACCAGTATATAATATATAGCAGTACGGTACAGTAGGCCACTGCTATTGATATATTACTGGCATATAATTCCACACATTAAAAAATGGAGAACAAAAATGTGGATGGTAAAATAGGGAAAGATCAAGATCCACTTCCACCTCGTGCTGAACCTGCTGCCACTAGTCATGGCCGAGACGATGAAATGCCATCAACGTCGTCTGCCAAGGCTGATGCGCAATGTCATAGTAGAGAGCATGTAAAATCCAAAAAACAAAAGTTCAGTAAAATGACCCGAAAATCTAAATTAAAAGCGTCCGAGGAGAAGCGTAAACTTTCCAATATGCCACTTACGACACGGAGTGGCAAGGAACGGCTGAGGCCCTGGCCTATGTTCATGGCTAGTGGTTCAGATTCACATGAGGATGGAAGCACTCATCCTCTCGCTAGAAAACTGCAGTGCCACTCCTAGATGGGCCAGGTGTTTGTGTCGCCCACTTGGGTCGCTTAGCTTAGTCACACAGCTACCTCATTGCACCTCTTTTTTTTCTTTGCATCATGTGCTGTTTGGGGACTATTTTTAAATCTGCCATCCTGTCTGACACTGCAGTGCCACTCTTAGATGGGCCAGGTGTTTGTGTCGGCCACTTGGGTCACTTAGCTTAGCCATCCAGCGACCTTGGTGCACCTCTTTTTTTCTTTGCATCATGTGCTGTTTGGGGACTATTTTTTGAAGTGCCATCCTGTCTGACACTGCAGTGCCACTCCTAGATGGGCCAGGTGTTTGTGTCGGCCACTTAGGTCGCTTAGCTTAGCCATCCAGCAGCCTTGGTGCACCTCTTTTTTTCTTTGCATCATGTGCTGTTTGGGGACTATTTTTTTAAGTGCCATCCTGTCTGACACTGCAGTGCCACTCCTAGATGGGCCAGGTGTTTGTGGCTTAGCTTAGTCACACAGCGACCTTGGTGCACCTCTTTTTTTCTTTGCATCATGTGCTGTTTGGGGACTATTTTTTGAAGTGCCATCCTGTCTGACACTGCAGTGCCACTCCTAGATGGGCCAGGTGTTTGTGCCGGCCACTTGGGTCGCTTAGCTTAGCCATCCAGTGACCTTGGTGCACCTCTTTTTTTCTTTGCATCATGTGCTGTTTGGGGACTATTTTTTAAATCTGCCATCCTGTCTGACACTGCAGTGCCACTCCTAGATGGGCCAGGTGTTTGTGTCGGCCACTTGGGTCACTTAGCTTAGTCACCCAGCGACCTTGGTGCACCTCTTTTTTCTTTGCATCATGTGCTGTTTGGGGACTATTTTTTTAAGTGCCATCCTGTCTGACACTGCAGTGCCACTCCTAGATGGGCCAGGTGTTTGTGCCGGCCACTTGGGTCGCTTAGCTTAGCCATCCAGTGACCTTGGTGCACCTCTTTTTTTCTTTGCATCATGTGCTGTTTGGGGACTATTTTTTAAATCTGCCATCCTGTCTGACACTGCAGTGCCACTCCTAGATGGGCCAGGTGTTTGTGTCGGCCACTTGGGTTGCTTAGCTTAGTCACACAGCGACCTTGGTGCACCTCTTTTTTTCTTTGCATTATGTGCTGTTTGGGGACTATTTTCTGAAGTGCCATCCTGTCTGACACTGCACTCCTAGATGGGCCAGGTGTTTGTGTCGGCCACTTGGGTCGCTTAGCTTAGTCACCCAGCGACCTTGGTGCACCTCTTTTTTCTTTGCATCATGTGCTGTTTGGGGACTATTTTTTGAAGTGCCATCCTGTCTGACACTGCAGTGCCACTCCTAGATGGGCCAGGTGTTTGTGCCGGCCACTTGGGTCGCTTAGCTTAGCCATCCAGCGACCTTGGTGCACCTCTTTTTTTCTTTGCATCATGTGCTGTTTGGGGACTATTTTTTAAATCTGCCATCCTGTCTGACACTGCAGTGCCACTCCTAGATGGGCCAGGTGTTTGTGTTGACCACTTGGGTCGCTTAGCTTAGTCACACAGCGACCTTGGTGCACATTTTTTTTCTTTGCATCATGTGCTGTTTGGGGACTATTTTTTTAAGTGCCATCCTGTCTGACACTGCAGTGCCACTCCTAGATGGGCCAGGTGTTTGTGCCGGCCACTTGGGTCGCTTAGCTTAGCCATCCAGCGACCTTGGTGCACCTCTTTTTTTCTTTGCATCATGTGCTGTTTGGGGACTATTTTTTAAATCTGCCATCCTGTCTGACACTGCAGTGCCACTCCTAGATGGGCCAGGTGTTTGTGTCGGCCACTTGGGTCGCTTAGCTTAGTCACACAGCGACCTTGGTGCACCTCTTTTTTTCTTTGCATCATGTGCTGTTTGGGGACTATTTTTTGAAGTGCCATCCTGCCTGACACTGCAGTGCCACTCCTAGATGGGCCAGGTGTTTGTGTCGGCCACTTGGGTCGCTTAGCTTAGCAATCCAGCGACCTTGGTGCACCTCTTTTTTTCTTTGCATCATGTGCTGTTTGGGGACTATTTTTTAAGTGCCATCCTGTCTGACACTGCAGTGCCACTCCTAGATGGGCCAGGTGTTTGTGTCGGCCACTTGGGTCGCTTAGCTTAGTCACCCAGCGACCTTGGTGCACCTCTTTTTTTCTTTGCATTATGTGCTGTTTGGGGACTATTTTCTGAAGTGCCATCCTGTCTGACACTGCAGTGCCACTCCTAGATGGGCCAGGTGTTTGTGTCGGCCACTTGGGTCGCTTAGCTTAGCCATCCAGCGACCTTGGTGCACCTCTTTTTTTCTTTGCATTATGTGCTGTTTGGGGACTATTTTTTTAAGTGCCATCCTGTCTGACACTGCAGTGCCACTCCTAGATGGGCCAGGTGTTTGTGCCGGCCACTTGGGTCGCTTAGCTTAGCCATCCAGCGACCTTGGTGCACCTCTTTTTTTCTTTGCATCATGTGCTGCTTGGGGACTATTTTTTAAATCTGCCATCCTGTCTGACACTGCAGTGCCACTCCTAGATGGGCAGGGTGTTTGTGTCGGCCACTTGGGTCGCTTAGCTTAGTCATCCAGCGACCTCGGTGCAAATTTTAGGACTAAAAATAATATTGTGAGGTGTGAGGTGTTCAGAATAGACTAAAAATTTGTGGAAATTATGGTTATTGAGGTTAATAATACTATAGGATCAAAATGACCCCCAAATTCTATGATTTAAGCTGTTTTTGAGGGTTTTTTGTAAAAAAAAACACCAGAATCCAAAACACACCCGAATCCGACAAAACATTTTCAGGGAGGTTTTGCCAAAACGCGTCCGAATCCAAAACACGGCCGCGGAACCGAATCCAAAACCAAAACACAAAACCCGAAAAATGTCCGGTGCACATCACTATCCAAAACAGGAGAGATCTGACTCTGGGAAAATACAAAACATGCAGGGGCCGACACTGGGAATATGATGTTTTGTCTAGTGCACAGGTTCTCAAACTCGGTCCTCAGGACCCTACACAGTGCATGTTTTGAAGGTCTCCTCACAGAATCGCAAGTTAAATAATTAGCTCCACAGGTGCTGGGGACACCTGTTTTTTTAAGATCATGCCTTGTTTGTCTACTTGTTAAGGTGGACAATCCTTTATGGTGAGAGTCCAGTGTTCATCCTAGCTTGTTTGTCTTATGTTAATAAAAGCGGTATTATACTATACCTGTTTGTACTCTTTATGACATTGGAAAACGTGAGAGACATATATCAGAGAGGAATAGACGATGAAGCTGAATTCCATTAAGGATTGACCTTCTCCATTCACGCTATTAGTGTATACAATTGCAGTAGACAATTCCTCACAGTACGGATCCCACTTGCAGTGTTATTATAAGAACTGAATTGAAATAACAATATCACACCATTGTTGTTCTTTTTTGTTTTATTATACATGTTGGAGGATTGTAAAAGGTTGGAAATTCAAAGTCCTTCTGCTAAGGAGCATTATTCCAAACGCAGATCCATCAGTGCCTGTGGGCAGTTTGGTGATATCTCTGGTTAATTAGAATATTGTTTTGGGTGTATGGTGACACGCTATTTCATTGAACAGTTCATGCTGGGCAGCTAAATTCCTGCGCACTATTCATCGTCACTTTCTTTTGACTTGTGCTATTAGAGAGATGCAGGCGGTCGGGAGACCAGAAAAACTGAAGAGTCTATGCACACACCAGCTATCTCTACGTAGCTTATGCTGACGCACTTATAACATCAACGGGCTCTCTAGGTGAATGGATATAAAACATAGGACATGAATGTCCGGAAATGATTGTATACAGATGGGGCCTTTCTAATCTATGCCTGCCTAGTCGCAGGCGTGCACTCCCGGCGTGACTAGGCGATCCGTCCGCCTTGTTACCCTGGGAGTGCACAGAGCTGCTTCCCATTGTAAGAGTCTCTGTGTGGATATATATATATATATATATATATATATATATATAGTGATGGTGGATGCCGTGACATGACCCTGCTCTAGGAGTAATTTCTCCACTCATTGGCATTAGACTGCCCCTCATATCAGTCATACTTACAGAACATCAGTTATAAGATGGCGGGGCTGGCAAAAACATTGTCAAACATTGAGGTAAGTGGTGTGACCAGATTTTTGTGTCTAAAGTTGACGAGATGTACGGTGGCAATGTTGTGTCATGGAAACAGGTTTGGGTGTGACGTACTGCCTTTGAATATGGCAGGACAGGCTTTCAAGATAAGCAGCAATCCCACCAGCCAAGCACATCAATCAAGCACATACATTTATTATTGTAAAAAGTTTGAATCCACTTTAGACTGACCATATCAAAACTATCCAAATATTCTATACATAAACACTCTGGAGGTGGAATATTATTTGTTAAGCATGTATATTAGTTATGTGTAAGAAGAGAGATAACCTTACCTTACACATGAAACAATAGAAAAGAATATGGTGATGAAGTATGTAATGGAAAAAAGTGGAATCATAGCGGTTGTTGTGCCTTCAAATTCCTGCTGCCGAGATACTGATGTGAAATAGGATATCTGGTATAAAAAAGAAAATATCTTTGGTGATTATATTATTTAGCTGAGGGCGCAGCAGTAAAATAGTCAGGAATTTTTTTTATAAGTTTCATTAAGCCAAAACATTATGCTGCTTTATTTGTTTACTATTTTATATATACTCTATCATTCCATCATATTGTAAATTACCCTGAGGCATGTTTATTAAACAGATTTTACATGATATTCCCTGAAAATGGGTGTTTTGGGGGGGATATCTGCAAAATATAAGTACACCAGATGGGTATAGTTTTCAAATATTGTTATAAGTGCTAGCTGGTGTGCAGTGGGATACCAGAGGGGAAAAAGGACCCCCCATTTCTGTTTGTTGTGACCCCTCCCTTTTCATGCACCTGACATGTGCTTCCAGAGTGATTGAGCAGCTACCACTGTGTTTTTTGCATATTAGTCACTGTGTTTACTAATTTTCCTAGAAGGGTCCATTTTACCAGAAGTGAGTCTAATTGTGCCACTTGATATTAATCTTTTATATATTTATTATATTTTTGTGTTTATAGTGAATACATTTGTTTTTATATAGAACTATACAATTGTATTTGATTGCTATCTAATAGGTAATGTGCTCCAATTAGTGAGGTATTTCACCAGTTCCCCAATACCTTTCTAAATGTAATCTAGCACAGCTAGTCCCATTGGTCATATGAAATAACTTAATAGAGTATTTCTTCTTAAATGACCTCCCTACTTATGTATCACAGTCCAAAGACATAATGTTCTTATAAACTAGAATCAGCTTTTTACATAAGCGGTACTTGAGAAAGTTAAAAAAGCATATGAATGCTGGCATCAATGTTCAAAGGTAATGTAATTTTGCAGGTAATAATAAGCTTTTCTTATGAGTGGGTTGCTACTGATTGGGGTTGGTGGGAAGTTTCGAGTTGTGAAGGACACGTCAGAAGAGGGGACCTTGTGTGAAGGAACCTTTATTGTAGGTTCAGGTTTTTAATGGAATTCAAGACTGAGGTGTCATTCTTACATCTTTTAACTGATGCTTTGGAGGCTAAAGTGAGTAAGAACTGTAAAGAAAGTTCAATAATATAGTTTCCTGGAGCAAACATCTCTAAAAACTTATGTGGGCTGGATAAAGGACAAGATTGAAAGCCTTGAGAACAGGTTACATCTTAATAATATCCAGATCAAATATATTCCCAAAACTATTGACATGGTCAAGCTTTCTGCTGACCTAGAAGCATAGTTAGAGGAGATGTTCAAACTAATTTAACCAGATGTTGCCTCAGAAAGTTTATACTTGGACCAAGCTTATTGTGTCTTACTGTATGTGATGTTTGTTGTACCCTGTTGAAGTTGTCGCCGCAGCTGAAAAGGTCTTTCAAACTGTGCATCCACCATTGACCCAGAGAGCCTGTTCATTGAAGTCCTATCTAGAAAAGTATTAGTTCAGGGAGGTGGCACTTGGACCGGGGGCACAGCAGGATGTAAAAGTTGGCACCCTGAAGAGGGGCTAAGCTTGCCCCACAGTGGACATTTCAGAGCACGGTGCTGCTAACTGCCCACTGCTGTTGCTGCTGCTGAGTACCAGCGGCTCCCCTCAGCCATCTCCCAGGGATCAGTATGAATGACCGATGGACGGGATGCCGGTGGTCAGCATACTGACACTGGCATCCCATCCATCATAATCCCGACAGCCCCCAGTAAGCCCCCTAACCCTCACCTTTTGGCTACATTAACCCTAACCCTCCCTCCCCGGTGGTGCCTAACCCTAACCCTCCCCGTTGGTGCCTAGCCCTAACCCTCCCTGCTAGGTGACTAACCCTAACCCTCCCTTCCCTGCTGCCTAAACCTAACTCTCCCTGCTTAATGCCTAATTCTAACCTCTCTTTCTATGTACCTAAACCTAACCCTCCCTCCTCGGTCCCTAACCCTAACCTTCCCTGTGCTTCCTCCTAACCCTAACACCCCTTATTCTGCCTAAACCTAACCTCCACCCCAGCACGGCAGGATGCCAGGACATACAGGTGTCAAAAGCTACTCCCCCACCTGTCTGTGATTGGCCGTGGACTCCACTGACAGCATGATGCCGGCCGCGTCAGGACTTCACTACAGGGCCGAAACATTTCACTTTTCAGAATATTTTGGTTTACAGGTATCCGGTTACCACTGAACAATACAAAACAGGATAGAAAGCAACATAATTTTCCTTTCCGGAAACCTATAACTCAAAGTAAGAGCATAGAGCTACCAATAGGTAAGAGTACCAACACTAGCCTCTTTTTGCAGAAAACAAATGAAACTGTAAAATTTTATGAACAGTATTATATATCTTTGCACAGTATGGAGCAAATTTTCCCACCTTAATCTAGGTCTGTGAAATTACGGAAGTAAACAATTAGCAATACTGTCATGTATGGGACATTTATACAAGTTTTAACATATACATTTTTGTTAAAACTTAACAAAGAAATTAAAATAAAAAACATAATATCAAAGTGCCTAGCTAGGCTCATTTTTTAGGTAGAATTTTTTTTGCTGCTTTAAACTCAAAACAATTTTCACAAAATTTAGTTGTCATGTACGGGACAAGCCAAGTCCACCACTCCTGCCATGTTACAGACTGTTTGAAAAATGACAGGAGCGGATTGGATTGTACTGTGGGGTTTATGTACTAAGTCCCAGAGATAGACAAAGTGGATGGAGATAAAGCACCAACAAACCAGCTCCTGCCTGTTTCATGTAAAGATGAGCGGGTTTGGTTTTACTCGGATTTACTTGGATTTACCCGAATATCCTTATTGGCTATAGGACGTCACGTGTTTTGGTTAGCCAATAAGAAAAATCCAGAAAATAAGAAATGGCGATAATTCTGGCGTAAAGAAACGAGTAAATCCAAATCCGCTCATCTCTAGTTTCATGGCAGTTGGGAGCTGATTGACTGGCACCTCATCTCCGTCCACCCCACCCCTCTCCAAGGCTCAGTACATAGACCCCTTTGTTTCTCTCCGCGATTTAATAAATCTCCCATTAAGTACTTAGGTTTAGTCCTTTGAGTATCAACTTTGGAAGCAAAAAAGAAAAATACTTATGGTATTGTAGCATCTGCACAGTGGTTCTGGGGCGGAATAATTACCCGAACCCAGGTCTGATGGAGGGGCCAAGTCCACCCCCACCCCCCTTGACTGACAGCATCAGCTGCAGCTCTTCTCCGTAACCCAGCACATGCTGCTCTGTGCTGGGCTGGAGTGTGGCCAGGGAGGCGCTTAAAGTACTATTTTGTCTGGATTTATTTTCTAAGGGTGCACGGCCACACCTCCTGTGATTAGACCACGCCCCCTGAAAAGTACCTGGGCCCAGCCAGGCTCTCTACTGCCCTGCATCTGCATGATGTGCTCCTTGATCATGGGGAGTACTAACTTTCCAAGTCGCAGGATATTCTGTCCAAGGCACTTTCACCATCGTTCTAATTCCAAAGTGCCACTATAAGCATTTGGTTATGTGTTTGTGCATCGCTATATTTTACACATATTTCATAGAGAAAACTCTGCACCATGTGGTTTTATTGTATTTTATTCAGCATAAAGAAATGCTATTAATAGTGGAAGTTACATTTATATATACTTAATATTATTGGACTTATTCTTATGGGAAGAGCATGTTACATGTCTTAGCTTATACAGTGAGCACCATATTCCTTTTCTTTTTTTCTCCCCTATCACTCCAAAATTGGAGACATATTTTGGTACAAGAAAAACGTATCTACTCCACGTCTGGCGTTCTCGGACTCCATTACATCCGGCCCAATATCTCAACTGCCAGAAGTAAGTACATAGCATTAGGCAAATTATAAATTCATTTATTTTCATGATTCACAATATATTCTTTTTCTTTTGAGTCCATCTGTGTCACCATGTTAAACTTTAATTTTGAAGCTTGCATCAGTATTTTAAATTCTTTACGTTCAATCAGATACAGTACATATAGGGCTAAATTCAGTAACCCAGGGCTTGTAGTTCCCAGGTAAAGGGGACTATTCATGAAGCAGTGAAAAGTGCGGAGAAGTGAGCCAGTGGAGAAGTTGCCCATGGCAACTAATCATCTGCTACGTATAATTTTATAGAAGGCACTTAATAAATGTTACCTCGAAACTTGATTGGTCGCCATGGCTCAACACTGATTGGTTGCCATGGGTAACTTCTCCACAGGCTCACTTCTCCACCCTTTTGACTGCTTTATGAAGAGACCCCTAAGTGCCTGGGGCTATACCTTTACATTATGCAGTAAGCCCGCAAGCTGCACTTCATGAGTTTCCGTTTGCACCATCCTGAGGTGCAGACAGAAATCAGCAGTAAGTGCAGTAGGGTTTTTTGGGGTTTACCTGGCTACTCCCAAGCAGTTAACCCAATGCACCACTAAAAGTATATATACAGTATATTTTTTCATTTAACTGATACATCATTTAAATATATTTATAAAATGTGTAAAACACAATGTAAAAAATATATGCTTGGCAGGTGTGATATTGTTTGTTTTAAAATCAGCGTGTCTATCTATCTATCTATCTATCTATCTATCTATCTATCTATCTAATCTATCTATCTATCTATCTATCTATCTATCTATCTATCTATCTATCTATCTATCTATCTATCTATCTGTAACCTACCTTTATATGTCTGAGTTGTAATGTGTCTATATCCTGCGAGACGGATTGGAGAAAGTGCTGGATCCATTGCCGGCTGTTGTCGAGGTCCTGCTCATTGTCCTCTCTCAGGTAATACACTAACCTGATTGCCTGGGCTTTCTGCACAGTGTTGTCTGTGTTCAGTGTCACCCCACCCAGGTGTGTACCAAGGAATGTTCTGCCCTGAAACATGGGGTAAGTTATATTCATTGTCTCTATGAGACTGGCGTCACCTTGCACTGCGGATAGGAGTGGATTGGCAGCAACACATCTTTGCCCCGGTATTTCTGCACACAGCTGCTGGAAATTGAGACTGACATCAGCACCAGGTTGTGTCATGGTGATGTTCAGGTTCTGCACCATCTCATCCAGCCTCAGCAGCTCTGTGAATGTGTCTGTAGTAAGGACATTATCGGACACACTGACAGCAATGAGGGAGACAAATGATCCTTCTGTATACAGTCGCTGTGCAGAAAACTGGCCTGAGTCATTGGTTGGAAAATGCACCTTGACAAATTCTCGTTCAGATTTAGCTGGACCTCCGAGTGGTGTGAAGTGGTCTTCTATGTCATTAGCTTCTCTCTGGGGTAAAAAGTAAAAGCCAGCTCCCAGCCCAGCAGATACAATAAGAGGAATGACTAGGAACCACCAGGGATACCTTGCCACCAGCGTTCCAAGCCCGCAGAATACGCGAGAGAGGGGTTTCTGTATACAGTCTGTCTTACACCGAGACATTATCACTTTCCTATTATCTCACAGAGAAGGAAGACAGGAAAGTATAAAGCCAGCATTGTTAGTTCCAAGTATAATGTGAGACTATAACAGATATATTTAGATAAGGAAGTGAGAGCAGATACTTGGTGATGAATGGTGTCATTAACTATGTAAAACAGACTACTGAGGGAGTTGGTGACATTTTCATGACTTGTAAACTCATAATTGTATTTGACTTTTGAAGCTTTATCGTATTTCTTCAGAGCAAATAAACATGTATTGCTTTATAAAGGTATACAGTATATATATCTATATATATATATATCTATATATATATATATATATATATATATATATATACCTTACATATAGGCAAGCTGGTCATCTGGCACTCTGGTCACATGTGGTAATGCCGGGTTGCCCTCCTTGGACTAATATAAAAGCAGTTTTCCTGAACCTGTTGCTAGGCTCTGTTAGGAAAAAATTAAGGCGGCACTCCACAGGATTCTTTTGAAATACTTGCATTGGAAAATGACATCACAAAAAAGGTGCTATAAGAAGGGTTACATGACAACAACATTTCAAGGCTAAAATGCCTTTTTTTCAGTTTGAGTAACCAAAATGTGCAAAACAAACCGTGAAGTGAAGTGGCAACAACATATGCATGAGTAGGTGAGTAGACAGCAGTGCTGCAGCCAGGGACATGCAGGCAATGGGCAACGTTATTAGTTCCCTCAGCGCACTGCGTCCTATAACACTGACTGGTGCCCCCTTGCCCCCCTCTTTACTCATGTGTGGTTCTGATCCTCCCCATTACCTGCTCTGTGGCATGACAACAGAGACAATTCAATGTGTTTATTATTTTGTTCACTAATTAGCAACAAGATGATTCATAGCCTACAGTATGTTACTTGGAATATCTCAAGGAACATTTACGTGAAAAGCCGATCAAAATTGTGTAAGTGTTTCTCGAGTTTACACAAATATACATACAAATGAACAATTTTATTAATAGTATACCTGGTGAATTGGTTTGCTAATTTGCCAATTAACATGATAGCGAGAGATTCATAGCCTATGTTAACCAGAGTATTTAAAGTAACATTTCAGTGAAATGAAATCAAATCAAAATCGGTTCAGTAGCTCTCGAGTTTATCGTGAACATACAAACAAACTATCAATATATATATATATATATATATATATATATATATTAGAGATGAGCGGGTTCGGTTCGTTGAGATCCGAACCCCCCCGAACTTCACCTATTTTACACAGGTCCGAGGCAGCCTCGGATCTTCCAGCCTTGCTCGGTTAACCCGAATGCGGACGAACGTCATCATCCCGCTGTCGGATTCTCGCGAGATTCGTATTCTATATAAAGAGCCGCGCGTCTCCGCCATTTTCACTCGTGCATTGGAGATTGAACGGAGAGGACGTGGCTACGTTCTCTGCCTGAAAAGCTCCATATCTGTGCTCTGTGTGCTGCAAATATATGTGCTTAGTGTGCTGCAAATATCTGTGCTCAGTGTGCTGCAAATATCTACGTTCTCTGCCTGAAAAGCTCCATATCTGTGATCAATGTGCTGCAAATATCTGTGCTCAGTGTGCTGCATTTTGGTGACCAACAGTATATAGTTGTACAGTACAGTAGGCCATTGCTGTATCTTGCAGCTCTGTGTCACTGCAAGTACCCATTCCATATCTGTGCTGCATTTCTGTGAGCAGTATATATAGTAGTACAGTGCAGCATTTTGGTGACCAACAGTATATAGTTGTACAGTACAGTAGGCCATTGCTGTATCTTGCAGCTCTGTGTCACTGCAAGTATCCATTCCATATCTGTGCTGCATTTTTGTGAGCAGTATATATAGTAGTACAGTGCAGCATTTTGGTGACCAACAGTATATAGTTGTACAGTACAGTAGGCCATTGCTATATCTTGCAGCTCTGTGTCACTGCAAGTATCCATTCCATATCTGTGCTGCATTTTTGTGAGCAGTATATATAGTAGTACAGTGCAGCATTTTGGTGACCAACAGTATATAGTTGTACAGTACAGTAGGCTATTGCTGTATCTTGCAGCTCTGTGTCACTGCAAGTATCCATTCCATATCTGTGCTGCATTTTTGTGAGCAGTATATATAGTAGTACAGTGCAGCATTTTGGTGACCAACAGTATATAGTTGTACAGTAGGCCATTGCTGTATCTTGCAGCTCTGTGTCACTGCAAGTATCCATTCCATATCTGTGCTGCATTTTTGTGAGCAGTATATATAGTAGTACAGTGCAGCATTTTGGTGACCAACAGTATATAGTTGTACAGTACAGTAGGCCATTGCTGTATCTTGCAGCTCTGTGTCACTGCAAGTATCCATTCCATATCTGTGCTGCATTTTTGTGAGCAGTATATATAGTAGTACAGTGTAGCATTTTGGTGACCAACAGTATATAGTTGTACAATACAGAAGGCCATTGCTGTATCTTGCAGCTACATGTCACTGCAAGTATCCATTCCATATCTGTGCTGCATTTTTGTGAGCAGTATATATAGTAGTACAGTGCAGCATTTTGGTGACCAACAGTATATAGTTGTATGGTACAGTAGGCCATTGCTGTATCTTGCAGCTCTGTGTCACTGCAAGTATCCATTCCATATCTGTGCTGCATTTTTGTGAGCAGTATATATAGTAGTACAGTGCAGAATTTTGGTGACCAACAGTATATAGTTGTACAGTACAGTACAGTAGGCCATTGCTATTAATATAATAATATTACTGGCATATAATTCCACACATTAAAAAATGGAGAACAAAAATGTGGAGGGTGAAATAGGGAAAGATCAAGATCCACTTCTACCTAGTGCTGAAGCTGCTGCCACTAGTCATGGCGAGACGATGAAATGCCATCAACGTCGTCTGCCAAGGCCGATGCCCAATGTCATAGTAGAGAGCATGTAAAATCCAAAAAACTAAAGTTCAGTAAAATGACCCAAAAATCTAAATTAAAAGCGTCTGAGGAGAAGCATAAACTTGCCAATATGCCATTTACGACACGGAGTGGCAAGGTACGGCTGAGGCCCTGGCCTATGTACATGGCTAGTGGTTCAGCTTCACATGAGGATGGAAGCACTCATCCTCCTGCTAGAAAACTGAAAAGAGTTAAGATGGCAAAAGCACAGCAAAGAACTGTGCGTTCTTCTAAATCACAAATCCCCAAGGAGAGTCCAATTGTGTCGGTTGCAATGCCTGACCTTCCCAACACTGGACGAGAAGAGGTGGCTCCTTCCACCATTTGCACGCCCCCTGGAAGTGCTGGAAGGAGCAACCACAGTCCAGTTCCTGATAGTCAAATTGAAGATGTCACTGTTGAAGTACACCAGGATGAGGATATGGGTGTTGCTGGCGCTGAGGAGGAAATTGACAAGGAGGATTCTGATGGTGAGGTGGTTTTTTTAAGTCAGGCAACCGGGGAGGCACCAGTAGCAGCATCTCGCAAACGCCAACTCGTTCCTAGGCAGGCTACGCTTTGTATCATCGCTTTCCATAAGAGGCACACAGCTGATAACCTCTTACGGAAACTGAGGAACATCATCGCAGAATGACTTACCCCAATTGGACTCTCCTGGGGATTTGTGACATCGGACAACGCCACCAATATTGGTCGTGCATTACATCTGGGCAAATTCCAGCACGTCCCATGTTTTACACACACATTGAATTTGGTGGTGCAGAATTTTTTTAAAAACGACAGGGGTGTGCAAGAGATGCTGTCGGTGGTTCGACAAATTGCGGGCCACTTTCAGCATTCAGCCACCGCGTGCCGAAGACTGGAGCACCAGCAAACACTCCTGAACCTGCCCCACCATCAGCTGAAGCAAGAGGTGGTATTCAACCCTCTATATGCTTCAAAGGATGGAGGAGCAGCAAAAGGCCATTCAAGCCTATACATCTGCCTACGATATAGGCAAAGGAGGGGAAATGCACCTGACTCAAGCGCAGTGGAGAATGATTTCAACATTGTGCAAGGTTCTGCAACCCTTTGAACTTGCCACACGTGAAGTCAGTTCAGACACTGCCAGCCTGAGTCAGGTCATTCCCCTCATCAGGCTTTTGCAGAAGCAGCTGGAGAGATTGAAGGAGGAGCTAAAACGGAGCGATTCCGCTAGGCATGTGGGACTTGTGGATGGAGCCCTTCATTCGCTTAACCAGGATTCACGGGTGATCAATCTGTTGAAATCATAGCACTACATTTTGGCCACCGTGCTCGATCCTAGGTTTAAAGCCTACGTTGTATCTCTCTTTCTGGCAGACACAAGTCTGTACATGTTCAAAGACCTGCTGGTGAGACACCCATCAACTCAAGCGGAACGTGACCCATCAACAGCTCCTCCTTCACATTCTCCTGCAACTGGGGCTGCGAGGAAAAGGCTAAGAATTCCAAGCCCACCCGCTGGCGGTGATGCAGGGCAGTCTGGAGCGAGTGCTGACATCTGGTCCGGACTGAAGGACCTGCCAACGATTGCTGACATGTCGTCTACTGTCACTGCATATGATTCTGTCACCATTGAAAGAATGGTGGAGGATTATATGAGTGACAGCATCCAAGTAGGCACGCCAGACAGTCCGTACGTATACTGGCAGGAAAAAGAAGCAATTTGGAGGCCCTTGCACAAACTGGCTTTATTTTACCTAAGTTGCCCCCCTTCCAGTGTGTACTCCGAAAGAGTGTTTAGTGCAGCCGGTCACCTTGTCAGCGATCGGCGTACGAGGTTACTTCCACAAAATGTGGAGAAGATGATGTTCATCAAAATTAATTATAATCAATTCCTCTGTGGAGACAGTCACCATCAATTGCCTCCAGAAAGTACACAGGGACCTGAGATGGTGGATTCCAGTGGGGACGAATTAATACTCTGTGAGGAGGGGGATGTACACAGTGAAAGGGGTGAGGAATCGGAGGATGATGATGAGGTGGACATCTTGCCTCTGTAGAGCCAGTTTTTTGGTGGGGGCCCAAACCAACCAGTCATTTCCGCCACAGTCGTGTGGCAGACCCTGTCGCTGAAATGATGGGTTTGTTAAAGTGTGTATGTCCTGTTTATACAACATAAGGGTGGGTGGGAGGACCCAAGGACAATTCCATTTTGCACCTCTTTTTTTTAATTTATCTTTGCATCATGTGATGTTTGGGGACTATTTTTTTAAGTGCCATCCTGCCTGACACTGCAGTGCCACTCCTAGATGGGCCAGGTGTTTGTGCCGGCCACTTGGGTCGCTTAGCTTAGTCATCCAGCGACCTCGGTGCAAATTTTAGGACTAAAAATAATATTGTGAGGTGTTCAGAATAGACTGGAAATGAGTGGAAATTATGGTTATTGAGGTTAATAATACTATAGGATCAAAATTACCCCCAACTTCTATGATTTAAGCTGTTTTTGAAAAAAAACACCCTAATCCAAAACACACCCAAATCCTACAAAAAAATTTAAGGGAGGTTTTGCCAAAACGCGTCCGAATCCAAAACACGGCAGCGGAACCGAATACAAAACCAAAACACAAAACCCGAAAAATTTCGGGTGCACATCTCTAATATTCACAAGCCCAAAGGATTACTTTGGACATGTCTTTTGTCACAGAGGGCTTCAGAATTTCTTCTCTATTCATGGCCAACGTCTTCCTTTTGGCTGTTTACAAAAGTGTATGGGGATAACCCCTGGTTTTAAATCTTAACTCCATCTCATCCAATTGTTTATTTCTTGTTTCCTGGTAAGCCCCTAACAGTAGCTGGCGGGTGGAAACTATCGTATCATAACTATCATATCTGGAAACTATCATATCGCAATTTCTTAGAGTGTGTAGAACCAATAGCAATGAGGAGACAAGAAATGTAAACGCGCTCAAAGGCCAATGCCTCCCTAGGTGAAGAATGCCATTTAATAACATTTTTACAATCTTCAGTGTTTTTTTTGTCCTCATTTTAATATTTCCATTACAGGAGGACTACAGGTGCCAGTGGGCCCATAATGTCTGGGCATTGTGGTTTTCCAATTGCCATGATGCTGGGGCATGCTTGCTGGTTCCTGTATTCCCCCTGTAATGGACAGTAATACTTACAGTATGTCAGCTATCAACATCACCAGTGCCGTAACTAGACATTTTAGCGCTGTGTGCAAGAAACAGCATTGGTGCCCATCCCCCCCCCCCCGCCCCATATATAAAACAGAGCCAATGTGCATCATTGGGCGTGGCTTCATGGGGAAGGGGCGTGGCCACAGAGCTCCCTTTTACACATTACGGCAGGCAGAGCCCCCTTTTACACATTATGTCAGGCAGAGCTTCCTTTAACACAGTATGGCAGGCAGAGCCCCCTTTTACACAGTACGGCAGGCAGAGCCCCCTTTTACACATTATGGCAGGTAGAGTCCTCCTTTTTACACATTACGGCAGCAGAGTCCCCTTTTACACATCACGGCAGGCAGAGCTCCCTTTTACAAATTACGGCAGGCAGAGTTCCCCCATTTTACACATTACAGCATCAAAGTCCACTTTTTTCACATAACGTCAGCAGAGCCCCCTTTTTTACACATCAGGCAGGCAGAGTCCCCCATTTTTATACATTACAGTAGCAGAGTCCCCCTATTTTTACACATTACAGCAGCAGAGTCCCCCTTTTTACACATTAAGCAGTCTTCTTTTACAAATTAAGCAGAGTCCCCTTTTTACACATTACAGCAACAGTGTCCCCCTTTTTACACATTAAGCAGAGTCTTCTTTTACACATTACAGCAACAGTGTCCACCATTTTACACATTAGAGTCCCGCTTTTTTACACATTACAGCAACAGAGCCCCCCTTTTTTTACACATTACAGCAACAGAGCCCCCCTTTTTTACACATTACAGCAACAGAGGCCACCTTTTTTACACATTACAGCAACAGAGCCCCCCTTTTTTTACACATTACAGCAACAGAGTCCCCCTTTTTTACACATTACAGCAACAGAGGCCACCTTTTTTACACATTATAGCAACAGAGCCACCTATTTTTACACATTAGGCAGGAAGAGTCACCCTTTTTTCACTCAACACAGCAGCAGTCCCCGCTTTACACATTAAGCAAGCAGAGTCCCCTTTTTACACATTATGGCAGTCCGTCCCCCTATTTACACAGTATGGTAGGCAGTCCCCCTTTTTTACACATTATGGCAGGCGGGGAGAGAGAGAGTTATACTCACCTGTGATGAGCCGGCATGCCTCTCCTTTTCCTGCCCTACACTGCGCTTCACAGCGCAGGGCATTGTGGGTGGGCTGGCGGCGGGTTGGGAGAGACATCACCTCTTCCAGCACACGGGAGGGAGCAGAGGGGGAGCTACAGCACTGCCCGGCTACCTATGTGAGAAGTAGCCGGGCAATGCAGCTGGGTGGCGGGCGGTGATGGCGGGGGGGGTGGCGGCTCGGACCCACAGTGCGGCCCCGATGGAGCGGCCAGGCGGGTGTTGCCAGTGGTCCTGTGCCAGTGGTCCTGGCACATACCTAGTTATGGTCCTGCCTATATATATATATATATATATATATATACAGTGGCGTAACTACTGCCCCCGCAGTCCTCGTGGTGGCTTGGGGGCGAGGGGCTGCGGGGGCGCCACTGATTTACAGCAGACTGACATGCGGACGAGCGTCCGCATGTCAGTCTGCAGTCTCCTTCCCTCCGCCGCTTGTTGGAGGGACACGGAGGGCACACAGCGCGCCTCCCTGTGTCCCTCCTGCTGCATCATCTCCGGCGGCCGCGGGTCTAATAGGGGGAAGTGCCGTCCGTGAGCTCTAATTGGCTCACGAACCGGCACTTCCCCCTATTAGACCCGCGGCCGCCGGAGATGATGCAGCAGGAGGGACACAGGAGAGACGAGCTGTGCCCTCCGTGTCCCTCCAAAAAGCGACGGCGGGGGGGGGGGGTAAATATCTGGCACTGGGGGCATATATGGCACGGGGGGGGGAGGGAGGAATATCTGGCACTGGGGCATTTCTGGCACTGGGGGGAATATCTGGCACTGGGGGCATATATGGCACGGGGGGGAGGGAGGAATATCTGGCACTGGGGCATTTCTGGCACTGGGGGGAATATCTGGCACTGGGGGCATATCTGGCACTGGGGGGGGATATCTGGCACTGGGGCATATATGGCACTGGGGGCATATATGGCACTGGGGGGGATATCTGGCACTGGGGGCATATATGGCACGGGGGGCATATATGGCACTGGGGGGAATATCTGGCACTGGGGGCATATATGGCACTGGGGGGGAATATCTGGCACTGGGGGCATATGTGGCACTGGGGGGGATATCTGGCACTGGGGGCATATATGGCACGGGGGAATATCTGGCACTGGGGGGGAATATCTGGCACTGGGGGCATATATGGCACGGGGGGAATATCTGGCACTGGGGGGGAATATCTGGCACTGGGGGCATATTTGGCAATGGGGGGAATATATGGCACTGGGGGCATATCTGGCACTGGGGGCATATGTGGCACTGGGGGGGAATATCTGGCACTGGGGGCATATGTGGCACTGGGGGGGTATATGTGTACCTGGCACATGGGGACGACGACTATATTTGGCACTGGGGCATGTAAGTACCTGGCACCGTGGGGGAATGTCTGGCACTGGGGACATATGTGGCACTGGGAGCACAGCCCTAGCAACAAGGACTACCTCCTAGCAATGAGCATGACACCCAGTGCATGAAACACCTGGCAACGAGCATGACACCCTGAGCATGAAAACCCCTGGCACCGTGCATGGAACCAAGAGCATGAAACCCCTGGCAACGAGCATGACACCCAGTGCATGAAACCCCTGACAACGAGTAAGTAATTGAAAAGTAATTAGAAGCCTTACTGTAGGACTTAATGTGTAATGGGCATTACGGTGTGTGGCATAATGTATCACGGACATTGCGGTGTGTGTCATAATGTGTCACAGGCATTACGGTGTATGGTATACTATATCGCGGGCATTGTGATATGTGGTATAATGTCTCAGGGTATTGCAGTGTGTGGCATAATGTATCACGGACATTGCGGTGTGTGTCATAATGTGTCAGGCATTACGGTGTGTGGTATACTATATCACGGGCATTGTGGTATGTGGTATAATGTCTCAGGGTCATTGCAGTGTGGCATAATACATAACGGGCATTGCGATGTGTGGCATAGGGTATAACGGGCAGGGCATTGCGGTATGTGTCACAGGCATTACGGTGTATGGTATACTATATCACGGGCATTGTGGTATAATGTCTCAAGGTCATTGCAGTGTGTGGCATAATGTGTCACAGGCATTGTATGTGCTATAATGTATCGGGCATTGCAGTGTGTGGCATAATGTATCACGGACATTGCGGTGTGTGTCATAATGTGTCACAGACATTGTATGTGCTATAATGTATCAGGGGCATTGCAGTGTGTAGCATAATGTATAACGGGCATTGCGATTCCTGTCATAATGTGTCACAGGCATTACGGTGTGTGGCATAATGTGTCACAGACATTACGGTGTGTGGCATAATGTGTCGGGGGCATTACAGTGTGTGCATATTGTGTCGTGCATTATTGTGTGCGGCATAATGTCTAAGGGCCATTGCAGTATGTGGCATAATGTATACTGGGCATTACTATAAGGAGGAAAAATGACAAATAATGTAAGGGGCATGAATCAGGATTATTTTTCTTTTCTGTGGTGGCCAACGTATGGGCGTGCAGGTTGCAAAACTGGGGTATAAGGTAGTCTTTTCCTGCAATGCCACGCCCCTTTATGCAAAACCACGCCCACTCCAACAAAACCACGCCCCTTTGGCTTGGGGGAGAAAAATTTCTAGTTACGCCACTGTATATATACACACACACACACACACACACACACACACACACACACACAGCCTGTTCCCCACCAGTCCCTATACACACACACTCTGTCCCTGTAGTCACCAACACACACACACTTTACCTCCAGGGTGAATGACTGCAGGAGTAATTAGAAGACGAGAGAGCACTGAGTAGGTAGGGCTGCACACATTCTGCACAGGCCAAGTCGGGGGCGTGGCCTAATCGCGGACCCCCGTGGCCACACCCCCTTTAAAAAATTCCCGAGCTATAGAGCAGGCACCTCCAGCTGCTGACCTGACCGGGAGAGCAGGAGATCCGAGAATGCAGGCAAGGACTTGCAGTGCCCAGCAGCACATCAGTTCAGGTGCCCCACTCAAGCTGGGCCAGCGTGGGGGCGTGACCAACAGGTGTTGCTGGGCGGGGTCTCTGCCTTGCTTCCTGAGGTACTGCAGCAGCAGGCAATTGCAGAGTCCCCCTCCCTCCTCCCCTCGCTCCGGCGGCAGCGCACATCACAGGGCACAGGCGGCTTGTAATGAGTCAGTCTGACTCATTACAATGCTGCACACTTTGGGCCCCTTGAATGGGTATGCGGCATACTTGCCTACCTGACCCTCTCCATGAGGGAGAAAATGCTCTGTTCCTGGACTTTTCTGGTAATGTATGATTGCCGTCACCTGTGGTGAAACACCTTTCTTATCAATTAACTAGCTCACCACAGGTGATGGCAATCCTACATTACCAGGAAAGTCCAGGAACAGAGCATTTTCTCCCTCATGGAGAGGGTCAGGTAGGCAAGCATGGTATGCGGGCAGTTGCGCCCCAAGGACGACTGCGCTGTGTGCCAGGCACACCTGGCACACACGTAGTTACGGCCCTGAACATCGCACCCACTTCCCAGGGGTGCGGGGGATAGATTGAGGCTTCAACCCTGGCCTAGGGTAAACTGGAGAGTGGAGACCCTTCATTTGTGGGGTCCTTGCCTGTGTTGACTAGTTGAAGGGGATTATGCTTTGGCCGGAGTGATATTATGAAGTGAGTAATCTGGCTGTGGCATTACCCCCATGCTAGTGGAGCCCGGTGCCGGTTCTAAAAATACGAGGGATTCCTACTCATTTCCCCCCCTGAATATTTAGAACCAGGGCTAGCTCCAAGAGCCCAGTGCTGGTTCATTACATATGGAGGACCCATACACATTTTGTTTCCCATATTTTTTAAACTAGGCCGACTCATAGAGCCCAGAGCTGGTAATGCTTGGGGACTCCATGAATTTTGTTTTCTAATTTTTAACTTAATTAATAAAAGGAGATATTGTGGTGGGAGAGTAATGTTATTGAGTTCAAGAGTAGAAGGGGGATGGCAGGTAGTAGTACCAGCCATTATTTAAATTTTTTACATGTGACTAGTAAAATGACAATCGATTGAGGTGATGTACAGTATGGCTACCTTCATGATTTGCAGATCCAAACTTTGGAAAAAATCTGCAGATCACTGAGACAAATCTCCAATGTATTGGCAAAATTAGATGAATTGGGGAAACAATATATCTGGGGGGGGAAATCACAGACTCTGTAAGACAATAAATTGCGTTTGCTGATGTATGGGGGCCATGTCTCTGAATCTGTACATAAACTGCTACAATGCAACGGACACAGCTTTTCTCTATGCCAAGTTCCGGTTGTGCTACTTATGCAGACTCAGTCACACACAGATATACAAGTGTCACATATCAAATGAATCAGTGCTAGCAGAGTTGCACAGGATCGGGCGTCTCACATGCTGCAAGGTGTATTGAGGCTAGATGTATGCGGTCACATCTGTATAGTGGGTTAGGTGACCATGTTTATGAAGTTCCACATTGTTATAACATTACTATAGTGCAGTAGAGATGAGCGCCTGAAATTTTTCGGGTTTTGTGTTTTGGTTTTGGGTTCGGTTCCGCGGCCGTGTTTTGGGTTCGAACGCGTTTTGGCA
Organism: Pseudophryne corroboree; assembly: GCF_028390025.1. Lineage (NCBI taxonomy): Eukaryota > Metazoa > Chordata > Amphibia > Anura > Myobatrachidae > Pseudophryne > Pseudophryne corroboree. The sequence goes on from NC_086448.1 coordinate 124,336,993, forward strand.
AAACCTCACCGAATTTTTTTTGTCGGATTCGGGTGTGTTTTGGATTCGGGTGTTTTTTTCAAAAAACACTAAAAAACAGCTTAAATCATAGAATTTGGGGGTCATTTTGATCCCAAAGTATTATTAACCTCAAAAACCATAATTTACACTCATTTTCAGTCTATTCTGAATACCTCACACCTCACAATATTATTTTTAGTCCTAAAATTTGCACCGAGGTCGCTGTGTGAGTAAGATAAGCGACCCTAGTGGCCGACACAAACACCGGGCCCATCTAGGAGTGGCACTGCAGTGTCACGCAGGATGTCCCTTCCAAAAAACCCTCCCCAAACAGCACATGACGCAAAGAAAAAAAGAGGCGCAATGAGGTAGCTGTGTGAGTAAGATTAGCGACCCTAGTGGCCGACACAAACACCGGGCCCATCTAGGAGTGGCACTGCAGTGTCACGCAGGATGGCCCTTCCAAAAAACCCTCCCCAAACAGCACATGACGCAAAGAAAAAAAGAGGCGCAATGAGGTAGCTGTGTGAGTAAGATTAGCGACCCTAGTGGCCGACACAAACACCGGGCCCATCTAGGAGTGGCACTGCAGTGTCACGCAGGATGTCCCTTCCAAAAAACCCTCCCCAAACAGCACATGACGCAAAGAAAAAAAGAGGCGCAATGAGGTAGCTGTGTGAGTAAGATTAGCGACCCTAGTGGCCGACACAAACACCGGGCCCATCTAGGAGTGGCACTGCAGTGTCACGCAGGATGTCCCTTCCAAAAAACCCTCCCCAAACAGCACATGACGCAAAGAAAAAAAGAGGCACAATGAGGTAGCTGACTGTGTGAGTAAGATTAGCGACCCTAGTGGCCGACACAAACACCGGGCCCATTTAGGAGTGGCACTGCAGTGTCACGCAGGATGTCCCTTCCAAAAAACCCTCCCCAATCAGCACATGATGCAAAGAAAAAGAAAAGAAAAAAGAGGTGCAAGATGGAATTGTCCTTGGGCCCTCCCACCCACCCTTATGTTGTATAAACAAAACAGGACATGCACACTTTAACCAACCCATCATTTCAGTGACAGGGTCTGCCACACGACTGTGACTGATATGACGGGTTGGTTTGGACCCCCCCCAAAAAAGAAGCAATTAATCTCTCCTTGCACAAACTGGCTCTACAGAGGCAAGATGTCCACCTCATCATCACCCTCCGATATATCACCGTGTACATCCCCCTCCTCACAGATTATCAATTCGTCCCCACTGGAATCCACCATCTCAGCTCCCTGTGTACTTTGTGGAGGCAATTGCTGCTGGTCAATGTCTCCGCGAAGGAATTGATTATAATTCATTTTAATGAACATCATCTTCTCCACATTTTCTGGATGTAACCTCGTACGCCGATTGCTGACAAGGTGAGCGGCGGCACTAAACACTCTTTCGGAGTACACACTTGTGGGAGGGCAACTTAGGTAGAATAAAGCCAGTTTGTGCAAGGGCCTCCAAATTGCCTCTTTTTCCTGCCAGTATAAGTACGGACTGTGTGACGTGCCTACTTGGATGCGGTCACTCATATAATCCTCCACCATTCTATCAATGTTGAGAGAATCATATGCAGTGACAGTAGACGACATGTCCGTAATCGTTGTCAGGTCCTTCAGTCCGGACCAGATGTCAGCATCAGCAGTCGCTCCAGACTGCCCTGCATCACCGCCAGCGGGTGGGCTCGGAATTCTGAGCCTTTTCCTCGCACCCCCAGTTGCGGGAGAATGTGAAGGAGGAGATGTTGACAGGTCGCGTTCCGCTTGACTTGACAATTTTGTCACCAGCAGGTCTTTCAACCCCAGCAGACTTGTGTCTGCCGGAAAGAGAGATCCAAGGTAGGCTTTAAATCTAGGATCGAGCACGGTGGCCAAAATGTAGTGCTCTGATTTCAACAGATTGACCACCCGTGAATCCTTGTTAAGCGAATTAAGGGCTCCATCCACAAGTCCCACATGCCTAGCGGAATCGCTCCGTGTTAGCTCCTCCTTCAATGTCTCCAGCTTCTTCTGCAAAAGCCTGATGAGGGGAATGACCTGACTCAGGCTGGCAGTGTCTGAACTGACTTCACGTGTGGCAAGTTCAAAGGGCATCAGAACCTTGCACAACGTTGAAATCATTCTCCACTGCGCTTGAGACAGGTGCATTCCACCTACTATATCGTGCTCAATTGTATAGGCTTGAATGGCCTTTTGCTGCTCCTCCAACCTCTGAAGCATATAGAGGGTTAAATTCCACCTCGTTACCACTTCTTGCTTCAGATGATGGCAGGGCAGGTTCAGTAGTTTTTGGTGGTGCTCCAGTCTTCTGTACGTGGTGCCTGTACGCCGAAAGTGTCCCGCAATTCTTCTGGCCACCGACAGCATCTCTTGCACGCCCCTGTCATTTTTTAAAAAATTCTGCACCACCAAATTCAAGGTATGTGCAAAACATGGGACGTGCTGGAATTTGCCCATATTTAATGCACACACAATATTGCTGGCGTTGTCCGATGCCACAAATCCACAGGAGAGTCCAATTGGGGTAAGCCATTCCGCGATGATCTTCCTCAGTTGCCGTAAGAGGTTTTCAGCTGTGTGCGTATTCTGGAAAGCGGTGATACAAAGCGTAGCCTGCCTAGGAAAGAGTTGGCGTTTGCGAGATGCTGCTACTGGTGCCGCCGCTGCTGTTCTTGCGGCGGGAGTCCATACATCTACCCAGTGGGCTGTCACAGTCATATAGTCCTGACCCTGCCCTGCTCCACTTGTCCACATGTCCGTGGTTAAGTGGACATTGGGTACAACTGCATTTTTTAGGACACTGGTGAGTCTTTTTCTGACGTCCGTGTACATTCTCGGTATCGCCTGCCTAGAGAAGTGGAACCTAGATGGTATTTGGTAACGGGGGCACACTGCCTCAATAAATTGTCTAGTTCCCTGTGAACTAACGGCGGATACCGGACGCACGTCTAACACCAACATAGTTGTCAAGGCCTCAGTTATCCACTTTGCAGCAGGATGACTGCTGTGATATTTCATCTTCCTCGCAAAGGACTGTTGAACAGTCAATTGCTTACTGGAAGTAGTACAAGTGGGCTTACGACTTCCCCTCTGGGATGACCATCGACTCCCAGCAGCAACAACAGCAGCGCCAGCAGCAGTAGGCGTTACACGCAAGGATGCATCGGAGGAATCCCAGGCAGGAGAGGAATCGTCAGAATTGCCAGTGACATGGCCTGCAGGACTATTGGCATTCCTGGGGAAGGAGGAAATTGACACTGAGGGAGTTGGTGGGGTGGTTTGCGTGAGCTTGGTTACAAGAGGAAGGGATTTACTGGTCAGTGGACTGCTTCCGCTGTCACCCAAAGTTTTTGAACTTGTCACTGACTTATTATGAATGCGCTGCAGGTGACGTATAAGGGAGGATGTTCCAAAGTGGTTAACGTCCTTACCCCTACTTATTACAGCTTGACAAAGGGAACACACGGCTTGACACCTGTTGTCCGCATTTCTGTTGAAATACCTCCACACCGAAGAGCTGATTTTTTTGGTATTTTCACCTGGCATGTCAACGGCCATATTCCTCCCACGGACAACAGGTGTCTCCCCGGGTGCCTGACTTAAACAAACCACCTCACCATCAGAATCCTCCTGGTCAATTTCCTCCCCAGCGCCAGCAACACCCATATCCTCCTCATCCTGGTGTACTTCAACACTGACATCTTCAATCTGACTATCAGGAACTGGACTGCGGGTGCTCCTTCCAGCACTTGCAGGGGGCGTGCAAATGGTGGAAGGCGCATGCTCTTCACGTCCAGTGTTGGGAAGGTCAGGCATCGCAACCGACACAATTGGACTCTCCTTGTGGATTTGGGATTTCGAAGAATGCACAGTTCTTTGCTGTGCTGCTTTTGCCAGCTTGAGTCTTTTCATTTTTCTAGCGAGAGGCTGAGTGCTTCCATCCTCATGTGAAGCTGAACCACTAGCCATGAACATAGGCCAGGGCCTCAGCCGTTCCTTGCCACTCCGTGTCGTAAATGGCATATTGGCAAGTTTACGCTTCTCCTCCGACAATTTTATTTTAGGTTTTGGAGTCCTTTTTTTTCTGATATTTGGTGTTTTGGATTTGACATGCTCTGTACTATGACATTGGGCATCGGCCTTGGCAGACGACGTTGCTGGCATTTCATCGTCTCGGCCATGACTAGTGGCAGCAGCTTCAGCACGAGGTGGAAGTGGATCTTGATCTTTCCCTAATTTTGGAACCTCAACATTTTTGTTCTCCATATTTTAATAGGCACAACTAAAAGGCACCTCAGGTAAACAATGGAGATGGATACTAGTATACAATTATGGACTGCCTGCCGAGTGCAGACACAGAGGTAGCCACAGCCGTGAACTACCGTACTGTACTGTGTCTGCTGCTAATATAGACTGGTTGATAAAGAGATGTCTATGTAACTATGTATGTATAAAGAAGAAAGAAAAAAAAACCACGGTTAGGTGGTATACAATTATGGACGGACTGCCTGCCGAGTGCAGACACAGAGGTAGCCACAGCCGTGAACTACCGTACTGTACTGTGTCTGCTGCTAATATAGACTGGTTGATAAAGAGATGTCTATGTAACTATGTATGTATAAAGAAGAAAGAAAAAAAAACCACGGTTAGGTGGTATACAATTATGGACGGACTGCCTGCCGAGTGCAGACACAGAGGTAGCCACAGCCGTGAACTACCGTACTGTACTGTGTCTGCTGCTAATATAGACTGGTTGATAAAGAGATGTCTATGTAACTATGTATGTATAAAGAAGAAAGAAAAAAAAACCACGGTTAGGTGGTATACAATTATGGACGGACTGCCTGCCGAGTGCAGACACAGAGGTAGCCACAGCCGTGAACTACCGTACTGTACTGTGTCTGCTGCTAATATAGACTGGTTGATAAAGAGATGTCTATGTAACTATGTATGTATAAAGAAGAAAGAAAAAAAAACCACGGTTAGGTGGTATACAATTATGGACGGACTGCCTGCCGAGTGCAGACACAGAGGTAGCCACAGCCGTGAACTACCGTACTGTACTGTGTCTGCTGCTAATATAGACTGGTTGATAAAGAGATGTCTATGTAACTATGTATGTATAAAGAAGAAAGAAAAAAAAACCACGGTTAGGTGGTATACAATTATGGACGGACTGCCTGCCGAGTGCAGACACAGAGGTAGCCACAGCCGTGAACTACCGTACTGTACTGTGTCTGCTGCTAATATAGACTGGTTGATAAAGAGATGTCGTAGTAGTATGTATGTATAAAGAAGAAAAAAAAACCACGGTTAGGTGGTATACAATTATGGACGGACTGCCTGCCGAGTGCAGACACAGAGGTAGCCACAGCCATGAACTACCGTACTGTGTCTGCTGCGACTGGATGATAAATGATATAAAAAATATATATATATCACTACTGCAGCCGGACAGGTATATATTATATATTATATAATGACGGACCTGCTGGACACTGTCTGTCAGCAGAATGAGTTTTATTTTTATAGAATAAAAAAAACAACAACACACAAGTGAAGTCACACGACGAGTGTTTAACTTTTTCAGGCAATCACAATATAAGTATACTACTAACTATACTGGTGGTCAGTGTGGTCAGGTCACTGGTCAGTCACACTGGCAGTGGCACTCCTGCAGCAAAAGTGTGCACTGTTTAATTTTAATATAATATTATGTACTCCTGGCTCCTGCTATAACCTATAACTGGCACTGCAGTGCTCCCCAGTCTCCCCCACAATTATAAGCTGTGTGAGCTGAGCAGTCAGACAGATATATAATATATATAGATGATGCAGCACACTGGGCTGAGCCTGAGCAGTGCACACAGATATGGTATGTGACTGAGTCACTGTGTGTATCGCTTTTTTCAGGCAGAGAACGGATATATTAAATAAACTGCACTGTCTGGTGGTCACTCACTAGTAAACTCTCTGCACTCTCTACACTTCTACAGTACTCCTCCTAGTCCTAAGCTCCAGTAAATCTCTCTCTCTTATAATCTAAATGGAGAGGACGCCAGCCACGTCCTCTCCCTATCAATCTCAATGCACGTGTGAAAATGGCGGCGACGCGCGGCTCCTTATATAGAATCCGAGTCTCGCGAGAATCCGACAGCGTCATGATGACGTTCGGGCGCGCTCGGGTTAACCGAGCAAGGCGGGAGGATCCGAGTCTGCTCGGACCCGTGAAAAAAAACATGAAGTTCGGGCGGGTTCGGATTCAGAGAAACCGAACCCGCTCATCTCTATAGTGCAGTGGTTCTAAAACTCATTTCACTGAGATACACTAACAGTCCCGGATTTAGAGATAGCCATGCTTAAGTATCTCAGTTAGTTTGATTACACCATCTGTGCAGAAGCATGGATATCTTTAAAACCTGGCTGTTACTGTAGGTTACCTTGAGGACTGAATCTGAGAAATGCTACTGTACTATGGCCCTCATTCCGAGTTGATCGGTCGCAAGGCGAATTTAGCAGAGTTACACACGCTAAGCCGCCGCCTACTGGGAGTGTATCTTAGCATCTTAAAATTGCGACCGATGTATTCGCAATATTGCGATCACAAACTACTTAGCAGTTTTAGAGTAGCTCCACACTTACTCTGCCTGTGCGATCAGTTCAGTGCTTGTCGTTCCTGGTTTGACGTCACAAACACACCCAGCGTTCGCCCAACCACTCTCCCGTTTCTCCGGCCACTCCTGCGTTTTTTCCGGAAACGGTAGCGTTTTCAGCCACACGCCCATAAAACGCCGTGTTTCCGCCCAGTAACACCCATTTCCTGTCAATCACATTACGATCGCCGGAGCGATGAAAAAGCCGTGAGTAAAAATACTATCTTCATAGCAAAGATACTTGGCGCAGTCGCAGTGCGAATATTGCGCATGCGCACTAAGCGGAATTTCACTGCGATGCGATGAAAAATACCGAGCGAACGACTCGGAATGAGGGCCAATGGGCCTAATTCAGACCTGATCGCAACAGCAAACTTTTTCTCTAATGGGCAAAACCATGTGCAGTGCAGTTGGGGCAGATATAACATTTGCAGAGAGAGTTAGATTTGGGTGGGGTGTGATCAAACTGATATCTACATTGCAGTGTAAAAATAAAGCAGACAGTATTTATCCTGCACAGAAACAATATAACCCACCCAAATCTAACTCTCTCTGCACATGATATATCTGCCACACCTGCAGTGCACATGGTTTTGCCCATTAGAGAAAGATTTTGCTTTTGCAATCAGGTCTGAATTAGGCCCTATCCTCAAACAAAGGGAGAATGGATAAAACATTAAGGTGCTGTAAGGGCGGAAGTTCTCATCTGCCCTCTGGTGCTGTCACTTCTGGGTCCTGATCACAAAGGGAACATAGACACATCCTAGACCCTATAGTGGGTTAAGTATCACATTGAGGATCAGAAACAATCGATGGGCACACCATGGTTACTAACCATATTAACATCAATATTCTGGCAAAATCAATATAAGTAAATAAAAAGAACTGCTATATTCATGAATAGAGGATAAAAGAATATAGAGGATAATCATACATATATGTTTATGGAGAAACATACAAATATATTACAATGCATATACAGTAAGTGCACAGTATACATCACATAATACATATTATACACTTACACAGTACACATACTGTACAGTAATACATACTTACATATTACAGTAATTGGTACAGGTGGTACTGTATTACAGTATTACAATTATAACTACCACTTTGTACTACATTGCGTTAAGACAGGAGTATAAAATGAAGGATGTAAAACCAAACAGTAAAAGAGTCAGTCTGTCTGTCTTAGACAGCAAATTGTTGATTATTCTACACACCCTCACATACTTCGCATTTCTAAACTGGTCCAGAGCTCATGAATGTGAATGTAAATCACTCATCAGTAAGGTAACAGAGCAATAAAAAACAATAAAAAATTGTACATTACAGTAGATAAACCTTGTGAACTTTCAAGCTGAAAAATGGGATGCAGTCAAAATACCGTCTGTCGGGATCTCTGCATTCAGGAGAACGATGCTGCATTCCCAACAGCTGGTGAAATACCGACGCCAGGAATCTTGACAAATGCTCGGTATTCCCACTCGCTCGATGGGTACATGCCACTAACCAAGTGGGAATAGAACCTGTATTCCGAAAAAACAAAGGGGGGGTGCACTGAGGTACATTGAATTACAGGGGAAGAAATGGGTGCAGATGCACTATACAATCATTACTGTAAATTACAATATATAATATATAATATAAGAGGTTGTTAGCATATAATTGGCCAATGATATGGGCTTGCTCACCGCGTCGAGGTCACCTCTATCGAGCAAGTCCCTAACACTTTGGGGTTCACATTGGGACGCAGGGCACCCCCAAATCAGCCCAGCCATAAACCATAAAATCTCAGCAGATAGCACCTTTCATTACAACCACTAGGGTGTGCAGTCTGGACCCATTTCCTCTGTATAGTCTGTACATTGAATTACAACTATTATGCACTGTATCCAAGGCCAAGCACAGCAGTGAAAGAGGGCCTCAAAGTGGTCATGACCTTTGTCGAAACCAATGTGTCTCAGTATAGATATATTTTTAAAATGCAAAGTGACAGACACAAATTTGTTGTGGACATCAACGTATATACTGTGAAATTCATGATGGTGGCATCTACAAATGCTGAGGGAAGTCAGATTCTGCTTCACTCCTACACCACAAGATAACATGGAGAACATTGTTAAGGCCTTGCTGCAGGTTACGTCTGGTCAGCAGGAAGCCACAAGGACTCAGCATGAAGCCGCCAGGGTTCAACTATTGACCTTTGAGGCAGTCCAGAGGCAACAGCAAGTGGCCATAGAGGAAAACCACCAGGACTTAAGAGAGGTAGTACAGCAACTAGCAACTAACTCTCGTTCCATATGGGCCAGTAATTTTCTGAAACAGATGACCCCGAGTGATGATGTTGAAGTTTATATAACCACTTTTTAAAGAACGGCTGAAAGAGAGAACTGACCTAAAGATCAGTGGGCAAGCCTTGCGGCACCATTCCTGTCAGAAGAACCATTAAAAGCCTGTTTTGACTTGTGCCTGACTGATGCTAAAATTATAATGTTATAAAAATAAATCTTAACTTGTTTGGAAGTCATAGTGTTTGTTTGTGCTCCAACAAGTTCATTGCTGGGAATACCAAACAGAAAAGACTTCCCACTCTCAAATGCATGAGCTCATCCATATTATCACAAAGTGGCTACAGGCAGAGTCTTTAACAGGACTACAGAACGTGGAAAGGATCATTATGGATCGATATCTATTGACCCTACCTACAATTCCGCGCAAGTGGGTGAGCCACGCGGACCCTAAAACAGCAGACAAATTGGTAGAAATTGTGGAGATGTATGTGGCGGCTGAGGAACTATTAAGTGGTCCCTTCTGGGTCTTAGTCCCTCAACAATGACCTCCAGTGACGACTAGTAAGACTGTTCCAAGGGAGAAGGTTGCTGGGAGGTGGAATGAACCTTAGACTGTGGTGTTGGGACCTGGAAATAGGCCAGAAGTGCTAAGAAGGTTCTAACCCCATAAAAAACTTGATAATAATATGATCCAATGTTTTTGATATGGTGGTTTGGGCCATATTTCTGGTTATTGAGTTCTTACCTCTGTATCGCATCATGCGCAGTTTTGATCTGATTGCCCGTTGTGCGAAAACGCACAGCAGCGATCAGATCTGAATGACCCCCTGAGTCAGTTAAACAAATGTGTATAGTCACTATAGAAGGCAAATGAGTGGAGGCTTTGTTAGATTCTGGTAGCCTGGTTACTATTTTGTTTTTGTATTATCTGCTTTTACTAAAGAATCAAAAGCAACAGAACATTCAGGTACAGTCAATACAAATAGGTCACTCCATTACACAAATTGTGATAGACAATAACAATCAAATATATGATCAATAACATGGAGCAATACATATGACATGTTCAAGTACTTGCCAAGTAAATGGTAACAAGGTTTAGAAAAAACCAATAGAAAAATGAGGGAGAGATAAAGAGAAAATGATAAGGATGGAAAAACAGGGGTACAAGGGAACTTTCAGGAGAGGATCCTAGGAAGGCTATATGACAACCAAAGATGGACAGTAAGCGGATGGTAAATATATCCAAACAACTCAGAAGACATATTCTAACCTAGGGAACAATGTGCTTGTGAAAATAAGATTTTAAACCTACCGGTAAATGTATTTCTCCTAGTCCGTAGAGGATGCTGGGGACTCCGTAAGGACCATGGGGTATAGACGGGCTCCGCAGGAGATAGGGCACCTAAAAAGAACTTTGACTATGGGTGTGCAGTGGCTCCTCCCTCTATACCCCTCCTCCAGACCTCAGTTAGAGAACTGTGCCCAGAGGAGATGGACAGTACAAGGCAGGAGTTAGCAATCCAAGGGCAAGATTCATACCAGCCTACACCAATCATACCATGTAACCTGGAACATACATAACCATTTAACAGTATGAACAAACGACAGTAACGGTCCAAGACCGATTTCAACTGTAACATAACCCTTATGTAAGCAACAACTATATACAAGTCTTGCAGAGTTTCCGCACTGGGACGGGCGCCCAGCATCCTCTACGGCAGGGGTGGCCAAACAGTCGATCGCGATCGACTGGTCGATCGCGGACATGTGACCAGTCGATCGCGATCCGCCGCCCAGCCACCCGAAGCCGCGCCTCTCCTGCCTGCCGCTCTGCCTCCTCAGTGATGGCAGAGTATATAGCTCAAATCAGGTGCCGGTTCGTTAGCCAATGAGAGCTCGCGGACCGGCGCCTGATTTGAGCTATACACGCTGCCGTCACCGCCGGAGATTAGACTGAGAAGCAGGGCGGAAGACAGGAGAAGAGCGCGCTGCGCTGCGCTCTCCACTCCGGTGAGCTCTACTATGGGGGCATATCTGGCATTGTGGGCACATGGCTCAGTGGGCATATCTGGCAATGTGGGGCATATCTGGCACTGTGGGGTCATATGTGGCACTGGGGGCATATCTGGCTCTGCGGGCACATGGCACTGTGGGGGCATATCTGGCACTGTGGGGGAATATCTGGCACTGTGGGTACATGGCACTGTGGGGCATATCTGTAATCTGGCGCTGTGGGGGCATATCTGGCACTGTGGGCACATGGCACTGTGGGGGCATATCTGGCACTGTGGGGGCATATCTGGCACTGTGGGCACATGGCACTGTGAGGGCATATCTGGCACTGTGGGGGGCATATCTGGCACTGTGGGCACATGGCACTGTGGGGGCATATCTGTAATCTGGCGCTGTGGGGGCATATCTGGCACTGTGGGCACATGGCACTGTGAGGGCATATCTGGCACTGTGGGGGCATATCTGGCACTGTGGGGGCATATCTGTAATCTGGCACTGTGGGGGCATATCTGGCACTGTGGGGGCATATCTGTATCTGGCACTGTGGGGGCATATCTGGCACTGTGGGCACATGGCACTGTGGGGGCATGTGTATCTGGCACTGTGGGGGCATATGTATTTGAGGTTTTTACCTGTGGGGTCCAATGTGTTATTTCGTGTGAGGCAGTCATTACACTCTGTGCAGCAAAGCTACGTCCCTTTTTTTGTTATACCACGCCCACTTTTTGTTATAACACGCCCACTTTTTTATTATGCCACGCCCCTTTTTGCCTTTTATTCCTCCTAGGTAGATCACAAAAGCTTTTTAGCTTTCAAAGTAGATCGCCAACTCCAAAAGTCTGGCCGCCCCTGCTCTACGGACTAGGAGAAATAGATTTACCGGTAGGTTTAAAATCTTATTTTCTCTTACGTCCTAGAGGATGCTGGGGACTCCGTAAGGACCATGGGGTTTATACCAAAGCATCCAATCGGGCGGGAGAGTGCGTATGACTCTGCAGCACCGACTGAGCAAACGCTAGGTCCTCATCAGCCAGGGTATCAAACTTGTAGAATTTAGCAAAAGTGTTTGACCCCGACCAAGTCGCCGCTCGGCAAAGTTGTAATGCCGAGACGCCTCGGGCAGCCGCCCAAGAAGAGCCCACCTTCCTAGTGGAATGGGCCTTAACCGAGTTTGGTACCGGCAATCCAGCCGTAGAGTGAGCCTGCTGAATCGTATTACAGATCCAGCGAGCAATAGTCTGCTTCGAAGCAGGAGCGCCAATCTTATTGGCCGCATACAGTACAAACAGAGCCTCTGTTTTCCTATTCTAGCCATCCTGGCTACATAAATCTTTAAGGCCCTGACTACGACCAGGGATCTGGAATCCTCCAGGTCACCTGTAGCCACAGGCACCACAATAGGTTGATTCATATGGAACGAAGAAACCACTTTAGGCAAAAATTGCGGACGTCTCCTCAATTCAGCTCAATCCACATGAAAAATCAAGTAGGGGCTCTTGTGTGACAAAGCCGCCAATTCTGACACTCGCCTTGCTGATGCTAAGGCCAACAACATAACCACCTTCCAGGTAAGAAATTTCAACTCAACCTTGTTAAGTGGTTCAAACCAGTGTGATTTTAGGAACTGCAACACCACGTTCAGGTCCCATGGTGCCACTGGAGGCACAAAAGGGGGCTGGATGTGCAGCACTCCCTTCACAAACGTCTGGACTTCTGGAAGAGAAGCCAATTCCATCTGAAAGAAAATTGAGAGGGCTGAAATCTGTATCTTAACCAAGCCTAATTTCAGGCCCATATCCACTCCTGTCTGTAGGAAGTGGAGAAGACGACCCAGATGAAAATCTTCCGTAGGTGCATCCTTGGTCTCACACCAAGACACATACTTTCGCCAGATACGGTGATAATGTTTTACCGTCACCTCCTTCCTAGCCTTTATTAAAGTAGGGATGACCTCTTCCGGAATCCCCTTTTTCGCTAGGATTCGGCGTTCAATCGCCATGCCGTCAAACGTAACCGCGGTAAGTCTTGAAATACACAGGACCCCTGCTGCAACAGGTCTTCCCTGAGAGGAAGAGGCCAGGGATCTCCTGTGAGCATCTCTTGTAGATCCGAGTACCGGGCCCTTCCAGGCAAGTCTGGGACAACGAGTATCGTCTGTACTCTTCTTCGTCTTATGATCCTCAACACTTTCGTGATGAGAGGAAGAGGAGGAAACACGTAGACCGATTCGAACACCCACGGTGTTACCAGTGCGTCTACTGCTACTGCCTGAGGGTCCCGAGACCTGGCGCAATACCTCCGAAGTTTTTTGTTGAGGCGTGACGCCATCATGTCTATTTGAGGAGTTCGCCAAAGATGTTTTACGTCTGCAAAGACTTCTTGATGAAGTCCCCACTCTCCTGGATGGAGATCGTGTCTGCTGAGGAAGTCTGCTTCCCAGTTGTCCACTCCCGGAATGAAGACAGCCGACAGAGCGCTTACATGATTTTCCGCCCAGCGAAGGATCCTTGTGGCTTCCGCCATTGCGACTCTGCTTCTTGTCCCGCCTTGGCGGTTCACATGAGCCACTGCTGTGACATTGTCTGATTGAATCAGAACCGGTAGGTTTCGAAGAAGACTCTCCGCTTGTCGAAGGCCGTTGTAAATGGCCCTGAGTTCCAACACATTGATGTGTAGACAGGACTCCTGGTCTGACTGACACCCTTTTCAGTTTTAGCAGGTTTCTGACCATGTTCTGGATGTCTTGGGCTTTCTCTATTGGGAGGAAGACCTTCATTTGTTCCGTATCCAGTATCATACCTAGGAACGGTAGTCGAGTTGTCGGAATCAACTGTGACTTCGGTAGATTTAGAATCCAACCGTGTTGCTGGAGCACTCTCAGAGAGAGCGCCACACTGCTCAACAATTTGTCCCTTGATCTCGCTTTTATCAGGAGATCGTCCAAGTATGGGATAATTGTGACTCCATGCTTGCGCAGGACCACCATAATTTCCGCCATTATCTTGGTGAAAATCCTCGGGGCCGTGGAAAGTCCAAACGGCAGCGTCTGAAATTGGTAATGACAATCCTGTACAGCGAATCTCAGGTATTCCTGATGGGGGGCAAATATGGGGACATGAAGGTACGCATCCTTTATGTCCAGAGACACCATAAACTCCCCCTCCTCCATGTTGGCTATTATCGCTCTGAGTGATTCCATTTTGAATTTGAATCTTTTTATGTACAGGTTTAGGGATTCAGATTCAAAATAGGTCTGACCGAACCGTCCGGTTTTGGGACCACAAATAGGGTTGAATAGTAACCTCTTCCCTGCTGGTGCAGGGGAACCTTGATTATCACTTGCTGTATACACAGCGTTTGAATTGCAGCTAACACTACATCCCTTTTTGATGTGGAAGCTGGTAGGGCCGATTTGAAAAATCGGCTCGGGGGCACCTCCTCGAATTCCAATTTGTAACCCTGGGAAACTATTTCCAACACCCAGGGATTCAGGTCCGAACTGACCCAGGCCTGACTGAAAAGTCGAAGACGTGCCCCCACCGGTGCGGACTCCCTCAGGGGAGCCCCATCGTCATGCTGTGGGTTTTGGAGCAGCCGGGGAGGACTTTTGTTCCTGGGCACCTGCCGAAGCAGGTGCTCTCTTGCCTCTGCCCTTACTTCTGGTGAGGAAAGAGGATCCCCGACCTCTTTTGGACTTGTGCGACCGAAAGGACTGCATCTGATAGGGTGTTACTTTCTTTTGCTGTTGGGGAATATATGGTAAAAAATTTGATTTGCCTGCTGTAGCCCATCCCCAAACAATACATCCACCTTATAGGGTAGTACTTCCATATGTTTCTTGGAATCTGCATCACCCGTCCATTGGCGAGTCCATAAGGATCTTCTCGCTGAGATAGACATGGCATTGGCCATAGAAGCTAGCAATCCAATGTCCCTTTGAGCATCCCTCGTCTTTAATATGGGCTAGAGTAAGGAATATAGTATCCTTATCCATATTATCAAATTGATCTGTCAGCTCATCTGTCCAAGCTGCAATTGCGCTACACACCCATGCCGACGCAATTGTCGGTCTTAACACAGCACCCGTATGAGAATAAATACACTTTAAGGTAGTTTCTTGCCTGCGATCTGCAGGGTCCTTAAGGGCCGCTGTGTCAGGAGACGGTAGCGCCACTTTCTTGGACAAGCGCGTCAGGGCCTTGTCCACAGTGGGGGGTGATTCCCAAATCTCCCTGTCCTGTTTAGGGAAAGGGTATGCCATATAAATTCTTTTGGGGATCTGCGGTCTCTTATCCGGAGTCTCCCAAGCTTTTCCAAAGATTTCATTTAATTCATGAGATGTGGGAAAATTAATAATCTGTTTCTTTTCCTTAAATATGTGTACCCTTGTGTCGGGGACCGAGGGTTCATCCACAATATGCAACACATCCCTTATTGCCACAATCATACACTGAATGGTTTTAGTCACCCTAGGGTGCAATTTACTTTGTCATAGTTGACACTGGAATCAGAATCCGTGTCGGTAGTAGTGTCTTGTGTTAAGGGAAGCTTTTGAGACCCTGACGGGCCCTGTGAGTCGGTCCAATCTGAGGATTGACCCCCTGATGTCCCCACTAAACCAGCCTAATCAAGCCTTTTATGTAAAGATGCCACACTTGCATTCAACATATGCCACATGTCCATCCAATCTGGAGTCGGCACAACCGACGGGGACACACCACTCATTTGCTCCACCTCTTCCTTGGAGAAGCCTTCCGCCTCAGACATGTCGACACACCCGTACCAACACCCCACACACACAGGGATTAACCTATAAGGGGACAGAACCCCAACCAGGTCCTAAGGAGAGACAGAGAAAGAGTATGCCAGCACACACCAGCGCTTAAAACACTGGAAAAAAATATGTCCAGATAGCGCTTTTTTATATATATATTATGCCAATTCCCACTCACTGCGTCGCTAATGTGCCCCCCTCCTCTTTTTTCCAGCCTGTGTTCAGCAGGGGAGAGACCAGGGAGCCAGCGTTTTCTCTCATGCAGCTTCTGTGGAGAAAATGGCGCTGGTTAGTGCTGAGGATCAAGCCCCGCCCACCCGACGGCGGGCTTCGGTCCCAGTGATTTTTCAATAAAATGGTGGGGGATCATAGATTTACTGCCTCAGCAGTCTAATCCAACTGTATTTGTGCCAAAATGTGAGGTATATTGCTGCCCAGTGCGCCCCCCCCCTGCACCCTGCACCCTTCAGTGCTGCTCTGTGTGTGTGTGACTGGGAGCAATGGCGCGCAGCTTACCGCTGCGCGCCTTACCTCATGAAGATCTGATGTCTTCTGCCGTCTAAGATGTCCTCTGCCTTCTCTATCCGGCTTCTATCTTCGGCATCTGTGAGGAGGACGGCGGCGCGGCTCCGGGACGAACCCCAGGTGAGACCTGTGTTCCGACTCCCTCTGGAGCTAATGGTGTCCAGTAGCCTTAGAAGCAGTGCCCAACTTGACAAGCCAGCTCTGCTTCTCTCTCCTCGGTCCCACGATGCAGGGAGCCTGTTGCCAACAGGACTCCCTGAAAATAAAAAACCTAACAAAATTATTTTTCCACAGAAAACTCTGGAGAGCTCTCTGCAGTGCACCCATTCTCCTCTGGGCACAAGATCTAACTGAGGTCTGGAGGAGGGGCATTGAGGGAGGAGCCAGTGCACACCCATAGTCAAAGTTCTTTTTAGGTGCCCTATCTCCTGCGGAGCCCGTCTATACCCCATGGTCCTTACGGAGTCCCCAGCATCCTCTAGGACGTAAGAGAAATTGGATAGTTTTTTCTGCTGAGGATAAATTAATCTCCTCCGTAGTCATAAAAAAATCCAGTTAATCCCCCTTCCCACACTGGGGTAAATTTACTAAAGTGGGAGATTTTTTTAGAAGTGGTGATGTTGCCCATAAATGCGCTATACTTTGAGAACTGTATTTTAAAATTAGACAACTTCCCAAATTTCTCAAATTCTAGCATTCATTGTTGGAGGGAAGTGACAGGATTGGAGACGATAGCCAGCAGATCATCAGCGAATAATGCTAATTTATGTTCTATACCTCCAACCTGACAACCATAAATATATATATATATATATATATATATATATATATATATATATATATATTGGAAAAAGCAAATAAGATCAGAGCGACCATAGGTGGTAAATACTCTAGGAGACTAAAAAGATGTTTTTTTAAAAACAATGCAGGGTTTATTTACAACGAACGTTTAAAAAAAAAATTTTGGACATGAAAAGGCAACATATAAGAATGCTTTTTTAAAAAGCTGTTACAAAGTCATTAAAAAGCATTCCAAAGGACATGAAGACAATAATAAAAAATAACAGCGATAAAAATGGTGCTAAAAATTCACGTACTTAGAAAATAAGAACCATTAGAAACAACTGTGTATCTAAAATTATGTAAAAAAATAATATAAATATGTATATAAAAAATTCCGTAAATAGAAAAAGCAGCTTAACTGAGGATTTCAGTAGTAGCAGGAATCAACCAACGCGTTTCGTCTGGTCTGACTTCATCAAGGGGTAATGAGCATGACCGCACGGCATACATGGTGATCATGGACCGCACGGCATACATTGTGGAAGCCGAAAGACTTCTAGGAGACAGGTCCTCGTATAAACCACTAGCAGCGGATCCGAAGGAATCCTTCGTGGAGGAACTTAGAGTCATCCTCCTTAAAGGCCTCAGAAATGAGACACTGTCTAAGGAAGAGTACCAGTACCTCCTTAACACCAACCCCGTCACCCCCATCTTTTATTTCCTCCCAAAAGTGCACAAATCGATGACCAACCCACCGGGGAGGCCTATTGTGGCAGGAATCGATTCCCTAACATCCCACCTGTCGGAATACGTGGATATCTTCCTCAGAAAATATGTCATGGACCTACCTGCGTATCTTAAAGACACCACTTCAGTTCTTAACTTAATGGAATCACAAGGGTGGAAAGACACGTACAGATGGGTCACGATAGATGTACAGTCTTTATATACGTGCATCGAACATGAGAAGGGAATTCAGGCATGTAATTTTTTCATGGGCAAGGATCATCTTATCACGGACGACCACCGGATTTTTATTTGTGAGATTATGAATTTTATCCTGAAACACAATTATTTTAAATTTCTGGATCAATTTTACCTTCAGACCTGTGGGTCAGCTATGGGCACTGTATTCGCGCCAAGTTTCGCTAATCTTTTTATGGGCCACTGGGAAAATGAATATATTTTTACGAATCATCCTTTTAATCTGAATATCATCTTTTACAAAAGGTATATAGATGATATTTTAATCATATGGGATGGCGATGAATCCTCTTTTAAAGACTTCCTCATTTATATATCTGACAATACCATGAACTTGAAGTTCACATCCAACAACAACACGGAACAAATAGAGTTTTTAGATCTGATACTGACCCACCAAGGAAATGAGGTCATTACAAAGAACTTCATAAAAAAGGTGGATACAAACAGCTATGTTCATTATCGGAGTAACCATCTTAAACGATGGAAAAATAATATTCCCCTCTCTCAGTTCACCAGGATTGCACGAAACTGCAAGAAAATGGATGATCGTGATGCACAACTGTCAGTCTACACAGAGAGATTCAAAGAAAAAGGATACCCTGAACATATTATAGCAGCAGCCAATACTAAAGCAAAAATTCTGGAAAGAAGCAAACTTCTGGAATACAAACCAAAGGAGAACAATAAAGATAACGTTAGATTCATCACCACTTACAGTAAACATGACAACCTGATTAAACAAGCACTTAAATCTCACTGGAACATACTGCTAATGGACCCCATTCTCAAAGACTATTTACCAACTGAACCTCATGTGGTGTTTAAGAAATCCCAGAATCTAAAGGACCTCCTTGCACCAAGTATGCTAAGAAACCGTGATACTCCAAAAAGTACATTACCGAAGTGTGTGGGATGTTTCAAATGTGGCCATTGCAACATCTGCAAGTACGTGAACCCAAATAGAAAGACCTTCAAGAACACAGGTGAAACTAAGGAGTACAAGATTAAGCACTTTATCAACTGCAACACATCTTCAGTCATCTACCTCCTGGAATGCCCTTGCAAGATGAAGTATATCGGCAAGACAAAGAGGCCATTGAAAATCCGTATACAGGAGCATGTGTCACAACTGAGGGCCTGAGCTGACGGGAGGCAGCCTCAGTTGTAGGGGCTGAGATGTACCGGAACCTGGGAGGTTGTATCAGACCCCTGGACATGTAAGTAACATGAATAATAACTGCCCGAAGGCGTGACCACGACAACTTAGATAAAAGTCAATGATGTTTATTATGACAACTCCGCATCACAGCAGCAATAAAGAAAACGTAAAAGTCAGCAAAGAATAAATACAGTTCCTGAGTACTACAGCATGGCAGGAGCCACAGGGCACTGGTAGTGTGAGATAGTTCTTATGATCTTCTAGATGGAAAGTCCTTACCAGGCCCGGCTGTAGCAATGGAGATAACCCAGGATTGTACCAGCTGGTGTTCCAGGAAGAGCTGGGTTGCTGAAGGTAAAACAGCTGCTGTGGATACTGGCTGGAACCAGACTGTTGTTAGCACGGAGTGGATACTGGCTGGAACCAGTTAAATAATAAATGAACTTTGGGAGCGATGAAATGTGAACTGAAATGTAGAACTTGAGAGCGGAGAAATAATAATTCCGGTGGAGAGTGGTAAAGTGTAGAAAGGACACCGGCCCTTTAAGGGAAGCTGTATTCTGCTGGAAGCTGAGGCTGGAAGCAGGTAGTGTTGTAGCTGGAAACAGATGAATCCACAATGGATTGGAGAGTCAGGCTACACCGCAGGTGGAATGCTGGTGCGGGTCTCTATGGTGGAAGTCTTGAGACAGGAGCTGGAACCTGGAAGACAATCATAGAAGAGAGACAAACAGGAACTAGGTTTGACAACCAAAGCACTGACGTCTTCCTTGCTCAGGCACAGCTTACTTATACCTGCAGCAAGGAAGGGGTTGGCTAGGCAATTATGCAAATCAACAATACAAACAGCAGATTGGTGGAAATGATCAGATGACAGAATCCAAGATGGCTGCGCCCATGCAGACACTTGGAGGGAAGTTTGGTTTGTAATCCATGTGGTCTGGGAAACAGTAATGGCGGCGCCGGCCAGCGGAGACAGGAAACGCCAGGCTGATAGATGCACATTTAACCACGCGGGCACAGCGGAGGCCGCGGCTGATGAAAACACCACTCTGACACTCTGCATGTGGAAACTCAGGAACAGCGGAATCTGGTCCTGGAACGCTGAGCCCGCCTTAGGAGGCATCTGAAGGGTAAGTAATGGCGTCCAGATACCCGGATCGTGACAGCACCCCCCCCTTTAGGAGTGGCCCCAGGACACTTCTTAGGCTTTAAAGGAAACTTTGCGTGGAAATTCCGGACCAAGGCAGGAGCATGGACGTCAGAGGCATTGGTCCAAGAGCGTTCTTCAGGACCATAGCCCTTCCAGTCAATGAGATACTGAAGTTGACCGTAACGGTGACGTGAGTCCAGGATCTTGGCCACTTCATACTCAACGCCTCGTTGAGTTTGGACTTTCGGAGTTGGTGGAAGTGAGGAATGAAACCGATTCAAGATTAGCGGTTTCAACAGGGAAACATGGAATGTCCTGGGTATTTTTAAGAAGGGAGGTAACTGGAGTCTGTAAGCAACAGGATTGATGACTTGATCAATTTTAAAAGGACCGATGTAGCGAGGTGCAAACTTCATACTGGGAACTCTTAACCTCAAATTCTTCGTGGATAACCATACCCGATCACCCACCTTGAGAGCAGGAACTGCTCGACGCTTCTTATCCGCAAACTTCTTGTACCTGAACGATGCCTTGAGCAGAGCTGATCGTACGCTCTTCCAGATATTGGCAAACTGATGCAAGGTGATATCCACTGCGGGAACAGAAGTTGCTGGAAGCGGTTGGAACTCAGGGACTTTAGGGTGGAATCCAAAGTTGGTGAAGAATGGTGTTGAAGAAGATGAAGAATGATACTGGTTGTTATGACAGAACTCGGCCCAGGGAAGTAATTGAACCCAGTCATCTTGAGAGGAGGACACATAGATGCGGAGGAAGGCCTCCAAGTCCTGATTCACCCTCTCAGTTTGACCATTGGTCTGAGGATGGTAAGCCGTGGAAAACTTTAACTTGACTTGGAGGACTTGACATAAACTTCGCCAGAATTTGGCTGTGAATTGAACTCCTCGATCTGAGATAATTTCTTCTGGAAGACCGTGGAGTCGGAAGATCTCTTGTATGAATACTTGAGCCAACTTGGAAGCTGACGGAAGACCGGTGAGAGGAATGAAGTGTGCCATCTTGGTGAACCGGTCAACTACCACCCAGATGGTATTGAACTTGTTGCACATGGGCAAATCTGTAATAAAATCCATCGACAAATGGGTCCATGGTCGACGGGGAACAGATAGTGGAACCAGTTGCCCCGCAGGCGACTGGCGGGATACTTTATGTTGAGCACACTTTGGGCAAGATGCAATAAACTCCAAAACGTCCTTTTTCAGAGTTGGCCACCAATAGGACCTAGAGATAAACTCCAGGGTTTTTTGGATACCTGTATGTCCGGCAAAACGGGAAGCATGGGCCCAATGCATGAGCTTCTTCCTTAGTGTCGGTTTCACAAAACTTTTCCCTGATGGGGGCGTAGAGTCCATCCCTACCGTGGAGAATGCCAACGGATTTATAATAGGATGCTTGTCTGAAGACTCTGACTCATTTTCTTGCTCCCATGAGCGGGAAAGGGCATCGGCCTTGCGATTCTGAGAGCCCGGACAGAACTGGAGTTTAAAGTCGAACCTGGAAAAGAAAAGTGCCCATCTGGCCTGACGAGGGTTGAGACATTGTGCGCCTTTTAGATATAGAAGGTTCTTGTGGTCTGTAAGGATGGTGATTGAATGAGAAGCTCCCTCCAACAGATATCTCCACTCCTCTAGAGCGAGCTTGATGGCTAGCAACTCCTGGTCGCCAATGGCATAGTTGCGCTCCGCTGGGGAGAACTTCCGTGAGAAGAAACTGCAAGGATGTAAATGACCATCTTTAGCCCTCTGAGATAACACCGCTCCTACTCCAACGGAGGAGGCATCCACCTCTAAGATGAAAGGAGAGTCGACGTCAGGCTGTTTCAGGACAGGTGCAGAGATGAACCTCTGTTTTAAAAGATGAAAAGCTTGCATGGCTTCTTCAGACCACTTGGACGGGTTAGCACCCTTCTTGGTGAAAGCAGTAATAGGCGCCACAATGGTGGAAAAGTCTCGTATAAACTTTCGGTAATAATTGGCGAACCCTAAGAACCTCTGGACCCCTTTGAGGGTTAAGGGTACTGGCCAATTCTGGATTGCTTGTAGTTTCTCAGGATCCATCTCTAGTCCGGAACCGGACACAATGTACCCTAGAAACGGAATGGACTTGACTTCAAAGGCGCATTTCTCTAATTTGCAGTAGAGATGATTGACACGGAGACGGGACAGAACCTCCTTTACCCAGAAACGATGTTCCTCTAAATTGTTGGCAAAAATGAGGATATCATCTAGATAGACCACGACATGACGGTATAGAATGTCTCTGAAGATCTCATTGACGAAATGCTGGAAGACAGCTGGAGCATTGCTCAATCCGAAGGGCATGACGAGGTACTCATAATGTCCGTCACGGGTGTTAAATGCGGTCTTCCACTCGTCACCCTCACGGATCCGGATGAGATTGTATGCACCTCTCAGGTCCAGTTTTGTAAAGATGGTAGCTCCGCTAACTCTGTCAAAGAGCTCAGTAATCAGGGGTAAAGGATAGCGGTTCTTGATGGTAATGTCGTTCAAACCTCTGTAGTCGATGCACGGCCGCAGACCACCATCTTTCTTCTTTACAAAAAAGAAGCCTGCGCCGGCTGGAGAAGAAGAAGGTCGAATGAACCCCTTTGCTAGGTTCTCTTTTATGTATTCCTCCATAGAATGCGTCTCGGGGAGAGACAACGGATAAGTTCGGCCTCGAGGTGGAACCTTCCCTGGAACGAGATCAATCGGGCAGTCCCATTCTCTATGAGGGGGAAGGATATCAGCAGAAGCTTTACTGAACACATCCGTGAAATCTTGATATGGAGGAGGTGGAACATCAGACGACCTGGGGGAGGAGGAACAGACAGGCAACACTTTAAACAAACATGTCTTAGTACAGGAGGAACCCCATGCCAGGATTTGCGTAGTCGTCCAATCAATTGTAGGATTGTGAAGACGGAGCCATGGAAGGCCCAGGACCACAGGATGTGTGGCTCTTGGAATCACTAAAAGTGAAATAAGTTCGGAATGAAGAACTCCCACTCTCAGACGAACTGGTAGAGTCCTTAGAGAAATAACTGTATCAAAAATTTTACTGCCATCCACAGCAGTTAAGGAAAAGGACGAAGGAAGTCTCTTGGTGGGTAGGGACCACCGTTTAACATAGGCTTCGGTAATAAAGTTCCCAGCTGCTCCGGAATCCAGGAGGGCAATGACGTTCTGATAACGTTGAGCAACTTGAAGCGAGACTGGGAGGTTACAATCTTGAGGAGATGGAGAGGAGATCATTACTCCTAGCCGGCCCTCTCCTTGGCGAGCTAGGATTTGGAGTTTCCCGGACGTTTGGGACAGGCATTAATGGTGTGAAACGGAGCTGCACAGTACAAACAGAGAAACTCGGAGAGACGTCTTCGGCGCTCAGCAGGAGTTAAACGGGAACGGCCAATTTGCATGGGTTCATCTTTAGTTGGTGACAGTTGGCGAGGAGGAGGAGCAGAAGATTTTGGAGCAGATGATCTTCCACGCTCAGTTGCTCTCTCTCTGAAACGTAAGTCAACTTTCGTACAAAGTGAGATTAACTCATCTAACTTGGAGGGTAAGTCTCTGGTAGCTAACTCATCTTTAATACGCTCGGATAAACCATGCCAGAATGCAGCATACAGGGCCTCATCGTTCCATGCCAGTTCGGATGCCAGGATCTGGAACTGTATAAGATATTGTCCTACAGTACGTGATCCCTGGCGTAAACGGAGAATCTCAGACGAAGCTGAAGTTACCCGGCCTGGCTCGTCGAAGATGCGCCTGAATGTTGACACGAATGCAGTGTAAGAAGATAGCAGGGTGTCGGACCTCTCCCATAACGGTGATGCCCAATCGAGGGCTGAGCCACTGAGAAGAGAAATAATGTAGGCAATTTTTGTACGGTCACTGGGGAAATTGCCAGGTTGTAGCTCAAACTGAATCTCACACTGGTTGAGAAATCCCCTGCAGAATCTTGGAGATCCGTCAAATTTTGCTGGCGTTGGAAGATGAAGACGTGGAGCAGGAATGGGTAAGGTGGGTGGGGTTATAGCTGGAGTCACTGTGGTTGACGCACCAGACGCGCCTGATCCACGGAGAGTGGTCTGAATCCCATCCAGCCGAGTAGAGAGATCCTGGAGACAGCGGATGATGTGGCCCTGTGCAGCCTCCTGATGTTCTAGTCGGGCTGCCAGTTCTTGCATCGGCCTGGCCGCTTGATCCTGGTCTCCGGCTGGATTCATTAGGTCAGTGCTTACTGTCACAACTGAGGGCCTGAGCTGACGGGAGGCAGCCTCAGTTGTAGGGGCTGAGATGTACCGGAACCTGGGAGGTTGTATCAGACCCCTGGACATGTAAGTAACATGAATAATAACTGCCCGAAGGCGTGACCACGACAACTTAGATAAAAGTCAATGATGTTTATTATGACAACTCCGCATCACAGCAGCAATAAAGAAAACGTAAAAGTCAGCAAAGAATAAATACAGTTCCTGAGTACTACAGCATGGCAGGAGCCACAGGGCACTGGTAGTGTGAGATAGTTCTTATGATCTTCTAGATGGAAAGTCCTTACCAGGCCCGGCTGTAGCAATGGAGATAACCCAGGATTGTACCAGCTGGTGTTCCAGGAAGAGCTGGGTTGCTGAAGGTAAAACAGCTGCTGTGGATACTGGCTGGAACCAGACTGTTGTTAGCACGGAGTGGATACTGGCTGGAACCAGTTAAATAATAAATGAACTTTGGGAGCGATGAAATGTGAACTGAAATGTAGAACTTGAGAGCGGAGAAATAATAATTCCGGTGGAGAGTGGTAAAGTGTAGAAAGGACACCGGCCCTTTAAGGGAAGCTGTATTCTGCTGGAAGCTGAGGCTGGAAGCAGGTAGTGTTGTAGCTGGAAACAGATGAATCCACAATGGATTGGAGAGTCAGGCTACACCGCAGGTGGAATGCTGGTGCGGGTCTCTATGGTGGAAGTCTTGAGACAGGAGCTGGAACCTGGAAGACAATCATAGAAGAGAGACAAACAGGAACTAGGTTTGACAACCAAAGCACTGACGTCTTCCTTGCTCAGGCACAGCTTACTTATACCTGCAGCAAGGAAGGGGTTGGCTAGGCAATTATGCAAATCAACAATACAAACAGCAGATTGGTGGAAATGATCAGATGACAGAATCCAAGATGGCTGCGCCCATGCAGACACTTGGAGGGAAGTTTGGTTTGTAATCCATGTGGTCTGGGAAACAGTAATGGCGGCGCCGGCCAGCGGAGACAGGAAACGCCAGGCTGATAGATGCACATTTAACCACGCGGGCACAGCGGAGGCCGCGGCTGATGAAAACACCACTCTGACACTCTGCATGTGGAAACTCAGGAACAGCGGAATCTGGTCCTGGAACGCTGAGCCCGCCTTAGGAGGCATCTGAAGGGTAAGTAATGGCGTCCAGATACCCGGATCGTGACAGCATGTAAGAAACATAAAAAAACGGGTCCAAACTAGAGATGAGCGGGTTCGGTTTCTTTGAATCCGAACCCGCACGAACTTCACTTTTTTTTTCACGGGTCCGAGCGACTCGGATCTTCCCGCCTTGCTCGGTTAACCCGAGCGCGCCCGAACGTCATCATGACGCTGTCGGATTCTCGCGAGACTCGGATTCTATATAAGGAGCCGCGCGTCGCCGCCATTTTCACACGTGCATTGAGATTGATAGGGAGAGGACGTGGCTGGCGTCCTCTCCATTTAGATTAGATTTAGAAGAGAGAGAGAGAGAGAGATTGCTGTGATACTGTAGATTAGAAGAGAGTGCAGAGTGCAGACAGAGTTTAGTGACTGACGACCACAGTGACCAGTGACCACCAGAGACAGTGCAGTTGTTTGTTTTATTTAATATATCCGTTCTCTGCCTGAAAAAAACGATACACAGTCACACAGTGACTCAGTCTGTGTGCACTGCTCAGCCCAGTGTGCTGCACATCAATGTATTGTATATAAAGCTTATAATTGTGGGGGAGACTGGGGAGCACTGCAGGTTGTTATAGCAGGAGCCAGGAGTACATGATAAATAATATTATATTAAAATTAAACAGTGCACACTTTTGCTGCAGGAGTGCCACTGCCAGTGTGACTAGTGGTGACCAGTGCCTGACCACCAGTATATTAGTAGTATTGTATACTATCTCTTTATCAACCAGTCTATATTAGCAGCAGACACAGTACAGTGTGGTAGTTCACGGCTGTGGCTACCTCTGTGTCGGCACTCGGCAGGCAGTCCGTCCATCCATAATTGTATTATATACCACCTAACCGTGGTTTTTTTTTTCTTTCTTTATACCGTCGTCATAGTCATACTAGTTGTTACGAGTATACTACTATCTCTTTATCAACCAGTGTACAGTGCGGTAGTTCACGGCTGTGGCTACCTCTGTGTCGGAACTCGGCAGGCAGTCCGTCCATCCATAATTGTATTATAATATATACCACCTAACCGTGGTTTTTTTTTCGTTCTTTATACCGTCGTCATACTAGTTGTTACGAGTATACTACTATCTCTTTATCAACCAGTGTACAGTGCGGTAGTTCACGGCTGTGGCTACCTCTGTGTCGGAACTCGGCAGGCAGTCCGTCCATCCATAATTGTATTATAATATATACCACCTAACCGTGGTTTTTTTTTCGTTCTTTATACCGTCGTCATACTAGTTGTTACGAGTATACTACTATCTCTTTATCAACCAGTGTACAGTGCGGTAGTTCACGGCTGTGGCTACCTCTGTGTCGGCACTCGGCAGGCAGTCCGTCCAACCATAATTGTATTATATACCACCTAACCGTGGTTTTTTTTTCATTCTTTATACCGTCGTCATACTAGTTGTTACGAGTATACTACTATCTCTTTATCAACCAGTGTACAGTGCGGTAGTTCACGGCTGTGGCTACCTCTGTGTCGGCACTCGGCAGCCCGTCCATAATTGTATATACCAGTGACCTAACCGTGGTTTTTTTTTCTTTCTTTATACATACATACTAGTTACGAGTATACTATCTCTTTATCAACCAGTCTATATATTAGCAGCAGACACAGTACAGTGCGGTAGTTCACGGCTGTGGCTACCTCTGTGTCGGCACTCCGCAGCCCGTCCATAATTGTATATACCAGTGACCTAACCGTGGTTTTTTTTTCTTTCTTTATACATACATACTAGTTACGAGTATACTATCTCTTTATCAACCAGTCTATATATTAGCAGCAGACACAGTACAGTGCGGTAGTTCACGGCTGTGGCTACCTCTGTGTCGGCACTCGGCAGCCCGTCCATAATTGTATATACCAGTGACCTAACCGTGGTTTTTTTTTCTTTCTTTATACATACATACTAGTTACGAGTATACTATCTCTTTATCAACCAGTCTATATATTAGCAGCAGACACAGTACAGTGCGGTAGTTCACGGCTGTGGCTACCTCTGTGTCGGCACTCGGCAGCCCGTCCATAATTGTATATACCAGTGACCTAACCGTGGTTTTTTTTTCTTTCTTTATACATACATACTAGTTACGAGTATACTATCTCTTTATCAACCAGTCTATATATTAGCAGCAGACACAGTACAGTGCGGTAGTTCACGGCTGTGGCTACCTCTGTGTCGGCACTCGGCAGCCCGTCCATAATTGTATATACCAGTGACCTAACCGTGGTTTTTTTTTCTTTCTTTATACATACATACTAGTTACGAGTATACTATCTCTTTATCAACCAGTCTATATATTAGCAGCAGACACAGTACAGTGCGGTAGTTCACGGCTGTGGCTACCTCTGTGTCGGCACTCGGCAGCCCGTCCATAATTGTATATACCAGTGACCTAACCGTGGTTTTTTTTTCTTTCTTTATACATACATACTAGTTACGAGTATACTATCTCTTTATCAACCAGTCTATATATTAGCAGCAGACACAGTACAGTGCGGTAGTTCACGGCTGTGGCTACCTCTGTGTCGGCACTCGGCAGCCCGTCCATAATTGTATACTAGTATCCAATCCATCCATCTGCATTGTTTACCTGAGGTGCCTTTTAGTTGTGCCTATTAAAATATGGAGAACAAAAATGTTGAGGTTCCAAAATTAGGGAAAGATCAAGATCCACTTCCACCTCGTGCTGAAGCTGCTGCCACTAGTCATGGCCGAGACGATGAAATGCCAGCAACGTCGTCTGCCAAGGCCGATGCCCAATGGCATAGTACAGAGCATGTCAAAACCAAAACACCAAATATCAGTAAAAAAAGGACTCCAAAACCTAAAATAAAATTGTCGGAGGAGAAGCGTAAACTTGCCAATATGCCATTTACCACACGGAGTGGCAAGGAACGGCTGAGGCCCTGGCCTATGTTCATGGCTAGTGGTTCAGCTTCACATGAGGATGGAAGCACTCAGCCTCTCGCTAGAAAACTGAAAAGACTCAAGCTGGCAAAAGCACCGCAAAGAACTGTGCGTTCTTTGAAATCCCAAATCCACAAGGAGAGTCCAATTGTGTCGGTTGCGATGCCTGACCTTCCCAACACTGGACGTGAAGAGCATGCGCCTTCCACCATTTGCACGCCCCCTGCAAGTGCTGGAAGGAGCACCCGCAGTCCAGTTCCTGATAGTCAGATTGAAGATGTCAGTGTTGAAGTACACCAGGATGAGGAGGATATGGGTGTTGCTGGCGCTGGGGAGGAAATTGACCAGGAGGATTCTGATGGTGAGGTGGTTTGTTTAAGTCAGGCACCCGGGGAGACACCTGTTGTCCGTGGGAGGAATATGGCCGTTGACATGCCAGGTGAAAATACCAAAAAAATCAGCTCTTCGGTGTGGAGGTATTTCACCAGAAATGCGGACAACAGGTGTCAAGCCGTGTGTTCCCTTTGTCAAGCTGTAATAAGTAGGGGTAAGGACGTTAACCACCTCGGAACATCCTCCCTTATACGTCACCTGCAGCGCATTCATAATAAGTCAGTGACAAGTTCAAAAACTTTGGGTGACAGCGGAAGCAGTCCACTGACCAGTAAATCCCTTCCTCTTGTAACCAAGCTCACGCAAACCACCCCACCAACTCCCTCAGTGTCAATTTCCTCCTTCCCCAGGAATGCCAATAGTCCTGCAGGCCATGTCACTGGCAAGTCTGACGAGTCCTCTCCTGCCTGGGATTCCTCCGATGCATCCTTGCGTGTAACGCCTACTGCTGCTGGCGCTGCTGTTGTTGCCGCTGGGAGTCGATGGTCATCCCAGAGGGGAAGTCGTAAGCCCACTTGTACTACTTCCAGTAAGCAATTGACTGTTCAACAGTCCTTTGCGAGGAAGATGAAATATCACAGCAGTCATCCTACTGCAAAGCGGATAACTGAGTCCTTGACAACTATGTTGGTGTTAGACGTGCGTCCGGTATCCGCCGTTAGTTCACAGGGAACTAGACAATTTATTGAGGCAGTGTGCCCCCGTTACCAAATACCATCTAGGTTCCACTTCTCTAGGCAGGCGATACCGAGAATGTACACGGACGTCAGAAAAAGACTCACCAGTCTCCTAAAAAATGCAGTTGTACCCAATGTCCACTTAACCACGGACATGTGGACAAGTGGAGCAGGGCAGGGTCAGGACTATATGACTGTGACAGCCCACTGGGTAGATGTATGGACTCCCGCCGCAAGAACAGCAGCGGCGGCACCAGTAGCAGCATCTCGCAAACGCCAACTCTTTCCTAGGCAGGCTACGCTTTGTATCACCGCTTTCCAGAATACGCACACAGCTGAAAACCTCTTACGGCAACTGAGGAAGATCATTGCGGAATGGCTTACCCCAATTGGACTCTCCTGTGGATTTGTGGCATCGGACAACGCCAGCAATATTGTGTGTGCATTAAATATGGGCAAATTCCAGCACGTCCCATGTTTTGCACATACCTTGAATTTGGTGGTGCAGAATTTTTTAAAAAACGACAGGGGCGTGCAAGAGATGCTGTCGGTGGCCAGAAAAATTGCGGGACACTTTCGGCGTACAGGCACCACGTACAGAAGACTGGAGCACCACCAAAAACTACTGAACCTGCCCTGCCATCATCTGAAGCAAGAAGTGGTAACGAGGTGGAATTCAACCCTCTATATGCTTCAGAGGTTGGAGGAGCAGCAAAAGGCCATTCAAGCCTATACAATTGAGCACGATATAGGAGATGGAATGCACCTGTCTCAAGCGCAGTGGAGAATGATTTCAACGTTGTGCAAGGTTCTGATGCCCTTTGAACTTGCCACACGTGAAGTCAGTTCAGACACTGCCAGCCTGAGTCAGGTCATTCCCCTCATCAGGCTTTTGCAGAAGAAGCTGGAGGCATTGAAGAAGGAGCTAAAAGGGAGCGATTCCGCTAGGCATGTGGGACTTGTGGATGCAGCCCTTAATTCGCTTAACAAGGATTCACGGGTGGTCAATCTGTTGAAATCAGAGCACTACATTTTGGCCACCGTGCTCGATCCTAGATTTAAAGCCTACCTTGGATCTCTCTTTCCGGCAGACACAGGTCTGCTGGGGTTGAAAGACCTGCTGGTGACAAAATTGTCAAGTCAAGCGGAACGCGACCTGTCAACATCTCCTCCTTCACATTCTCCCGCAACTGGGGGTGCGAGGAAAAGGCTCAGAATTCCGAGCCCACCCGCTGGCGGTGATGCAGGGCAGTCTGGAGCGACTGCTGATGCTGACATCTGGTCCGGACTGAAGGACCTGACAACGATTACGGACATGTCGTCTACTGTCACTGCATATGATTCTCTCAACATTGATAGAATGGTGGAGGATTATATGAGTGACCGCATCCAAGTAGGCACGTCACACAGTCCGTACTTATACTGGCAGGAAAAAGAGGCAATTTGGAGGCCCTTGCACAAACTGGCTTTATTCTACCTAAGTTGCCCTCCCACAAGTGTGTACTCCGAAAGAGTGTTTAGTGCCGCCGCTCACCTTGTCAGCAATCGGCGTACGAGGTTACATCCAGAAAATGTGGAGAAGATGATGTTCATTAAAATGAATTATAATCAATTCCTCCGCGGAGACATTGACCAGCAGCAATTGCCTCCACAAAGTACACAGGGAGCTGAGATGGTGGATTCCAGTGGGGACGAATTGATAATCTGTGAGGAGGGGGATGTACACGGTGATATATCGGAGGGTGAAGATGAGGTGGACATCTTGCCTCTGTAGAGCCAGTTTGTGCAAGGAGAGATTAATTGCTTCTTTTTTGGGGGGGGTCCAAACCAACCCGTCATATCAGTCACAGTCGTGTGGCAGACCCTGTCACTGAAATGATGGGTTGGTTAAAGTGTGCATGTCCTGTTTTGTTTATACAACATAAGGGTGGGTGGGAGGGCCCAAGGATAATTCCATCTTGCACCTCTTTTTTCTTTTCTTTTTCTTTGCATCATGTGCTGATTGGGGAGGGTTTTTTGGAAGGGACATCCTGCGTGACACTGCAGTGCCACTCCTAAATGGGCCCGGTGTTTGTGTCGGCCACTAGGGTCGCTAATCTTACTCACACAGTCAGCTACCTCATTGCGCCTCTTTTTTTCTTTGCGTCATGTGCTGTTTGGGGAGGGTTTTTTGGAAGGGACATCCTGCGTGACACTGCAGTGCCACTCCTAGATGGGCCCGGTGTTTGTGTCGGCCACTAGGGTCGCTAATCTTACTCACACAGCTACCTCATTGCGCCTCTTTTTTTCTTTGCGTCATGTGCTGTTTGGGGAGGGTTTTTTGGAAGGGACATCTTGCGTGACACTGCAGTGCCACTCCTAGATGGGCCCGGTGTTTGTGTCGGCCACTAGGGTCGCTAATCTTACTCACACAGTCAGCTACCTCATTGCGCCTCTTTTTTTCTTTGCGTCATGTGCTGTTTGGGGAGGGTTTTTTGGAAGGGCCATCCTGCGTGACACTGCAGTGCCACTCCTAGATGGGCCCGGTGTTTGTGTCGGCCACTAGGGTCGCTTATCTTACTCACACAGCGACCTCGGTGCAAATTTTAGGACTAAAAATAATATTGTGAGGTGTGAGGTATTCAGAATAGACTGAAAATGAGTGTAAATTATGGTTTTTGAGGTTAATAATACTTTGGGATCAAAATGACCCCCAAATTCTATGATTTAAGCTGTTTTTTAGTGTTTTTGGAAAAAAACACCCGAATCCAAAACACACCCGAATCCGACAAAAATAATTCGGTGAGGTTTTGCCAAAACGCGTTCGAACCCAAAACACGGCCGCGGAACCGAACCCAAAACCAAAACACAAAACCCGAAAAATTTCAGGCGCTCATCTCTAGTCCAAACACATGCCGTATCCAGACACTTCCTACAATACCACGGCTCTAACCCGGAGGAACTCACGTTCAAGGGTTTAGAACTAGTGACACTTGGAGAAAGAGGGGGGGGGACCTCTCCAACCTTCTATCAAGGAGAGAAATGTTCTGGATACACTAAATGAAATCTCTTCATCCGGACGGACTGAATGAAGGCTACGAAATAGCTCCTTTTTTATAAACGTAAGCCTGTTATTCCCAATCCTCAATTTCTGACATCATCCACTTGCCTTTTCCTAGCTAGGTCCAGGTTGGAATGTGGAGCGGAGGCTCCCCAACCTCTGGACCCCCTCTCCCACCACCCAGATCTTAGATTACAGTCATACCACACTGGATATGCCCAAATTCGTCCGATCTTGGAAGCCAAGCAGTGTTGGCCCGGCCAGTACTGGGTAAGGAAACTTCCCAAGAAGACCGGGTGCTGTAATAGCAACTGGATCAGGGGTGTGCTATTCCTATATCTCTCTATACATCTCTCTTTCTTTTATCTCTGCATTCAAATTAATTAAAATCTCTTCTCTGTCTATGACGGTATATGCCTATATATTTATAAATATGACCCTGACTGCCATATCCACTCTCCATTTTATTAATTTTATCAAATACATGTACAACCTATGTACTTCAATTGAAATCCCCTGATGTCTCTGAGAAATACCATTTTATATGGATGTCATTTTCATAGGAGAAATACTGTATTTATGTCCATCAGATTAGGATGATGAACCACAGCATAACATACTTTACACCTAGTCTGTAGAATCTGTTTATCTAATACGAACTATATATGACTCCCAAATCGTATATATGCACTGATTCTTGCTCTCATCCTATTTACATATGCGGCTTCCTGTGTGGAGACGATGCGAATATGTCCGACCTATTAAACTAAATGAACATAATCTATGAAAATATGGCCGCCGGCACCCGCTTCCAGCACAAGCAATTGTCATGCCTTACGGACTCCTAGAAGATGGCCGCCGCACTTCCCTTCACATTGGCCGGCGCATGCGCAGAAGGAAGCCACGGACACCGGATGTGGGGCGGAAATGACGCGATTAGCGTCATACATCGGACTAAACGAGCTTAAAAGACTTTTATGGTTTATAAAGACTCCCTGCACAGTTTCTAAGCGCAAATCAAGCGCTTTACTATATCTACAGCCTCCCTCACTATTGGCCACACTCATTATGTGTTCCTGAATTATACATGTATTCTTGAATCCTGTTTCCACAAATGTCAATCAATTACAGAAAGTGATGTCACTAATCACTTCCTTACCCACAGGGGTATATATAGATGATGTGTCCCACTGTGCTCATTACCCCTTGATGAAGTCAGACCAGACGAAACGCGTTGGTTGATTCCTGCTACTACTGAAATCCTCAGTTAAGCTGCTTTTTCTATTTACGGAATATTTTATATACATATTTATATTATTTTTTTACATAATTTTAGATACACAGTTGTTTCTAATGGTTCTTATTTTCTAAGTACGTGAATTTTTAGCACCATTTTTATCGCTGTCATTTTTTTTTATTGTCTTCATGTCCTTTGGAATGCTTTTTAATGACTTTGTAACAGCTTTTTAAAAAAGCATTCTTATATGTTGCCTTTTCATGTCCCAAAATTTTTTTTTAAACGTTCATTGTAAATAAACCCTGCATTGTTTTTAAAAAAACATCTTTTTAGTCTCCTAGAGTATTTACCACCTATGGTCGCTCTGATCTTATTTGCTTTTTCCAATTTTCTTCCATCCTGCACACGTACAAGTGTAGGTTTTACTTAAGATCCAGCAGACGCCCCATAAAGAAAGGGGAGTGGCATATAGAGACTAGATATTTTACTGGGGTACATTATAGACATACTGTGAAAAATTATTTTCTACTATATATTTTTTGGCACTGTTAGCTCACCCTATATATATATATATATATATATATATATATATATATGTGTGTGTGTGTGTGTGTGTGTGTGTGTGTGTGTGTGTGTGTGTGTGTGTGTGTGTGTGTGTATATGTGGATTAGCCCTAACAGCTCTTGCTAGGGCTTCTATGCATAGACCAAATATCATTGGTGATAATGCACAGCCCTGTCGAGTACTATGGCTAATAAGTAATCAGGTTGACATGGCACTCTAGCCTTCGGAGTTGCATAGAGTCCCAGGATCCTATAAAGGGTAAGAGGACCTGGTCCAGTGTATCCGAGAACTGACCTCATATCATCCAACTAATCCTGTCAAATGCTTTCTCAGCATCAGTAGACAGGAGAATAGTGGGAACCTGACCTTGAGAAAACAAATTAATCAAATTGGCCACAACCAAAACCCACCTGATCCCCATGAACTAATTCCGGGAGTAGGAGGTTAAGCCTGTTCGCCATCAGTTTAGCATACAATTTAAGTCAACGTTAAAAGGTGACATAGGCATGTAACTGGAACACATGAAGGAGTCCTTACCTTGCTTATGGATAACAGAGATGTGGATTTCTACAGACTGGTGAAAACAATGTGTTTCTTTGGAATAGCATTGAAAGCATGGAGAAGCATAGGGGCAAGCCTATCTTCGACGATTTTGTAGTAAGCTATAGTGAAACTGTCAGAAAAAGGGCTTTTGCCCAAAGGGGATGAGGAGATAGCCTGTTCGATTTCTTGCAGAGTAAAGGCAAGTTCTAGAGCCTCTTTATCAGAAGGGGAAAGAGTGGGAGCATTTACAGATGCGAGGTAATGCAGAACATCTTGGGAAGACGGAGGATAATCTGACAGAGAGGAAGAATTAGCCAAGATATACAATGAAACAATGTGAGATCTGTGAGTGAGCCATACCGGCGTAATCTTTGACACTACTAATAAAACAGACTGTGTGTTGTGCATATAGGGCTCGGGCTAATAATCTACCTGGTTTATTGCCGCCCTGGTAAAATCAAGTCTTACACTTCCGCAATGATAGCTTAATGTGGTTAGAGAGCAGTTTATTATGTCCCGTACGTGCCTTCACTAATTCATGATAAACATCACCGGACAGGGAGGACTTATGTAAGGTTTCAAGAAGTTTAATATGCTGAAGCAGGACTGCTATGTTTTCTGTCTTTTGTTTTATAATATAAGAACTAATCCAAATAAATTTGCCTTAGAGAACACATTTATGCACTAACCAAAGTGTAAGCTTAGAGATATCAAGGGTGTCATTGTGGTAAATGTAATCGGCAAGAGCAGAGTCAACCTCAGCCATACAATAAGCGTCTTGCAGAAGAGACTCGTTGAGATGCCAAGTCCAGTGTCCAGGAAGTGGATGTGGCAAGGATAATGTCATTGTAATGGGGGCATGGTCAGAACAGGTGATAGGTCTGATTGACGCATCTAAAGGGAGATGGAGATGTCTATGGCTCAGAAGTAGATCATTTAATCTGGAACAAACCTTATGAGGGTATGAATAAATGGAATTGTCATGACCAGTAGGGTGCATGGTCCTACAAGAGTTGACCAGCTGGTGATTTTGAAAGACCCGTTGACGGTATTTAACACTAGAATAAAGTGTCGACTATGGAATCGAATGTCCAGTTGAGGTCCCCTCCCAGGACAGCAATGCCCTTCACAAGGGGTTCAAGGTGGTCAAGCTGAGATTTAAAGAAAGTGTGTTGGCTTAGTTAGGAGCATATACTGTATAACAATGAATGTAAAGGGTTGGTAAAAGATTTTGCAAGTTATCAGAAGGAGTATACCTCTGACTAGCCTTTATACAAATGTCAGTGATATGAAGTCTTCTAGAGAACAATATTGCCACACGTTTGGATTTCCCTTCTAGACTATGACTGAAAAAGCCAGCGAGGAAGCGGTACTCACTGAGAGAGTGAGCCTGTGGCCTGTTTTTAAAATGAGTTTATTTAATCATGGCTACATCAACCCTATCAGGCCATAAGGGTCAATGCAATTTAGACCTGTTTAGTGAAATGTTTAGGCCTCGGGCATTAATGGAGGAAATTATAATCCACAACAGTTTTCACAGGGGTGGGGAACCTCAGGCCCGAGGGCTGTATAAGGCCCGCAGAGCCACTTGATCCAGCCCGGCCAGGCTCACCTAGCCGGGCGCCCGCTGAGATTTTGTTACTAATGGGCGCCTGGCTTCTTACCCTCAGTAGCAGCCGGAGGCAGGAGCTCACTCCTGAGCTCCGGCTTCCAGCTCTGGCAGTGTGCATGTGCTGCTGTGCGGTGTTATGGGAGAGATATCATGACTTCTCTCCCATAGTTCTGAGGAGCGAGCGGCCAGGCGGAGGGCAACGATCCAGAAGCAGGAGCGGGGCTGGTGAGTATTGTGTTTTTTTTTATTTGAATGTGTGTGTGTAAGCGTTGCTACTAGGGGGCATATCTAATGGGGGCATAACAAGTGATGGGGCATATCTAATGGGGCATAATAAGTGACTGGGGGCATATTTATGGGGGCATATCTACTGGTGCATAACAACTGACTGGGGGTATATCTACTGGGGGCATAACTACTGACTGGGGGCATAACTACTGACTGGGGGCATATCTACTGGGGGGCAGGCTCATTTTTTTTTTTTAAATAAAGTATTTTTATTTCGAAGGAGAGTAGTTTGCATACAGACATTGCATAACAGGAACACATTAAACACGTAATGACATGTCCTCATCGGGGAACAGCATTCACTTTCGACTTATTTTCAAACTATGTCATTTGCTCATAGGCGCATAGGAATGTACAGTTATATATACCATTATTTTGCATTATCCGTACACTCTAGTATTCATGAAATCACATTATACTTTGTTTTGTTTCCCCCCCACCCCCCCTCAAATATAACTCTTACGGACAATCCGTCCGAGTAAAACCCTTTAAAAGAGAAGAAAACAATCAGAAACCAAACACAGAGAACCCCAGAAATAAAAAAATTAAAAAACAAAGAGACAAAAAACATTATGGGGAAGAGGACGCATTGGGGGATACTAGCACTCTAAATCCTACCCTGTCCAGATGGGCACAGAGCCACTCTCTCATTCACAACCCATTGGGTGAGAGGGAAGCCTATGGCCCTAGAAGATCATAACTTGGCAAATCCAGGACCTGTTAGTAACCCTATCACCATTAAGTTGTAGGGTCTGGGACGGAGTATATGGATTCCAGCCATGGAGACCAAATTCTTTCAAATTTAGCGGAGGCATTGTGTTTCATATAAATGTATCGTTCCTTAAAAACAGTGTCGTTTATTAGTGCCTTAAGAGCGGGGAGTGTAGGGCCCTTAGGGGCCATCCATAGCCTCGCAATGCTCACCTTCGCCATTGCACATATGTTGCGAGCATATAGGCCCTCTGGACCAGACACAAAGTCAGAGCTACCCATTCCCAGGATGCAAAATTGCGGAGTAAGCATGGCCTCGTCCACCCCTGTGTTCCCCAGAATCGATCCGACCCCCGCCCAGAAAGCCCGCAGCACCGGACAATCCCAAATGAGGTGCCAAAAAGTACCTGCAGTCATCCCACACTTAGGGCAGTCACCCACACGACCCGTCCCGAATTTGGCCAGTCTGGCCGGGGTCATATATATTCTATGCAAAAGGAAGTATTGTATCTGTTGATACCTGATGGATTTGGTAACCGTGCGGGCAGGCTCATTTTTAAGTTGATAATTTTTGTATGGGCCCCGAAGGATTTTATAAATATCCAAATGGCCCTTGGTAAAAAAGGTTCCCCACCCCTGCTTTAGAGAAAGCAGGCATAAGCATCAGGATCAGGTAGTCACAGACTCCAGAGACATTGGTGCTGATAGGAGGCACCAACTTAACTGTAGCCCTCAGCACATCAGGTCAGCAGGAGCCATGCACCAGAGACAGCCACGGAGCCAGAGCTGCAGTAGAAGGCCTGGAAAGGTCACTGAGGTTGCAGGTGTTGAGACTGAGAAGCCACCAGCATCAGAAGCTACTCCCGCTCACAGGGGGCTGGGGCTGGCAGGTGGCACAAGTGGTGGTGGCAGACATCAGCACAGCAATGTGCCAGGAGTGATGCACCCAGGGAGGAGAGAAGCTAGGTGATCAGGCAGGAGGTAAGTGAGGACCCTCTGGCTGTTGTTACCTGAAGCTTAGAGAAGACTCTACCAGGCAGCTAAGAAACTGGAACCCCTGGTGAGGATGGCATGCCCAATGCAGAGTTGGCAAGACAGGTGTTTTAGGTGTCCAAAGAAGGTTTTCCAGGGCTCCACAGTTATCAAAATGGGAAATCTGCTATTTTGAGGTCCTTTCTGACCTAGGATGGGCTGTAGAAAGGATTTTCAAAATTTATATTGCCCAGAGCTCCTCCACGGTGTGACCACCTAAAATGGCTGTCAAGCCATGCCCCCAGCCTGGTTACTATTATCAAAGCCAAATTTGTTGGTGTGACTTGTAAACATGGAGATACTTGGTATTACGTTACTGTGGAAGTCCCAGTGGGTTTGGTTCATGGTTTGATGTATGATGCAATATTAGGGAAAGACTTTGCCCACTTCTGGAAGCTGGTGAAAAGTTGATTTGTAACAGAAGTAAATGACCCAGACCCATTTGCAAATGTTACTGATACAGTGGCAGTGGGAGTGTCTTCTGAATCCAAAATGTTCCCTTTTTCTAGCATGATTAGGAAGCTAGAGAATGATGCACCGCCTACTTAATTAGAAAATGTTGTGAACCCGCTGATCATGTGACTGAAATCAGAAAATAAATCTTTGCCTTAGAGCAGTTAAATGATCCTACTCTGATAAAATCATGAGAGAATGTAAAAGTGATTAACAGAAACCCTGTAGACCCTGATAGTAGGTTGTCATATCCTTACATGTCAGTGTTTTTTGTATAAAGTGACCAAGAAAAGGCAAGATTGTCACGATCCGGGTATCTGGACGCCATTACTTACCCTTCAGATGCCTCCTAAGGCTGGCTCAGCGTTCCAGGACCGGATCCCGCTGTTCCTGAGTTTCCACATGCAGAATGTCAGAGTGGTGATTTCATCAGCCGCGGCCTCCGCTGTGCCCGCGTGGTTAAATGTGCGCTTGTCAGTCTGGCGTCTCCTGTCTCCTGTGGCCGGCGTCGCCATTACTGTTTCAATTCTCACATGGATTACAAACCAAACTTCCCTCCAAGTGTCTGCATGGGCGCAGCCATCTTGGATTTTGTCATCTGATCATTTCCACCAATCTGCTGTCTGTATTGTTGATTTGCATAATTGCCTAGCCAACCCCTTCCTTGCTACAGGTATAAGTAAGCTGTGCCTGAGCAAGGAAGGCGTCAGTGCTTTGGTTGTCTAACCTAGTTCCAGTTTGTCTCTCTCCTGTGGTTGTCTAACCTAGTTCCAGTTTGTCTCTCTCCTGTGGTTGTCTTCCAGGTTCCAGCTCCTGTCTCCAGACTTCTGCTATAGAGACCCGCACCAGCATTCCATCTGCGGTGTAGCCTGACTCTCCGATCCATTCTGGACTCACCTGTTTCCAGCTACAACAATCACCTGCTTCCAGCCCAGCTTCCAGCAGTGTACAGCTTCTCTTAAAGGGCCGGTGTCCTTTCTGCAGTTTACCACTCTCCACCGGTATTATTATTTCACCGCTCTCAAACTCCAAACTTCATTATTATTTCATCGCTCTCAAGTCAATCACCTGCTTCCAGCCCAGCTTCCAGCAGTGTACAGCTTCTCTTAAAGGGCCGGTGTCCTTTCTGCAGTTTACCACTCTCCGCCGGTATTATTATTTCATCGCTCTCAAAGTTGTTTATTATTTAACTGGTTCCAGCCAGTATCCACTCCGTACCAACAACAGTCTGGTTCCAGCCAGTATCCACAGCAGCCGTTTTATCTTCAGCAGCCCAGCCTTTCCTGGAACACCAGCTGGTACGATCCTGGGTTCTCTCCATTGCTACAGTCAGGCCTGGTAAGGACTTTCCAACTAGAAGATTATAAGAACTGTCTCACACTACCAGTGCCTGTGGCCCTTGCCACCCTGTAGTACCCAGGAATTGTATTTATCCTCTGTTGACTTTTATGTTTCCTTTTACTGCTGCTGTGTTACGGAGTTTGTCATAATAAACATCATTGACTTTTATCCTGGTTGTCGTGGTCACGCCTTCGGGCAGTTATTCTACATGTTACTTACATGTTTAGGGGTCTGATACAACCTCCCAGGTTCCGTTACATCTCAGCCCCTACAACTGAGGCTGCCTCCCGTCAGCTCAGGCCCTCAGTTGTGACAGTAAGCACTGACCTAATGAATCCAGCCGGAGACCAGGATCAAGCGACCAGGCCGATGCAAGAACTGGCAGCCCGACTTGAACATCAGGAGGCTGCACAGGGCCACATCATCCGCTGTCTCCAGGATCTCTCTACACGGCTGGATGGGATTCAAACGACCCTCCGTGGACCTGGCACGTCCGGTGCGTCCACTACAGTGACACCAGCTGTAACCCCACCCACCTTACCCATTTCCAGTCCACATCTTCATCTTCCAACGCCAGCAAAATTTGATGGATCTCCAAGGTTCTGCAGGGGATTTCTCAATCAATGTGAAATCCACTTTGAGCTTCTACCTGGCAATTTCTTCAGTGACCGTACCAAAATTGCCTATATCATCTCCCTTCTCAGTGGCTCAGCCCTTGACTGGGCATCACCTTTATGGGAGAAGTCTGATCCCCTGCTATCCTCCTATACTGACTTTGTAGCTACATTCAGGCGCATCTTCGACGAGCCAGGCCGGATAACATCTGCTTCATCTGAGATTCTCCGTTTACGCCAGGGAACACGTACTGTGGGACAGTATCTTATACAGTTTAAAATCCTGGCATCCGAACTGGCATGGAACGACGAGGCCCTGTATGCTGCATTCTGGCATGGCTTATCAGAACGCATCAAGGATGAGTTAGCTACCAGAGACTTGCCCTCTAAGTTGGATGAGCTAATTTCTCTTTGCACGAAGGTTGATCTACGTTTCAGAGAGAGAGCAACCGAGCGAGGAAGATCATCTACTCCTAAATCTTCTGCTCCTCCTCCTCGTCAACCATCTCCATCCAAGGATGAGCCTATGCAAATTAGTCGTTCCCGTCTATCTCCCGCTGAGCGCCGAAGACGTCTCTCTGAGTCTCTCTGTCTCTACTGTGCAGTTCCGTCGCACACTATCAATGCCTGTCCCAAACGTCCGGGACTCCAGATCCTAGCTCGCCAAGGAGAGGGCCGGCTAGGAGTAATGATCTCCTCTCCATCTCCTCATGACTGTAATCTCCCAGTGTCGCTCCAAATTGCTCAACGTTACAGGAACGTCATTGCCCTCCTTGATTCCGGAGCAGCTGGGAATTTCATAACCGAAGCTTATGTTAAACGGTGGTCCCTACCCACCGAGAGACTGTCCTCGTCCATCTCTTTGACTGCCGTGGATGGCAGCAAGATTTTTGACGCAGTCATTTCCTTAAGGACTCTTCCAGTTCGTCTGAGAGTGGGAGTTCTTCATTCTGAGTATATTTCTTTTTTAGTGATTCCAAGAGCCACACATCCAGTGGTTTTAGGCCTTCCATGGCTCCGTCTCCACAACCCATCAATTGACTGGACGACTACGCAAATACTGGCATGGGGTCCCTCCTGTGCTGAGACTTGTTTAGCCAAAGTTCTTCCTGTTTGTTCTTCCTTCCCCAGGTCATCTGATGTTCCGCCTCCTC
Source organism: Pseudophryne corroboree (assembly GCF_028390025.1). Classification (NCBI taxonomy): domain Eukaryota; kingdom Metazoa; phylum Chordata; class Amphibia; order Anura; family Myobatrachidae; genus Pseudophryne; species Pseudophryne corroboree. The sequence continues at coordinate 124,379,409 of NC_086448.1, forward strand.
CATATCAAGACTTCACGGACGTGTTCAGTAAAGCCTCTGCTGATATCCTTCCTCCTCATAGAGAATGGGACTGCCCAATCGACCTCATTCCAGGGAAGGTTCCACCGCAAGGCCGAACTTATCCGTTGTCTCTGCCTGAGACACACTCCATGGAAGAGTACATCAAAGAGAACCTGGCGAAGGGTTTCATCCGACCATCTTCTTCTCCAGCCGGCGCAGGCTTCTTCTTCGTTAAGAAGAAAGACGGTGGTCTGCGTCCGTGCATCGACTACAGAGGTCTGAACGACATTACCGTCAAGAACCGATACCCTTTACCCCTGATTACCGAGCTCTTTGATAGAGTTAGTGGTGCAACTATTTTCACAAAGCTGGACTTGAGGGGTGCCTACAATCTCATCCGAATCCGTGAGGGTGACGAGTGGAAGACCGCCTTTAACACCCGTGACGGACATTATGAGTACCTCGTCATGCCCTTCGGATTGAGCAACGCTCCAGCAGTCTTCCAGCACTTCGTGAATGAGATTTTCAGGGACATCTTGTACCGCCATGTCGTGGTTTATCTAGACGACATCCTCATCTTTGCTAATAATCTCGAAGATCATCGTTTCTGGGTAAAAGAGGTTCTTTCCCGTCTCCGTGTCAATCACCTCTACTATAAATTGGAGAAGTGTGTGTTTGAAGTTAAAACCATTCCGTTTCTAGGTTACATTGTGTCCGGTTCCGGACTAGAGATGGATCCTGAGAAACTCCAAGCAATCCAGAATTGGCCTATACCCTTAAGCCTCAAAGGGGTCCAGAGGTTCTTAGGGTTCGCCAATTATTATAGAAAATTTATACGAGACTTTTCCACCATTGTGGCGCCTATCACTGCATTAACCAAGAAAGGTGCTAATCCGTCCAAGTGGTCCGAGGAAGCTACACAGGCCTTTCACCTTCTAAAGCAACGGTTCATCTCTGCACCAGTTCTGAAACAGCCCGACACCGACTCTCCTTTTATCTTAGAGGTAGATGCCTCCTCCGTTGGAGTAGGAGCAGTGTTATCCCAGAGGGCCAAAGATGGACATCTACATCCTTGCAGTTTCTTCTCCCGGAAGTTCTCCCCAGCTGAGCGCAACTATGCCATTGGCGATCAGGAGTTGCTAGCCAACCAGCTCGCTCTGGAGGAGTGGAGATACCTGTTGGAGGGAGCTTCCCACTCAATCACCATACTTACCGACCACAAAAATCTTTTATATCTCAAAGGCGCACAATGTCTGAATCCTCGTCAGGCCAGATGGGCACTTTTCTTCTCCAGGTTCGACTTTAAACTCCAGTTCTGTCCGGGTTCTCAGAATCGTAAGGCCGATGCCCTTTCCCGCTCATGGGAGCAAGAAAATGAGTCAGAGTCTGCAGACAAGCATCCTATTATTAATCCGTTGGCATTCTCCACGGTAGGGATGGACTCTACGCCTCCACCAGGGAAAAGTTTTGTTAAGCCAGTTCTAAGGAAGAAGCTCATGCATTGGGCCCATGCTTTCCGTTTTGCTGGACATACAGGCATTCAGAAAACCCTTGAATTTATTTCTAGGTCCTACTGGTGGCCAACTCTGAAGAAGGACGTTATGGAATTTATTGCCTCCTGCCCAAAGTGTGCCCAACACAAAGTCTCCCGCCAGTCGCCTGCGGGGCAACTGGTTCCATTATCTGTTCCCCGTCGACCTTGGACCCATTTGTCGATGGACTTTGTTTCCGATCTACCTATCTGCAACAAGTTTAATACCATCTGGGTGGTAGTTGACCGGTTCACCAAGATGGCACATTTCATCCCTCTCACCGGTCTTCCGTCAGCTTCCAAGTTGGCTCAAGTGTTTATACAAGAGATCTTCCGACTTCACGGTCTTCCTGAAGAGATCATCTCGGATCGTGGAGTACAATTTGTAGCCAAATTTTGGCGAAGTTTGTGTCAAGCCCTCCAAGTCAAGTTAAAGTTTTCCACGGCTTACCATCCTCAGACCAATGGCCAAACCGAGAGGGTGAATCAGGACTTGGAGGCCTTCCTCCGTATATATGTGTCTTCCTCTCAAGATGACTGGGTTCAACTCCTTCCTTGGGCCGAGTTCAGCCACAACAATCAATACCATTCCTCATCTTCTTCTACACCATTCTTCATTAATTATGGATTCCACCCTAAAGTCCCAGAATTCCAACCGCTTCCCGCAACTTCTGTTCCAGCAGTGGATGTCACCTTGCGTCAGTTTTCAAATAACTGGAGGAACGTCCGCGCAGCCCTGCTTAAAGCCTCATTCAGGTATAAGAAGTTTGCCGATAGGAAGCGTAGAGCGGTTCCTGCTCTCAAGGTGGGTGATCGTGTGTGGCTGTCCACGAAGAATTTGAGGTTGAGAGTTCCCAGCATGAAATTTGCACCTCGCTACATCGGACCCTTCAAGATTGAACAAGTCATCAATCCTGTTGCCTACAGGTTACAGTTACCATCCTTCTTGAAAATACCCAGGACATTTCATGTTTCTTTGTTGAAACCGCTGATCCTGAATCGGTTTCATTCCGCACTTCCTCCAGCTCCCAAAGTTCAGACTCAACGGGGAGTCGAGTACGAGGTGGCCAAGATTTTGGACTCATGTTTCCGTTACGGTCAGTTACAATACCTCATTGACTGGAAGGGCTATGGTCCTGAAGAACGCTCTTGGACCAATGCCTCAGACGTCCATGCTCCTGCCTTGGTCCGAAATTTCCACGCAAAGTTTCCTTTAAAGCCTAAGAAGTGTCCTGGGGCCACTCCTAAAGGGGGGGGTGCTGTCACGATCCGGGTATCTGGACGCCATTACTTACCCTTCAGATGCCTCCTAAGGCTGGCTCAGCGTTCCAGGACCGGATCCCGCTGTTCCTGAGTTTCCACATGCAGAATGTCAGAGTGGTGATTTCATCAGCCGCGGCCTCCGCTGTGCCCGCGTGGTTAAATGTGCGCTTGTCAGTCTGGCGTCTCCTGTCTCCTGTGGCCGGCGTTGCCATTACTGTTTCAATTCTCACATGGATTACAAACCAAACTTCCCTCCAAGTGTCTGCATGGGCGCAGCCATCTTGGATTTTGTCATCTGATCATTTCCACTAATCTGCTGTCTGTATTGTTGATTTGCATAATTGCCTAGCCAACCCCTTCCTTGCTACAGGTATAAGTAAGCTGTGCCTGAGCAAGGAAGGCGTCAGTGCTTTGGTTGTCTAACCTAGTTCCAGTTTGTCTCTCTCCTGTGGTTGTCTAACCTAGTTCCAGTTTGTCTCTCTCCTGTGGTTGTCTTCCAGGTTCCAGCTCCTGTCTCCAGACTTCTGCTATAGAGACCCGCACCAGCATTCCATCTGCGGTGTAGCCTGACTCTCCGATCCATTCTGGACTCACCTGTTTCCAGCTACAACAATCACCTGCTTCCAGCCCAGCTTCCAGCAGTGTACAGCTTCTCTTAAAGGGCCGGTGTCCTTTCTGCAGTTTACCACTCTCCACCGGTATTATTATTTCACCGCTCTCAAACTCCAAACTTCATTATTATTTCATCGCTCTCAAGTCAATCACCTGCTTCCAGCCCAGCTTCCAGCAGTGTACAGCTTCTCTTAAAGGGCCGGTGTCCTTTCTGCAGTTTACCACTCTCCACCGGTATTATTATTTCATCGCTCTCAAAGTTGTTTATTATTTAACTGGTTCCAGCCAGTATCCACTCCGTACCAACAACAGTCTGGTTCCAGCCAGTATCCACAGCAGCCGTTTTATCTTCAGCAGCCCAGCCTTTCCTGGAACACCAGCTGGTACGATCCTGGGTTCTCTCCATTGCTACAGTCAGGCCTGGTAAGGACTTTCCAACTAGAAGATTATAAGAACTGTCTCACACTACCAGTGCCTGTGGCCCTTGCCACCCTGTAGTACCCAGGAATTGTATTTATCCTCTGTTGACTTTTATGTTTCCTTTTACTGCTGCTGTGTTACGGAGTTTGTCATAATAAACATCATTGACTTTTATCCTGGTTGTCGTGGTCACGCCTTCGGGCAGTTATTCTACATGTTACTTACATGTCTAGGGGTCTGATACAACCTCCCAGGTTCCGTTACATCTCAGCCCCTACAACTGAGGCTGCCTCCCGTCAGCTCAGGCCCTCAGTTGTGACACAAGATATTGTGACGCAATTGATATATCCTCAAAGCATATAGAAAAATGCAGTTAGACCTGACTCATGGTCACACAACTGCAGGTCAACTAGGGGTAGATAAAACCACTGAGAGAATTTTACAGAGGTTTTTTTGGCCCGGGGTTCATAAAGAGGTATCTGAACATTGTGCACGATGCCCTGAATGTTAGCACCATGTTTCAAGGCCACATCAAGTCTGTTTGTCCCATAACCTATAATTGAGAATGAATTTGAGAGAATAGCTACGGATTTGGTTGGACCTCTAATAAAATCTGCCCAGGGTGATCACTATATTTTGGTGATAATGGATTCCTGTACCACAAACCTGGAAGTGAGAACATTATGCAATAGATCAACAAAGACCATCGCTAGAGAACTAGTTCATGTCTTTAGCAGATTGGGAATACTTAAGGAAATCCTAACTGATCAGGGTACCCCATTTATGTTGAAGACCATGAAATAATTGTGCCATCTGTTTAAAATTACTCAGTTAAGAACCTCTGTGTATCACCCACAGACCGATGGTTTAGTGTAGAGGTTTAACAAAACTTAAAAAAAACATGCTAAAGAAAGTGGTGGATAAAGTTGGAAAAGGTTGGATTATTTGCTACCTTATTTATTGTTGTCCATGCTTTCCTAACTCTCTACAGGGTTTTCACATTTTGATTTAGTGTATGGTAGATACCCAATGTTACGTTCTCTGTGCTCAGAACGTAAGATACTGAGTGGGTAAGTCCTGAGCACAGGAACGTGACGCTGTAATAGGAGCGAAGTTAAACAGCAACCCCTAGGACCCTAACTCTGTTGTCGCGTGGTCAGTCTACGCCTGCGAGACTATGTTTTCTTGGGGCCACGGCAGCCGCGTTTGAAGGGCGGATTAAGTCTGCCCAACTCCGATGCCCCCCGGTCTTAATTGGAGACAAGGCGTAAACTGAGATGGGGCGAGAACAAGGGGACCTCTAACTAAGAAAAACACAGAGCTAGGGGCTACTACTGAACTCAAACAAAACGTATGTGCGGCACGGCCGCCAATGGAAAAAGACAACAAAGGTAACACTGTCCACACCCTACACGGCACCGCCGTGTACCGGGGAGGACAGCTAGGGCAGAAAACCTCCGCAAAAACACCAGCAACAAGTGTAACAAAAACACTACGGCCTAGGCCGCAAGACGCGGTAAAAGCCGCTACTCACAACAACGGGGGGAACAACAGCAGGTGCACGAGAACCCCGAGATCACAGACACAGGTTTCTACTGACTGGAGGGCTTCAGAACACCAGGACACAGGACCACTGGAACAAGGTAGACTAGATCACAGATCACCGTACAGGGAATTCGCCAGAGCAGGAAAAACTTACAGGAAGCTATCACCGGCGTCTGTGTAAGGCACTGAGGGAGAATATAACAGGTATCTGCACCAATAGCTGCAGAGAACCTAAATTGATAATGTCGTGCAGCTGCACTGCTGCATGACCACACGCTGACAGGTGATACTTTAATTATATGGCAACAGGGAATGCGGTCCGCCTGTGGCATCCCCGTTGCCAAGGACCCAGCGGCTCAGTGTGCACAGCGTCCTGGTGTTGCCAGGCGCCGTGCGGGGAGTAGGAGGAGGCGCGGCGGACGTGACGCGCCGGGACCGTTGCTTAGCAACGGTCGGGCGCTGGCGAGAGCCGCCGCGCCTAACAGTACCCTCCCTTGAGGAGGGGTTAAAGAACCCCTATATCCGAGTTTATGAGGAAATTCCCGAAAGAACAACCTCTTAAGTCTAGGGCCATGCAAATCCTTGTCCAGGACCCAAGACCTTTCCTCTGTGCTGTACCCTTTCCAATGAACCAAAAATTAGAGCAGACCACAAGAAAATTTAGAATCCAGCACCTTCTCCACTAGGAATTCTTGTTGACCCTGAACATCCACCGGAGGTCTACCCTGGAGAATTTTCAGAGGAAATCTCCTGGAAAGAACATATGGCTTCAATAGGAAACAATGGAAAGTGTTGCCGATTTTAAGTGACTTTCGCAACTGTAGCCGAAAGGCCACTGGATTGACTTTTTTGACAATAAGGAATGGTCCAATAAATCTGGGTCCCAATCTATCCGAGGGTTGTCGGAGCTTGATGTTGCGGGTTGACAACCACACCTTATCTCCTACCTTAAATGTGCACGGGCGTCGGAACCTATCAGAAATTTTTTTATCCCGGAAAGCAGCAGTCTTAAGAGCAAGGTGTACCTTCCTCCAAATAACTCTGAGACGGGAGGTTAAGGTCAAAGCAGAAGCTGGATAATGAGGAGTAAAGGAATTGGCTCTAGGGTGAAAGCCCAGGACGGAAAAGAATGGAGACTACTTGGTGGATGAATGGCAAGAGTTATTGTAGGCAAACTCGGCCAGAGGAAGAAAATCTGACCAATCATTCTGAAGTTTGGCAGTATAAATACGTAAATATTGTTTTAGTGACTGATTCACACGTTCAATCTGCCTGTTAGACTGTGGATGGTATCCAGACGTTAAACAGAGTTTCATGTTTAACGAGGCACAAAAACGCTTCCAAAAACGGGCAATAAACTGTGTGGTCCCCGCTCTGAGACTATATCCACGGGTAAACCATGAAGCCTGAAGACATGGCGGAGGAACAGAACTGCCAAAACTTGAGCAGAGGGTAATCGGGGTAAAGCAATGAAGTGGGCCATATTGCTAAAACGGTCTACAACTACCCAAATCACCTGGAACCCGGATGAAAGAGGAAGATCCACCACGAAATCCATGGAAATGTGTGACCATGACCTGAGTGGAATTGCAAGAGGCATGAGTTGCCCGACCGGCAAGGATCGGGACACTTTGTGCTTAGCACAATCTTGACAGGAGAGGACAAATTCCATAACATCCTTAGAAAGATCAGGCCACCACACCGAGCGAGAGATTAACTCCAAGGTTTTAGCAATACCAGGATGGCCAGCAACCTTACTATCATGGAACTCTTGGGAGGACACTGCCTCTCAAGAACTCGGGAACGAAGAGACGACCAACAGCAGTATTACTGGGAGCCTGCTGCTGAACCTGGACAAGCTGTGTGAACAAATCCTGTGTGAGGCCGGACCGGATGACGGATGTTGAAACAATGGGAGTTACGAAAGAGTCGTTATTGTGAGCTGGTAGAAAACAACGTGACAGGGCATCGGCCTTGGTGTTCTTAGAACCGGGCCTGTGGGTGATGATGAACTTCAATCGTGTAAAAGACAGCGCCCAACGCGCCTGCTGAGCATTAAGCTGTTTTGCTTATTCAATATACTGTAGATTCTTGTGGTCAGTGAATACCGTAATGATATGCTTAGCTCCTTCAAGCCAGTGCCTTCATTCCTCAAAAGCCCATTTGACTGCCAGCAATTCTCGATTACCAACATCATTGTTGGATTCAGCAGAGGAGAATTTCCTGGACATGAAGGCACAAGGGTGTAACACCAGAGACTTGGGGTCTTCCTGAGAAAGAATGGCTCCCACTCCAACCTCTGAGGCGTCCACCTCGACAATAAAGGGAAGATCAGGGTTGGGGTGTCTGAGAACTGGAGCCGAGACAACAGCCTGTTTTAGAGCCCGGAAGGCAGACTCGGCTTGAGGCGACCAGTTGGAAGGATCAGCTCTTTTTCTTGTTAACGTCACAATAGGAGCTACTAAATCAGAAAAGGCATGAATAAAACGTCTATAATAATTCGCAAAACCCAAAAATCGCTGGATAGCCTGGAGTTTCTTAGGTTCCATAAAAAACCCCTTTGGAGAAATAATATACCCTAAAAAGGACACCTCAGTGATGTGGAAATCACATTTCTCCAATTTAGCGTACAAATGGTTCTCCCATAACCTTTGAAGCACTTGCCGCACATGGACAACATGCTGTTCAGGAGACTCTGAGTAAATTAAAATGTCGTCCAAATAAACGACCACGAACTTCCCTAGAAAGTCGCGGAGGACGTCGTTAATAAGATCCTGAAAAACCGCAGGAGCGTTAGACAGACCGAACGGCATCACAAGATATTCGTAATGTCCGGACTGTGTACTGAAATCCGTCTTCCACTCATCCCCAGATCTTATTCGGATGAGGTTGTATGCCCCTCTGAGATCGATTTTAGAGAAATAACTGCAGTGTGGAGCTGATCAAAAAACACAGAAATCAACGGCAAGGGGTAGGTGTTTTTAATAGAAATCTTATTCAAGGCCAAATAGTCTATGCACGGCCTTAAAAATCCGTCTTTTTTTTCAACAAAAAAACCCCCTGCACTTAGCGTAGATTTCGAGGGCCTAATAAACCCCTTCTTCAGGCTTTCCTGCACATAATCATCCATGGCCTTAGTCTCAGGGCCAGATAGTGCATAAAGTCTCCCTTTTGGCAGAGTGGCAGCAGGGACAAGGTCAATGGTTCAATCATATGACCGGTGGGGCGGCAGGATATCAGCGTTACCCTTAGAGAAAACATCAGCAAAATCCTGATATGCCGAAGGTATGAGTTTCGGAGTGACAGCCGCGACCCGGACTGGACAAGAAATACATCCTTTAACACAGAAGGAACTCCACTGGGAAATTTCCCCAGACTGCCAATCTATGGTGGGATTATGAAGGGCAAGCCAGGGGTGACCTAAGACGACAGGCACAGCCGGACAATGGTGGTCATTCGAGTTGTTCGCTCGTTGCCGATTTTCGCTATGCTGCGATTTGCAGCAAACTGCGCATGCGCATGGTACGCAGAGCGCATGCGCTTAGTTATTTTACTAAAAATTTAGTAGATTTACACAAGCACGAGCTACATTTTTTCAACGCTCGTAGTGTGATTGACAGGAAGTGGGTGTTTCTGGGCGGCAACTCAGCGTTTTCACGGCGTTTGCTAAAAAACACAGGCATGTCAGGCTAAAACGCAGGAGTGGCTGGAGAAACGGGGGAGTGGCTGGCCGAACGCAGGGTTGTGTTTGTGACGTCAAACCAGGAACTAAACGGACTGAGCTGATCGCAATCTAGGAGTAGGTCTGGAGCTACTCAGAAACTGCAAAGAATTATTTAGTAGCAGTTTTGCTAATTTTTCGTTCGCTATTCTGCTAAGCTAAGATACACTCCCAGAGGACGGCAGCCTAGCGTTTGCAATGCTGCATAAAGCTGCTAGCGAGCGAACAACTCCGAATAATCCCCTATGGGTGAGAAAAAACTAGGAATGTAATGCCCCCATTGTCAATTGTACTTGGGGGTTCCGATGGGTTATTACCCCATTAGAGAGGGGACCACTGTCTAGTCCGTGCATAGTGATAGGTCTATCCAATTGAAGCTGCGGAACCCCCAGAGCCTGAGACCAAGCAAGATCCATAAAGTTCCCGGCAGCTCCGCTATCAATGAAGGCTGAAACAACTGAACTGAGACTTCCTGAAGAAATTTTTACAGGAACTTACAAGGAATCATTTGAGGAGATTAACTGCAGACCCAAGTGAACCCCCTCACAATTCACTTGGTCAGAGCGTTTCCCTGTTTATTTGGGCAGATACGCGCAACATGTCCCTTGCCACTACAATATAAGCAGAGCCCAGAATTTAGCCTTCTGGCTCTCTCTCTTCTGGGGACAGCCGGGAGAGACCCACTTGCATGGGCTCCTCCATGTCCTCAGGGAGAGCATACACACATGGACTAGACCTGAAATTAGCCCCTCTTTCAGCCCCCCGCTCTCGAAGACGGCGATCAATCTTGATAGCAAGCTCCATGAGCTTATCTAAAGTCTCTGGAGCTGGGTACTGAATGAGACTATCCTTGATTACTTCTGACAGACCGAGGCGAAACTGACTGCGCAGGGCAGGATCATTCCAGCCACAGTCGTTCGACCAATGGCGAAACTCTGTACAATACGCCTCAGCGGGATTTTTACCATGTTTAAGTGCACGTAGGTGGCTCTCAGCCGACGCTTCCCTATCTGGGTCATCATACAAAAGGCCTAATGACTTAAAGAAGGCATCTACTGTTAGCAAGGCTGCATCTTCAGATTTCAACCCAAAAGCCCAGGTTTGTGGATCGCCTTGAAGCAAAGACATCACAATGCCCACCCACTGAGACTCTGTACCTGAGGACTGGGGTCTTAACCGAAAATAAAGTTTACAGCCCTCCTTAAAGTTAAAGAAATCTTTTCGGTTACCCAAAAAGCGGTCAGGAAGGTGCATCTTAGGCTCAGGAATCATACCTGGGGAGGCTCGTAAAAGATCTTCCTGCGACCTCACCCGAAGGGTAAGATCCTGCACCATCTGAGTGAGTTCCTGAATCTGATTGGCCAAAAGCTGGCTGGGATTCTTTCCTAGTACTGCCGGATTCATGAGGACAGAATTTCAAGGCCACCCTGGTTTGAATATCAGATTTAGTTTTTTTTTCCCTTTTCTTTGGGCCGGTGATAATGTTACGTTCTCTGTGCTCAGAATGTAAGATACTGAGTGGGTAAGTCCTGAGCACAGGAACGTGATGCTGTAATAAGAGCGAAGTTAAATAGCAACCCCTAGGACCCTAACTCCGTTGTCCCACCCGCGTGGTCAGTCTACGCCTGCGAGACTATGTTTTCTTGGGCCCACGGCAGCCGCGTTTGAAGGGCGGATTAAGTCTGCCCAACTCCGATGCCCCCCGGTCTTAATTGGAGACAAAGCGTAAACTGAGACGGGGCGAGAACAAGGGGACCTCTAACTAAGAAAAACACAGAGCCAGGGGCTACTACTGAACTCAAACAAAACGTATGTGCGGCACGGCCGCCAATGGAAAAAGACAACAAAGGTAACACTGTCCACACCCTACACGGCACCGTCGTGTACCGGGGAGGACAGCTAGGGCGGAAAACCTCTGCAAAAACACCAGCAACAAGTGTAACAAAAACACTACGGCCTAGGCCGCAAGACGCGGCAAAAGCCGCTACTCAAAACACCGGGGGGAACAACCGCAGGTGCACGAGAACCCCGAGATCACAGACACAGGTTTCTACCGACTGGAGGGCTGGAAGGACTCCGAAGACAGGTTTCTGAACACAAGGACACAGGACCACTGGAACAAGGTAGACCAGATCACAGATCATCGAACAGGGAATTCTCCAAAGCAGGAACAGATAACAGGAAGCTATCACCGGCGTCTGTGTGAGGCACTGAGGGAGAATATAACAGGTACCTGCACCAATAGCTGCAGAGAACCTAAATTGATAATGTCGTGCAGCTGCTCTGCTGCATGACCACACACTGACAGGTGATAATTTAATTATATGGCAACGGGGAACGCGGTCCACCTGTGGCGTCCACGTTTCCAAGGACCCGGCGGCTCAGTGCGCACAGTGTCTTGGTGTTGCCAGGCACCGTGCGGGGAGCAGGAGGAGACGCGGCGGACGTGACGCGCCGGGACAGTTGCTTAGCAATGGTCGGGCGCTGGCGAGAGCCGCCACGCCTAACACCCAAGGGGATTGCTGGACATTGCAAAAGAGAAATGGGAAGGCCAATCCCGTACTTATAAAACTGTTATTGATCATATTTCTCAGATGCAGGAAAGAATGTCTGCAGTGGTGCCGATAGTGAGAGAGCACTTGGAACAGGCCCAACAAGCACAGCAGAAGGTGTACAATGGCAATGCCCAGTTGCGGGTCTTTGCTCCTGTGGACAGAGTGCTTGTTCTGGTTACCACAGTAGAAAGTAAACTTTTGGCTACGTGGCAGTGACCCTTTGAAATCCTAGAAACAGTGGAGGAGGTTAATTATAAAATGTACCAACCCGGGAAAAGAAAGAACAGATCTATCATGTAAATCTAATAAAACCCTGGAAGGATAGAGTAGCTACTGTATGTCAGCCACCCTAGTCCCTCCAGCAAACCCAGTACCTTTGGTTCCCAAAATAACAATAGCTAAAACACTCTCAACTGTTTAACAGCAGGAGGCTAAAGAATTTCTTGTAAAAAATAGAGTTTTGATTTCAGACATACCAGGTAAAATAACAGTCATTAAACATGACATAATCACTGTCCCAGGGGTTAAGGTTAACTTGAAGCACTACAGAATACCAGAAGCCAATGGGAATCAGTGTCTAAAGAAATTAAAAAAATGTTGGAGTTGGATGTCATTGAAGAGCAGGGCCGGATTAAGGGTTGTGGCGGCCCAGGGGCAGCAAAGTTTTGCACTCCTGACACACACACACACACACACACACACACACACACACACACACACACATACCTCTCCTCCTTCCAAGTACCCCCTACCAACTCTATCTAGCCTCTGCTTCTTCTTTCTACCCCCTACCATCCTCTTTTTACCCCTTCCTTATAGTCCCCTACCCACCCCCACCTGTACTTACACCCACAGTCCTCTCTCTACCCCCTCCTGTAATTACCCCCGCAGTCCTTTCTCTACCCCCTCCTGTAATTACCCCCACAGTCCTCTATCTACCTCCATCATCTCCCCCTTCTCCATAAAACTCCCACAAGGCAGGATGCAGAGCTACTGACCTGCAGCTCTGCATCCTTCCGTGGTGTCCCGGGTGCAGCTGCTCTGCTGGCTCTGTTCCCATCCGCAGGTCGCTCTCCTCAACATAACACAGTGAGTGACCTGATAGATGGAGAAACGAAACTGAAAGGCGGGGAGAGGGCGGAACTCCTGCTTCCAAGATGGCCCTCTGCTTCTTTCTCCTTCCTTCCCCCACGTGCGGTTCAGAGCCTCCCGGAGACCCAGTGCGTATTCACAGCCAGGACTCCACTGGACGAGCGTACACACGCCACTCACTATACACACGCGACTCACTATACACGGAGGAGCTCCCAGCGGCGACTATTAATGTACAGCTGAGCTGCCGGAGACTCCTCCAATTCAAACCGCTGTGTGTGGGGGCCCCAGGACAACTGCCCTTGTTGCCCCTGCTTTAACCCGGCCCTGTTGAAGAGTCACATAGTGAGTGGTCAAGTCTCATTGTGCTCATTCTGGAACCTGATGGTAGTTTGCACTTCTGTAATGATATCCATAAATTGAATAACATGTCTAAGTTCGATACCTACCCAATGCCTAGGTTGGATGAATTTACTGAAAAATTGAGAACAGCATGGTACTTAACCACTGTATACTTAACCAAAGTGTATTGACAAGTGCCATTAACAGATAATGCTACCGAAAATACACAATTTTTTGCAACAGAAGGGTTGCCATTTGGGTTATCCCCTTTCAAAGGATGAGGTATAGAATTCTAAGGCCCCTTAGACAGTATGTTGCTGCTTATCTAGATGATGTCATCATCTACAGTTCTGATTGGCTCATTTGCCCAGGGTACTAGCAGTGTTTCTCAAGAGTACATACTTACCTTGATTGTGGAATTGTTGAAAAGCTTGAACTAGCCTCCAGATCGGCAAAAGCAAAATAGTCAACTTGGGACTTCTTCATCTATGTCCAGTGCTTGCTTCGGACTGTGTCAACTCCTGACACTGTAACCACTTGAAGACTCCAGCTTCACGTAATAACAGACATATGCTCAAGGGATTACCTCTCTATCAGTGAAAGGGTATAACAATCACTTACCTATTGGACAGTCCTTATTATTGAAATGAGGATTCTACTACAATTGACTGCAGAGGTATACGTATAAACATGCTCATATTTAACTATTTAAAACCTATTCTTTATGCACAGATATCAGTTAGGGTGAGGGTTTGCTTTATTATATGATATATGAATTTTAATGTGCAATTTGTATGTAATACTTATGTATTACATTTATAAAATTGTAATGCATTCACATGCTACGGAACTCCAGCACAATTGTGTAATATCTCTACAGCCAATGAGAGGGTCTTCTGCCTACAACAGCCATCCATTGTTCCCTTTGTGTATTACGCACACATCGGTACTTATGATGCCTCCAGGTCTTAAACCTCAAGCAATAGAGACTTACACAATTGACTGGAGGCCACAGGATGATAGTCTGTAGTAATGTGCAACAAACAATACAGACAAGAACTGGTGCACAAAGGGCTCACAGGCAGGGCAAGATAAGATCTCAGCAGCAGCAAATTGGACACTGTGAGATAGTAATGCAGAACATAGTGCAGTTGGTAAATACACTTGCAGGCTGAGCTGTGGGAGAGAACAATAGGGAACAAGGTCAGGAGTAACTAATGGCAGGGCAAGATTCAGGCACAACTGGTAGACAGTAGCGCTGACAGGCAGGGTATCCACAGGAATAGTACAGAGTCCAGGATACAGACCAGCAACTTACACTGAAGCATAAGCTATAATGAGCAAGGTGGAGCAGGCCAGACTGTCTTATAACAGAGAGTGGAACCAATCAGAGCGGCAGGAACTGGAAGGCCAACAATAATTAGTAATATCCTGCAGCTGCAGTGTTGCACATACTCCTGGCATCCTGGGCGCTAGGCAACCAAAGGCACAGTGGCGGCCTGTAACAGTACCCCCTACCCACCTTGAGGTAGGGTTAAGCAACCCCTAGAACCAAGTTTATCTGGATATTCCTTGAAGAAATATAACTTTACTTTTCAAAATGCACTCAACGTTACTTGAGTGCAAATGAATAGTTCATCAGGCGCACAAGAACAAATAAAACTACCTGTATACACAAAAAATAATTCTATAAATGTAATATATAGCTTCAAATTACATCGCAGCTCCTATAAGACACTCTGGATGTCAAATAAAGTGAATATATAAATCTTTGGTAAGCTAAAAACAAAGATAAGGAGCGCTGGTTTAAAATTCAATTAATAGATTTAATATCAGTTTATAAACACATATAGCATAATAAAACCTCAAATGAGTATCTAAATAAGCTGACACTTCAATATGCTCATGGTTGTGCACATAACTCTAATTAAAAGTTCAAAGACATTATGTCCATTCAATGGTAAAAAGTTCCAATTGTGAACCACAGAAGCAAGTATCAAATGGTTTTGCCAGCCAAAGCTTAATTAACGATCCAGGTTTCCTCTTAAATGCCCTTGAGCTGTATTATGTCCTCCAGGTGCGCAAGTATTAGTGAACATAGAATAGCTTCAGGATAATTTGTAATAGAACTCGGTACTGGTTCAAATATCCATAAAGTGTGACCACACAGACAATGCAAAAGATGGAATTACCAGACCAGGCTGTCACGGAAATTTAACCACCAAAGTGCTAGTGAAATCACTAATCTCCTGAGGAAACCGCTTACCATTATAGCGGAGAAACGCATAGAGGACGCTCCGTTGTGCACTGTGTATGCTGTAGCCAGTCCGGTTATACTCCAGCCGCTTCCTCTGTGTGCAAGTATTCACCGTGCCCACCAGCTGTGAGGACCGAGCGCCGTGACCGCCAGATCCGGCGAGTCCTCCCGGGACACCCTTGACCGTCGGGTCCAATACCGCTATGTATCCATGCAGTGCCAGCTTGAAAAACACTAGCACTTTGGTGGTTAAATTTCCGTGACAGCCTGGTCTGGTAATTCCATCTTTTGCATTGTCTGTGTGGTCACACTTTACGGATATTTGAACCAGTACCGAGTTCTATTACAAATTATCCTCAAGCTATTTTCTGTTCACTAATACTTGCGCACCTGGAGGACATAATACAGCTCAAGGGCATTTAAGAGGAAACCTGGATCGTTAATTAAGCTTTGGCTGGCAAAACCATTTGATACTTGCTTCTGTGGTTCACAACTGGAACTTGTTACCATTGAATGGACATAATGTCTTTGAACTTTTAATTAGAGTTATGTGCACAACCATGAGCATATTGAAGTGTCAGCTTATTTAGATACTCATTTGAGGTTTTATTATGCTATATGTGTTTATAAACTGATATTAAATCTATTAATTGAATTTTAAACCAGCGCTCCTTATCTTTGTTTTTAGCTTACCAAAGATTTATATATTCCTTGAAGAAAGATCTTTTAAGATTTGGTGCATACAGAAATCTTTCAGGCACCCATGCTCTTTCTTCAGGCCCATAGCCCTTCCAATGAACCAAGAAATGGTCTTGCCCTTGTACAAACTTGGAGTCCAGGATCTTTTTCACAATATATTCCTGATAACCCCGGACCAGAACTGGAGATTGCTTTCTGGGATGGAAAACACTGAATTTCATAGAAAAGAATGCTGGCTTTAAGAGAGCAATGAAATGTATTATTAATCTTCAGGATAACCTGAGACAAAAAGCCACAGAGTTTATTTGTTTAATGATGCGGAAGGGCCTGATATACCTTGGTCTTAGCTTCTGTGAAGGCTGGTGAAATTTAATATTCTGAGTGGACAAGCACACCATGTCACCCATTTTGAATGTGGCCTAGCAACCTGTGGGACCGTTGGACATTGCGGCCAGATGGCATGGTGTGCCGGTTGCCTGGCAACAACCGAGACCTGACGCGGAGACAAGACGCAGCGCTGGCTTGTAAGCCAAGTTTATATACGACTTTTTGCAACATATTTCTAACTAGCGTTTGCCTGTGACTTATGTGGCTGTGAAATAGATTTTCTGCAACATAGATCTTTAGATAGATATCCAGGGGCAGATTGGGAAATAAAAGTGGCCCTGGAAAAATTTATAGAAGTGGCCTCATGTGGGCAGCACCAAATCAACTGTAGGCGGAACCAATACCAAAGTAGGCGGGGTTTCTACTTTAAAATGTAATGTAGGGGGAGGTACACCTGTAAAAGGGAGAGCATGCCATATTAGCTGTACCTAACATATTAAAAAGTTTAGAAAGTATGGTGTTGTAGCAGAAGAACTAAAGTAAAAACTGGGGTGACATTTAGTCCTCTCCACACTCACTAAATACATTTTAAAGCAATGACAGCTACATGTTATACTCTATTACAGTGGTTCTCAAGCTTAGTCCTCAGGACCCGAAACAGCTCACGTTTTCCAGGTCACCTAGCAGGTGCACAGGTGTATTCATTACTGACTGACATTTCATAAGGTGAAGCTAATTATTTCACTTGTGATTCTGTGAGGAGACCTGGAAAACATGCACTGTTTGATGTCCTGAGGACTGAGTTTGAGAACCTGTGCTCTATTAAAAACAAGGAATACCATCACCACCAACACTTCCCCCCAACCTACAGTCTTAGGGACACACACACAAACCAGTAGCCCTACTTTTTCTACCAGAACATGCTATATAAAACTAGTGATGTGCACTGGACATTTTTCAGGTTTTGTGTTTTGGTTTTGGATTCGGACGCGTTTTGGCAAAACCTCACAGAAAAATTTTAGTCGGATTCGGGTGTGTTTTGGATTCGGGTGTTTTTTTTCAAAAAACCCTAAAAAACAGCTTAAATCATAGAATTTGGGGGTCATTTTGATCCCATAGTATTATTAACCTCAATAACCATAATTTCCACTCATTTCCAGTCTATTCTGAACACCTCACACCTCACAATATTATTTTTAGTCCTAAAATTTGCACCGAGGTCGCTGGATGGCTAAGCTAAGCGACACAAGTGGCCGACACAAACACCTGGCCCATCTAGGAGTAGCACTGCAGTGTCAGGCAGGATGGCACTACAAAAAAATAGTCCCCAAACAGCACATGATGCAAAGAAAAAAAGAGGCGCACCAAGGTCGCTGTGTGACTAAGATAAGCGACACAAGTGGCCGACACAAACACCTGGCCCATCTAGGAGTGGCACTGCAGTGTCAGACAGGATGGCACTTCAAAAAAATTGTCCCCAAACAGCACATGATGCAAAGAAAAAAATAGGCACACCAAGGTCACTGTGTGACTAAGCTAAGCGACACAAGTGGCCGACACAAACACCTGGCCCATCTAGGAGTGGCACTGCAGTGTCAGACAGGATGGCACTTCAAAAAAATTGTCCCCAAACAGCACATGATGCAAAGAAAAAAAGAGGCACACCAAGGTCGCTGTGTGACTAAGCTAAGCGACACAAGTGGCCGACACAAACACCTGGCCCATCTAGGAGTGGCACTGCAGTGTCAGACAGGATGGCACTTCAAAAAAATTGTCCCCAAACAGCACATGATGCAAAGAAAAAAAGAGGCGCACCAAGGTCGCTGTGTGACTAAGCTAAGCGACACAAGTGGCCGACACAAATACCTGGCCCATCTAGGAGTGGCACTGCAGTGTCAGACAGGATGGCACTTCAAAAAAATTGTCCCCAAACAGCACATGATGCAAAGAAAAATGAAAGAAAAAAGAGGTGCAAGATGGAATTGTCCTTGGGCCCTCCCACCCACCCTTATGTTGTATAAACAGGACATGCACACTTTAACGAACCCATCATTTCAGCGACAGGGTCTGCCACACGACTGTGACTGAAATGACTGGTTGGTTTGGGCCCCCACCAAAAAAGAAGCAATCAATCTCTCCTTGCACAAACTGGCTCTACAGAGGCAAGATGTCCTCCTCATCATCATCCTCCGATTCCTCACCCCTTTCACTGTGTACATCCCCCTCTTCACAGATTATTAATTCGTCCTCACTGGAATCCACCATCTCAGATCCCTGTGTACTTTCTGGAGGCAATTGCTGGTTAATGTCTCCACGGAGGAATTGATTATAATTCATTTTGATGAACATCATCTTCTCCACATTTTCTGGAAGTAACCTCGTACGCCGATTGCTGACAAGGTGAGCGGCTGCACTAAACACTCTTTCGGAGTACACACTGGAGGGAGGGCAACTTAGGTAGAATAAAGCCAGTTTGTGCAAGGGCCTCCAAATCGCCTCTTTTTCCTGCCAGTATACGTACGGACTGTCTGACGTGCCTACTTGGATGCGGTCACTCATATAATCCTCCACCATTCTTTCAATGGTGAGAGAATCATATGCAGTGACAGTAGACGACATGTCAGTAATCATTGGCAGGTCCTTCAGTCCGGACCAGATGTCAGCACTCGCTCCAGACTGCCCTGCGTCACCGCCAGCGGGTGGGCTCGGAATTCTTAGCCTTTTCCTCGCACCCCCAGTTGCGGGAGAATGTGAAGGAGGAGATGTTGACGGGTCACGTTCCGCTTGACTTGACAATTTTCTCACCAGCAGGTCTTTGAACCTCTGCAGACTTGTGTCTGCCGGAAAGAGAGATCCAACATAGGTTTTAAATCTAGGATCGAGCACGGTGGCCAAAATGTAGTCCTCTGATTTCAACAGATTGACCACCCGTGAATCCTGGTTAAGCGAATTAAGGGCTCCATCTACAAGTCCCACATGCCTAGCGGAATCGCTCTGTTTTAGCTCCTCCTTCAATGTCTCCAGCTTCTTCTGCGAAAGCCTGATGAGGGGAATGACCTGACTCAGACTGGCAGTGTCTGAACTGACTTCACGTGTGGCAAGTTCAAAGGGTTGCAGAACCTTGCACAACGTTGAAATCATTCTCCACTGCGCTTGAGTCAGGTGCATTCCCCCTCCTTTGCCTATATCGTGGGCAGATGTATAGGCTTGAATGGCCTTTGCTGCTCCTCCATCCTCTGAAGCATATAGAGGGTTGAATTCCACCTCGTTACCACCTCTTGCTTCAGATGATGGCAGGGCAGGTTCAGGACTGTTTGGTGGTGCTCCAGTCTTCTGTACGCGGTGGCTGAATGCTGAAAGTGGCCCGCAATTCTTCTGGCCACCGACAGCATCTCTTGCACGCCCCTGTCGTTTTTTAAATAATTCTGCACCACCAAATTCAATGTATGTGCAAAACATGGGACGTGCTGGAATTTGCCCAGATGTAATGTACGCACAATATTGCTGGCATTGTCCGATGTCACAAATCCCTAGGAGAGTCCAATTGGGGTAAGCCATTCTGCGATGATCTTCCTCAGTTTCCGTAAGAGGTTGTCAGCTGTGTGCCTCTTCTGGAAAGCGGTGATACAAAGCGTAGCCTGCCTAGGAACGAGTTGGTGTTTGCGAGATGCTGCTTCTGGTGCCGCCGCTGCTGTTCTTGCTGCGGGATGGCAATACATCTACCCAGTGGGCTGTCACAGTCATATAGTCCTGAGTCTGCCCTGCTCCACTTGTCCACATGTCCGTGGTTAAGTGGACATTGGGTACAACTGCATTTTTTAGGACACTGGTGACTCTTTTTCTGAGGTCTGTGTACATTTTCGGTATCGCCTGCCTACAGAAGTGGAACCTAGATGGTATTTGGTACCGGGGAAACAGTAAATCAATAAAGTCTCTAGTTGCCTCTGAATTAACGGTGGATACCGGAACCACGTTTCTCACCACCCAGGCTGCCAAGGCCTGAGTTATCTGCTTTGCAGCAGGATGACTGCTGTGATATTTCATCTTCCTCGCAAAGGACTGTTGGACAGTCAATTGTTTACTGGAAGTAGTACAAGTGGTCTTCCGACTTCCCCTCTGGGATGACGATCGACTCCCAGCAGCTACAACAGCAGCGCCAGCAGCAGTAGGCGTTACACTCAAGGATGCATCGGAGGAAACCCAGGCAGGAGAGGACTCGTCAGACTTGCCAGTGACATGGCCTGCAGGACTAATGGCTTTTCTGGGTAAGGAGGAAATTGACACTGAGGGAGTTGGTGGTGTGGTTTGCAGGAGCTTGGTTACAAGAGGAAGGGATTTAGTGGTCAGTGGACTGCTTCTGCTGTCACCCAAAGTTTTTGAACTTGTCACTGACTTATGATGAATGCGCTGCAGGTGACGTATAAGGGAGGATGTTCCGAGGTGGTTAACGTCCTTACCCCTACTTATTACAGCTTGACAAAGGCAACACACGGCTTGACACCTGTTGTCCGTATTTGTGTTGAAATAATTCCACACCGAAGAGCTGATTTTTTTTGTATTTTGACCAGGCATGTCAATGGCCAAATTCGTCCCACGGACAACAGGTGTCTCCCTGGGTGCCTGACTTAAACAAACCACCTCACTATCAGAATCCTCATTGTCAATTTCCTCCCCAGCGCCAGCAACACCCATATCCTCATCCTGGTGTACTTCAACAGTGACATCTTCAATTTGACTATCAGGAACTGGACTGCGGGTGCTCCTTCCAGCACTTGCAGGGGGCATGCAAGTGGTGGAAGGCGCAAGCTCTTCCCGTCCAGTGTTGGGAAGGTCAGGCATCGCAACCGACACAATTGGACTCTCCTTGGGGATTTGTGATTTAGAAGAACGCACAGTTCTTTGCTGTGCTTTTGCCAGCTTAAGTCTTTTCATTTTTCTAGCGAGAGGATGAGTGCTTCCATCCTCATGTGAATCTGAACCACTAGCCATGAACATAGGCCAGGGCCTCAGCCGTTCCTTGCCACTCCGTGTCGTAAATGGCATATTGGCAAGTTTACGCTTCTCATCAGATGCTTTCAATTTTGATTTTTGGGTCATTTTACTGAACTTTTGTTTTTTGGATTTTACATGCTCTCTACTATGACATTGGGCATCGGCCTTGGCAGATGACGTTGATGGCATTTCATCGTCTCGGCCATGACTAGTGGCAGCAGCTTCAGCACGAGGTGGAAGTGGATCTTGATCTTTCCCTATTTTAACCTCCACATTTTTGTTCTCCATTTTTTAATGTGTGGAATTATATGCCAGTATCAATAGCAATGGCCTACTACTATATATACTGCGCACAACTGAAATGCACCACATGTATGGATGGATAGTATACTTGACGACACAGAGGTAGGTAGAGCAGTGGCCTTCCGTACTGTACTGCTGTATATACTGGTGGTCACTGTCAGCAAACTGCAAAACTAAAATGCACCACAGGTATAGAATCTAGATGGATAGTATACTTGACGACACAGAGGTAGGTAGAGCAGTGGCCTTCCGTACCGTACTGCTATATATAGTATACTGGTGGTCACTGTGTCAGCAAACTGCAAAACTAAAATGCACCACAGGTATAGAATGTAGATGGATAGTATACTTAATGACGACACAGAGGTAGGTACAGCAGTGGCCTTCCATACCGTACTGCTATATATAGTATACTGGTGGTCACTGTGTCAGCAAACTGCAAAACTAAAATGCACCACAGGTATAGAATGTAGATGGATAGTATACTTAATGACGACACAGAGGTAGGTACAGCAGTGGCCTTCCGTACCGTACTGCTCTATATAGTATACTGGTGGTCACTGTGTCAGCAAACTGCAAAATTAAAATGCACCACAGGTATAGAATGTAGATGGATAGTATACTTAATGACGACACAGAGGTAGGTACAGCAGTGGCCTTCCGTACCGTACTGCTATATATAGTATACTGGTGGTCACTGTGTCAGCAAACTGCAAAACTAAAATGAACCACAGGTATAGAATGTAGATGGATAGTATACTTAATGACGGCACAGAGGTAGGTACAGCAGTGGCCTTCCGTACCGTACTGCTATATATAGTATACTGGTGGTCACTGTGTCAGCAAACTGCAAAACTAAAATGCACCACAGGTATAGAATCTAGATGGATAGTATACTTAATGATGACACAGAGGTAGGTACAGCAGTGGCCTTCCGTACCGTACTGCTATATATAGTATACTGGTGGTCACTGTGTCAGCAAACTGCAAAACTAAAATGCACCACAGGTATAGAATGTAGATGGATAGTATACTTAATGACAACACAGAGGTAGGTACAGCAGTGGCCTTCCGTACCGTACCGCTATATATAGTATACTGGTGGTCACTGTGTCAGCAAACTGCAAAACTAAAATGCACCACAGGTATAGAATGTAGATGGATAGTATACTTAATGATGACACAGAGGTAGGTACAGCAGCGGCCTTCCGTACCGTACTGCTATATATAGTATACTGGTGGTCACTGTGTCAGCAAACTGCAAAACTAAAATGCACCACAGGTATAGAATGTAGATGGATAGTATACTTAATGACGACACAGAGGTAGGTACAGCAGTGGCCTTCCGTACCGTACTGCTATATATAGTATACTGGTGGTCACTGTGTCAGCAAACTGCAAAACTAAAATGCACCACAGGTATAGAATGTAGATGGATAGTATACTTAATGACGACACAGAGGTAGGTACAGCAGTGTCCTTCCGTACCGTACTGCTATATATAGTATACTGGTGGTCACTGTGTCAGCAAACTGCAAAACTAAAATGCACCACAGGTATAGAATGTAGATGGATAGTATACTTAATGACGACACAGAGGTAGGTACAGCAGTGGCCTTCCGTACTGTACTGCTATATATAGTATACTGGTGGTCACTGTGTCAGCAAACTGCAAAACTAAAATGCACCACAGGTATAGAATGTAGATGGATAGTATACTTAATGACGACACAGAGGTAGGTACAGCAGTGGCCTTCCGTACCGTACTGCTATATATACTGGTGGTCACTGTGTCAGCAAACTGCACAACTGAAATGCACCACAGGTATAGAATCTAGATGGATAGTATACTTAATGACGATACAGAGGTAGGTACAGCAGTGGCCTACTGTACCGTAATGCTATATATTATATACTGGTGGTCACTGGTCAGCAAAACTCTTCACTGTACTCCTCCTATATAATATTATACTGGTGGTCCCCAGTCCCCACAATAAAGCAGCACACTGAGCACAGATATGGAGTGTTTTTCAGGCAGACAACGTATACTGGTGGTCACTGTCAGCAAAACTCTGCACTGTACTCCTGCTATATAATACAGCTGCTCCCCAGTCCCCACAATTAAGCAGTGTGAGCACAGATATATGCAGCACACTGAGCACAGATATGGAGTGTTTTTCAGGCAGACAACATATTACTGGTGGTCATTGTCAGCAAAACTCTGCACTGTACTCCTCCTATATACAGCTGCTCCCCAGTCCCCACAATTAAGTAATAAGCAAGCACAAAATATTTGCAATGCATCAACATAAACGGAGAGGACGCCAGCCACGTCCTCTCCCTAACATTTCCAATGCACGAGTGAAAATGGCGGCGACGCGCGGCTGCTTATATAGAATCCGAATCTCGCGAGAATCCGAGAGCGGGATGATGACGTTCGGGCGCGCTCGGGTAACCCGAGCCATACGGGAGAATCCGAGTATGGCTCGGACCCGTGTAAAAAGGGTGAAGTTCGGGGGGGTTCGGTTTCCAAGAAACCGAACCCGCTCATCACTATATAAAACTGGGCGACACAATATTGATGGTGTGGTTTGCTTAATGTGGGTATGGAGCGATGGGGGTGGGGGATTAGCAGGAGTCTAGTGTTGTGCACCGGAAATTTTTCGGGTTTTGTGTTTTGGTTTTGGGTTCGGTTCCGCGGCCGTGTTTTGGGTTCGAACGCGTTTTGGCAAAACCTCACCGAATTTTTTTTGTCGGATTCGGGTGTGTTTTGGATTTTGGTGTTTTTTTCAAAAAACCCTAAAAAACAGCTTAAATCATTGAATTTGGGGGTCATTTTGATCCCATAGTATTATTCACCTCAATTACCATAATTTCCACTCATTTCCAGTCTATTCTGAACACCTCACACCTCACAATATTATTTTTAGTCCTAAAATTTGCACCAAGGTCGCTGGATGGCTAAGCTAAGCGACACAAGTGGTGACACAAACACCTGGCCCATCTAGGAGTGGCACTGCAGTGTCAGGCAGGATGGCCCTTCCAAAAAATACTCCCCAAACAGCACATGACGCAAAGAAAAAAAGAGGCGCAATGAGGTAGCTGTGTGAGTAAGCTAAGCGACCCTAGTGGCCGACACAAACACCTGGCCCATCTAGGAGTGGCACTGCAGTGTCACGCAGGATGGCCCTTCCAAAAAATACTCCCCAAACAGCACATGACGCAAAGAAGAAAAAAAAGAGGCGCAATGAGGTAGCTGTGTGAGTAAGCTAAGCGACCCTAGTGGCCGACACAAACACCTGGCCCATCTAGGAGTGGCACTGCAGTGTCACGCAGGATGGCCCTTCCAAAAAATACTCCCCAAACAGCACATGACGCAAAGAAGAAAAAAAAGAGGCGCAATGAGGTAGCTGTGTGAGTAAGCTAAGCGACCCTAGTGGCCGACACAAACACCTGGCCCATCTAGGAGTGGCACTGCAGTGTCACGCAGGATGGCCCTTCCAAAAAATACTCCCCAAACAGCACATGACGCAAAGAAGAAAAAAAAGAGGCGCAATGAGGTAGCTGTGTGAGTAAGCTAAGCGACCCTAGTGGCCGACACAAACACCTGGCCCATCTAGGAGTGGCACTGCAGTGTCACGCAGGATGGCCCTTCCAAAAAATACTCCCCAAACAGCACATGACGTAAAGAAAAAAAGAGGCGCACTTGCAGGGGGCGTGCAAATGGTGGAAGGCGCAAGCTCTTCCCGTCCAGTGTTGGGAAGGTCAGGCATCGCAACCGACACAATTGGACTCTCCTTTGGGATTTGGGATTTCGAAGAACGCACAGTTCTTTGCTGTGCTTTTGCCGCAAGACTTTTCTTTTTTCTAGCGAGAGGAAGAGTGCTTCCATCCTCATGTGAAGCTGAACCACTAGCCATGAACATAGGCCAGGGCCTCAGCCGTTCCTTGCCACTCCGTGTCGTAAATGGCATATTGGCAAGTTTACGCTTCTTCTCAGACGCTTTTAATTTTGATTTTTGGGTAATTTTTTTACTGATCTTTTGTGTTTTGGATTTTACATGCTCTGTACTATGACATTGGGCATCGGCCTTGGCAGACGACGTTGATGGCATTTCATCGTCTCGGCCATGACTAGTGGCAGCAGCTTCAGCACGAGGTGGAAGTGGATCTTGATCTTTCCCTATTTTTTTAACCTCCACATTTTTGTTCTCCATATTTTGCGCACAACTAAAAGCCACCACAGGTATACAATGTAGATGGATGGATAGTATAGTATTACTTATACTTATGGACGACGAGTGCACTGACGACACAGAGGTAGGTACAGCCGTGGCCTACCGTACTGCTGCTTATATATATATAATATACTGTATAATGGACCTGGTGGACACTGTCAGCAGACTGCTAAACTAGTATGAAGAAAGAAAAAAAAAACACCACAGGTATACAATGTAGATGGATGGATAGTATAGTATTACTTATACTTATGGACGACGAGTGCACTGACGACACAGAGGTAGGTACAGCCGTGGCCTACCGTACTGCCGGACCTGGTGGACACTGTCAGCAGACTGCTAAACAAACTAGCATGAAGAAAGAAAAAAAAAAACACCACAGTGTTTTTCAGGCAGACAAACATATACTGGACTGGTGGTCACTGTCAGCAAAACTGTGCACTGTACTCCTGCTATAACTGCTCCCCAGTCCCCACAATTAGGCAGTGTGAGCAGAGCAGTGCACTCAGCACAGATATATCATGCAGCAGTGCAGCACACTGAGTGAGCACAGCCACAGATATGGTGGATCGTTTTTTTCAGGCAGAGAAACAAAGTATTAAAATCACTGGTGGTATAATCAAAACCCTGCACTGTACTCCCTAACAGCTGCTCCCCGTCCCCAATCCTCCCCACAATTATAACAATGTCACTCTTAGACTTAGTCTTTTCTATTACGGAGAGGACGCCAGCCACGTCCTCTCCCTATCAATCTCAATGCACGTGTGAAAATGGCGGCGACGCGCGGCTCCTTATATAGAATCCGAGTCTCGCGAGAATCCGACAGCGGCATGATGATGTTCGGGCGCGCTCAGGTTAACCGAGCAAGGCGGGAGGATCCGAGTCGCTCGGACCCGTGTAAAAAAAAGGTGAAGTTCGGGCGGGTCGGATTCCGAGGATCTGAACCCGCTCATCACTAAGCAGGACTGAGCCAAAAGTGCCTATTATCAAAAATCGTCAAGTGGAACACAAAACACTGCATCTCCGGAAGCAGGGAAGGGATGTACGCACCATGACGCCACAAGTGATGAAGCGGGACCAGATTAAAATGTAAACAAAGGAAACAAGTCAATCCACAAAAATAATGATAACTACTCTAAATGCCTAATAGAACTGAAGCAGTTAGTTAATTGTATGACATAAGTGCCATCGATAAGTGCACTCTGTCAAAGATCTAAAATCAATAGAGACCATTGCCACGCAACCTACAGTCGCTAGTTGGGCCTATGATAACTATAAATATAACACATATACAATATTAGTAAATATCACTAACTTACCCAGTCCATAACAAAAGGTGACAAATTCAAAATGAAAATGTTAGGCAATAAACAAATGACCAAAACACCCAGGGCAGAATGCATCAAGCATCACAATTTGCATGTGATGCATCCCACCATTCATCGCAAGCAAAGCAGTGTTTAGTAATGCTGTATGCTTGAAAAAAAATTCACAAATGACAGCTCTTGCGATAAAAGCTGTCCTTTGCAATACAGGGACTTCTGGGTTTATGACCCAGGAGTTCTTCTGCACATTTACCGGATGATGCACATGCCGCAAGCAAGGGTATAGCTACCATAGGTGCAGGCAGTGTAGCTGCTATAGGGCCCAGAGCTGATAGAGGCCCATCTCCCTTGTCAGAGTTACATGTGTTATATACATTTTTCATCATTGGAGGTACGTAGGGGTCCTTTCAAACTTTTCCTTGGGGTCTGCAATATATCTAGGTATGCCCCTGGACCTGCACATTGTAGTGTGATATAAAATAAACTGGAGGGTATTATAATGTAATATAATATGAATATGAACTGGGCACTGTAATGAGGCACAATATGAACAGGGAGCACTATATATCATAATGTGAATTGGGGTTACTGTGCGACATAATATGTACTGGCAGCAATAAAATGAGACATAGGGTGAAGCACTACTGTGATTCATAAAAGAAACTAGGGCATTACTATGGGGCATAACATTAAATAAGGCTCTACTATGGTTCAGAAAATGAACTAGGGACTATTATGGGGCATAAAATTAACAACTACTGCAGAGAAGTGTCTCTCTAGAAGCATTGGGACGGGGCCCCTTCAAAATGTTGCTATGGGGCCCACAAAGTACTGGATATGCCCCTGGCTGCAGAGGACACTGAGAGTGATCAGACTGAATCCCTCTCAGTGCACACTTTGAAAAGAAGCCCATAGGCTTCTAATAGGCAATGCCATCTACAATGTATTGCATTCCGGAGCTTGGTACAAATGAGAAATGTATCAAAACATCTGAAAACAGCATTCAACTACAGAATACATTTCAGGTATGTAGGAAAAACGTATTACTGCATTACCTTATATAAGCCCTTAACGCATTCAGACGCACAGCGAATGATACAGCAGTAACAGTTTACAACACTCATATGCATCAGGCACTTATACAACTACCTGCGTCAAGAGAGCGGGATACAGGGGGACTTAACCCTGCTTCCAGGATCAATAATTAATGACGAACGCTGAGTGGATCCAGACGCTACTAGTGAACACAGACGTCCAAGTGAACACAGACACACCAGTGACACATCCGCACCACGTTGAGACTGGGTAAGTTTGACTTCTAGCGTCTCAGACAGAAGCAGGGAAATCAGTTCATGGTGGAAAACTCAGAGGAAACTGGTCATGAACCAGGGGAGGGGCGACCAGGGGAGCGTCTTACTCCGAAATACTGACATCAATCCCAGCAATCGCGGTCTCATACTAATCCCTGGAACCTATGATCCCTGAGCCCTTGCGCTGGTGCACCCGAGCCGCGCAAGCGACTGTTCGGTAGTCACCCCCCGAAATAGTGTGGATGTGCCCTGCGTCTCAACCCGCTAAACAGAACCGACGCCTTACCTTCTCCCCGTTCTCAGGCCACAGCCTGAAAACGTCAGTCTAGACTTGCTAGTACATCCTAGCTGATGCCAGCTGAAACAGCACTGTACACGGAGGAAAGCATTGTACACGGAGGTAAGCGTACACGGAGGTAAGCGTTGTCGCGATGCAACAGAGAGTTGTTGGTGCGACAAAAGACGCTTATAGAAAGATCATAAAACACATAAGACGCTTATAGAAAGATCACTCAAAAAAAAGGTAAGGCTATAAAAATAAAATTAAAAAAGCTTATGGCTGCTAAAACTAGCAGCCCTCTAGACTGGTCCAACTCCTACCGCACCAAACAAAAAGCGGAATAGCCTGAGCCCAGGATGACTGGCCCATTGCATCCTGGGAGTCTGAAAAGCTTAGATTGTTGGTGCCATTCCACTGTCACTGCCTGATATCCCAAGGTATACCCTGTGGACACCACTGTGGACCCTGAAGGAGAAACAGCATTTTCTGAGGTTTTACCACATTTTTACTTTTGATGCATCCTGCTCCCAATTTGTTTACAAAACCGATCCAGGGAAAAAGTACATTACAGAATAAATGAAAAGGTATTCAAAATCAGTTGATGCTATTATAGTAACAGCCTAAAGTAATAATGGAGTCGTATTCATAAGCCCCATATAATATACAAACAAGCCTAAAAAAAAGCAAAAAATGTATACAATATATATATATAACAGTCGGCGGCACCCAATGCAAAAACGAGATAGACAGCAGGTATGTTTCAACCAACGTTTCAATGGCAGTTACAACATTTCCGTCATGGTGGAAATGTCGTAACCTTTGCTGTCTACCAGCCCTTATATTGGTTATCTTCACATTTATACAGTACCAGTCATAAGTTTAGACACACTTTCTCATTCAAACTTTTGACTGGTAATATATATAAATAAATATATATATATATATATATATACATACACACATATATATAAATACTGTGTGTATATATATATATATATATATTTATATAAAAGAACGTGTGGTGGCACTCAGAAAAACGACAGCAGAGGCAACGCTGATGCGGTCAACGTTTCAGGGATGGTTCCCTTTTATCAAGACACAACCAGCAACCTGTGATACAAAACATTTAAATACAAACCTGGTACCTGGCAGGACTCCAATCGCGCGGCTCCGGCCGTCCCTCCCTGCCGCCGAACGATGACATCATCAGTGCGGGACTGCACAGAGATACCACGTCAGGCGGGTAGGGTGCACGGCCACACACACGTCGGGGCATTGCTAGGCAACCAGAAACAACAGGAAGTGCAGACGAACATTATAACAATGTCACTCTTAGAAACAACAGGAAGTGCAGACGAACTGAAACAACAATTTGACAATACAACAACGTGAAAATGACAGACAGTTAAAAACACCTAAATAGAAGTGTATCAATATACCGGCAGCACTAACTTGTATAGCAGGCAGGCTAAATAAAGGGGCAAATACTATAAACATATAATAATGTGTAGATCGTTAACCGTCACAAAATAGAGTGTACCATAGCACAGACATCCTGGACATAGACTGCTGTGCGCCTTAAAAGAATATATAATGGTACGATAGCATACACATCTTATAGGACGGACCATACAATAGACTAACAAAATATAAGTAGTAATTTTCAGCAATGTCTAGTGTAGTGTAATACATAACATACTAGCAATATTCTATTGAATGATGATGCCTGCCTACAATGCATAAGAAGCACATATTAAGGGCAAAAAATAGAACAAACTGTAGATGATTTACAGGAAACAATTAAAGCTGAGGGCTTCATTGAGGCCCTGCGGGTGGACCGTTTGGAGGGTATGGATCCACCATGCTTCTTTTCTCAGTAACACCTGGCCTCTATCTCCACCTGTATTGCTGGGTGGAACATGGTCGATCATTTTATAGCGTATGGAAGACAGGCTATAATTAGAATTTTTAAAATGTCGTGCCACTGGGAGATCACTGCCTCTCCCTTCCAACGCTGCTCGTATACTAGACCTGTGTAGGGCAATTCTCTCCTTGAACTGTCTAATACTTTTGCCAACATATAACAGCCCACACGGGCATTTGATGTAATAAACAATAAATTTACTGCTACACGTCAGTGTAAACTTGATATTAAAGAGCTTACCCGATCTGGGATGATTAAAAGTACTGCCGGGTTCTAGACAACTACAGGTAGTGCACCCTGTGCATCTGTAGTTGCCCGGTTTGCGAGTCAAGAAGTGTGGCAATTTTTCTCGACCAAGATTTGAAATGTCATTATGGACTACTATGTCTTTTATATTGCGACCACGTTTATATGCTGCCATAAGTGTAGTATCTTTGAAACAAGGAAGTTCCTTGTCTCTGGCAATCACTGGCCAAATGCCTTTAGCTTGACCCTGTAGTTTCTTACTCGCTGTCGTGTAATCTTGAGTCCAAATCATTCTATTACATTCCCTTGCTGGATTTTTGCGAACTAGGGTGTCTGGTCTAGGAGTGCTTAAAGCTTTTAACATCGCCAGCCTGAGGGATTCCGAAGAATACCCTCTAGCTGTGAATTTAGCAGCCATATATTGCATCTGGATTTTAGCATCTGCCTCATCACTGCAGATCCGTCTAATTCTCAGAAACTGCGAAAATGGAAGACTCCATTTCATAGGTTCTGGGTGGTGGCTATTGGCCCTCAGTAAGGTGTTACGATCAGTGGGTTTGTAATACATACTGGTGACAATATTGCAATCAGTATCTATGGAGATGGCTACATCTAGATAGTGTACCATATTATAGCTGCTCTCGAAGGTAAATTTAATTGCAGCATCTTTCTGGTTCACCTGAAACATCATTTCTTCAAATTCCTGTGGTGTACCTGACCAAATCATCAAAATGTCGTCGATGTAGCGACGAAATAAGACGATATGTTTAGAGAATGTCTCATTCTCAAAAAACAACTGCTTCTCTATTTCGCTCATAAAGATATTAGCGAAACTGGGTGCCACACATGATCCCATGGCGCACCCAGTTCGCTGGCGAAATATTTTCTTGTCAAACAAGAAATAATTTCGGTCTAAGGTTAATGCAAGCAATTTAACAAAAAAATTTATGTCAGGACCTGAATATTCAATATTGGAATTAAGAAACTCTTGTATTACTGCTAAACCCCTATCATGGGGGATGCTAGTGTATAAATTAATTACATCAATTGTACATAGTAAATACCGAGCTGGAAGAGGTGAAACAGATTGCAATATTCGAATTAGAGAGGAAGTGTCAGTAAGACATAAGGGCAATCCCAATATTAGAGGTTGTAAATAAAAGTCGAGATATCTGGATAAATTGTAATAAAGCGAATCTCTGGCGGCGATGATGGGGCGTCCAGGCGGATTGACTGCATCCTTATGTAGCTTGGGGATCGTATAGAAGATGGGGGTCTTAGGCCAAGTGACACTTAAAGCATCTTTGGTGGCCGCTGGAATAACATTTGCAGAGACTGCTGATTGTAGAATTTGATCAAGTTCCGTTTTGTACTGTACGGTAGGGTCCTCAGAAAGGATTTCATAAACAGCTGTATTGTTCAATTGTCGGTAGGCTTCGTCCTTGTAGCTGATTAAATCTTGCACTACGATCCCGCCCCCTTTGTCCGCCGGGCGGATCGTGATGTCGTCATATTTACCAAGATTGCTGAGTGCCACCTGCTCATTTTTAGAGAGATTGTACGGTCCTTTATATGTCTGTGGAGTAGCTTCGTTAATATATGTTTCCAGGCAACTGGAAAAACTTTTGATACTTTTATTCTGTGAGGATGGATTAAAAAGTGACTTCTTGTAGAAGGGGGTTTTCTCAGAAGTAGAGATGTTCTCTTGAAAAAATTCTTTGAGTTTGATGCGTCGGTTTAATTTAAACAAGTCCACCTTATTGTTGAAGACATCTGGAGTGCAAGTAGGAACAAAGGACAATCCTTTGTTCAGCACGTTAACTTCATCAGTGGTAAGTGGTCTAGAAGACAGGTTGAATACTAGACTTTCTTCCGTGACGTTTTTGGCGGCTTCCCTCCTGTTTTGGCCACCCCGACGGGTCCTGGCTCTTTTGTACGCTCGTTTTTTGAGCGAGTCTTTATTCCAGAATTGGATTTCTTTGAGGAGGATGCCGTAACACATTCTGTATCACTGGATGAGATAGCTGTACTTGATTGATCCGTCTCCAACGGAAATTTCCTTGGTGGTCGACGCTGTCTAGAATTTCTTTGTGGTCTCTGGCCTTTGTTATATACCCAGCTATAAACCTGATTGAGGTCGTAATCGCGGTTCACTGTCGTGCGTTTAGCTTTCTTGAAAGCAATTAAATCAGATTGATATTTATCAATTTGTACAGACAATTTCTCTTGCCAATCAAGCGGTGCTTCAGATTGAATTTTAGGCAGGTGGATACTTTCAAAGGCCTCGATTTTTTCTTTCGTGATATCTAGTTCTCTTCTAGATTCAGCTACCACCAAAAGAATGAAATCAAAGGAACAACGATTGAGCACTGCGGCCCATTTGCGGCAGAACTCCGGATTTTGGCGTCCGATTGTCGGAGTGTTCCTGATGCGAAAGCCTCTAGGAATGCGCTTATCTCTAAAATAATCTGAGAGTGTCACACCGTGTAACAAAAAGTCCACTTCCTTCTTTTTTAATTTGGTTAATTGTGAAATCAAAGCATCAACAGATTCCTCACTGGTTGCTGTTAATGCCGAAGATGGAAAAAGAATCAATTCTGCCTCTGTATCAGTGTGTGTGAGAGTATCTCCCTCCGGTAACACAGGAATACAAAAGCCGGGTACATCTTCCAATACAGACATATCAAATCACCACATGTGTAAGAAATAATATACAGTGTAAGTCCCACATTCACTGTGTCTGAGTAACAACGACTTTATGAATAAGCAGCAGGTGCCTTGACTGGCAGCAACACTAAATGCTACTACCACAAATAGATACAGACAAAAGTCCGGCACTCACGCTTGCAGTAGAGACAACTGGTCCGGTGCCTAACCTCTCAAGATGAGCATATAAAAGAACGTGTGGTGGCACTCAGAAAAACGACAGCAGAGGCAACGCTGATGCGGTCAACGTTTCAGGGATGGTTCCCTTTTATCAAGACACAACCAGCAACCTGTGATACAAAACATTTAAATACAAACCTGGTACCTGGCAGGACTCCAATCGCGCGGCTCCGGCCGTCCCTCCCTGCCGCCGAACGATGACGTCATCAGTGCGGGACTGCACAGAGATACCACGTCAGGCGGGTAGGGTGCACGGCCACACACACGTCGGGGCATTGCTAGGCAACCAGAAACAACAGGAAGTGCAGACGAACTGAAACAACAATTTGACAATACAACAACGTGAAAATGACAGACAGTTAAAAACACCTAAATAGAAGTGTATCAATATACCCGGCAGCACTAACTTGTATAGCAGGCAGGCTAAATAAAGGGGCAAATACTATAAACATATAATAATGTGTAGATCGTTAACCGTCACAAAATAGAGTGTACCATAGCACAGACATCCTGGACATAGACTGCTGTGCGCCTTAAAAGAATATATAATTTCAGTTCGTCTGCACTTCCTGTTGTTTCTGGTTGCCTAGCAATGCCCCGACGTGTGTGTGGCCGTGCACCCTACCCGCCTGACGTGGTATCTCTGTGCAGTCCCGCACTGATGACGTCATCGTTCGGCGGCAGGGAGGGACGGCCGGAGCCGCGCGATTGGAGTCCTGCCAGGTACCAGGTTTGTATTTAAATGTTTTGTATCACAGGTTGCTGGTTGTGTCTTGATAAAAGGGAACCATCCCTGAAACGTTGACCGCATCAGCGTTGCCTCTGCTGTCGTTTTTCTGAGTGCCACCACACGTTCTTTTATATGCTCATCTTGAGAGGTTAGGCACCGGACCAGTTGTCTCTACTGCAAGCGTGAGTGCCGGACTTTTGTCTGTATCTATTTGTGGTAGTAGCATTTAGTGTTGCTGCCAGTCAAGGCACCTGCTGCTTATTCATAAAGTCGTTGTTACTCAGACACAGTGAATGTGGGACTTACACTGTATATTATTTCTTACACATGTGGTGATTTGATATGTCTGTATTGGAAGATGTACCCGGCTTTTGTATTCCTGTGTTACCGGAGGGAGATACTCTCACACACACTGATACAGAGGCAGAATTGATTCTTTTTCCATCTTCGGCATTAACAGCAACCAGTGAGGAATCTGTTGATGCTTTGATTTCACAATTAACCAAATTAAAAAAGAAGGAAGTGGACTTTTTGTTACACGGTGTGACACTCTCAGATTATTTTAGAGATAAGCGCATTCCTAGAGGCTTTCGCATCAGGAACACTCCGACAATCGGACGCCAAAATCCGGAGTTCTGCCGCAAATGGGCCGCAGTGCTCAATCGTTGTTCCTTTGATTTAATTCTTTTGGTGGTAGCTGAATCTAGAAGAGAACTAGATATCACGAAAGAAAAAATCTAGGCCTTTGAAAGTATCCACCTGCCTAAAATTCAATCTGAAGCACCGCTTGATTGGCAAGAGAAATTGTCTGTACAAATTGATAAATATCAATCTGATTTAATTGCTTTCAAGAAAGCTAAACGCACGACAGTGAACCGCGATTACGACCTCAATCAGGTTTATAGCTGGGTATATAACAAAGGCCAGAGACCACAAAGAAATTCTAGACAGCGTCGACCACCAAGGAAATTTCCGTTGGAGACGGATCAATCAAGTACAGCTATCTCATCCAGTGATACAGAATGTGTTACGGCATCCTCCTCAAAGAAATCCAATTCTGGAATAAAGACTCGCTCAAAAAACGAGCGTACAAAAGAGCCAGGACCCGTCGGGGTGGCCAAAACAGGAGGGAAGCCGCCAAAAACGTCACGGAAGAAAGTCTAGTATTCAACCTGTCTTCTAGACCACTTACCACTGATGAAGTTAACGTGCTGAACAAAGGATTGTCCTTTGTTCCTACTTGCACTCCAGATGTCTTCAACAATAAGGTGGACTTGTTTAAATTAAACCGACGCATCAAACTCAAAGAATTTTTTCAAGAGAACATCTCTACTTCTGAGAAAACCCCCTTCTACAAGAAGTCACTTTTTAATCCATCCTCACAGAATAAAAGTATCAAAAGTTTTTCCAGTTGCCTGGAAACATATATTAACGAAGCTACTCCACAGACATATAAAGGACCGTACAATCTCTCTAAAAATGAGCAGGTGGCACTCAGCAATCTTGGTAAATATGACGACATCACGATCCGCCCGGCGGACAAAGGGGGCGGGATCGTAGTGCAAGATTTAATCAGCAACAAGGACGAAGCCTACCGACAATTGAACAATACAGCTGTTTATGAAATCCTTTCTGAGGACCCTACCGTACAGTACAAAACGGAACTTGATCAAATTCTACAATCAGCAGTCTCTGCAAATGTTATTCCAGCGGCCACCAAAGATGCTTTAAGTGTCACTTGGCCTAAGACCCCCATCTTCTATACGATCCCCAAGCTACATAAGGATGCAGTCAATCCGCCTGGACGCCCCATCATCGCCGCCAGAGATTCGCTTTATTACAATTTATCCAGATATCTCGACTTTTATTTACAACCTCTAATATTGGGATTGCCCTTATGTCTTACTGACACTACCTCTCTAATTCGAATATTGCAATCTGTTTCACCTCTTCCAGCTCGGTATTTACTATGTACAATTGATGTAATTAATTTATACACTAGCATCCCCCATGATAGGGGTTTAGCAGTAATACAAGAGTTTCTTAATTCCAATATTGAATATTCAGGTCCTGACATAAATTTTTTTGTTAAATTGCTTGCATTAACCTTAGACCGAAATTATTTCTTGTTTGACAAGAAAATATTTCGCCAGCGAACTGGGTGCGCCATGGGATCATGTGTGGCACCCAGTTTCGCTAATATCTTTATGAGCGAAATAGAGAAGCAGTTGTTTTTTGAGAATGAGACATTCTCTAAACATATCGTCTTATTTCGTCGCTACATCGACGACATTTTGATGATTTGGTCAGGTACACCACAGGAATTTGAAGAAATGATGTTTCAGGTGAACCAAAAAGATGCTGCAATTAAATTTACCTTCGAGAGCAGCTATAATATGGTACACTATCTAGATGTAGCCATCTCCATAGATACTGATTGCAATATTGTCACCAGTATGTATTACAAACCCACTGATCGTAACACCTTACTGAGGGCCAATAGCCACCACCCAGAACCTATGAAATGGAGTCTTCCATTTTCGCAGTTTCTGAGAATTAGACGGATCTGCAGTGATGAGGCAGATGCTAAAATCCAGATGCAATATATGGCTGCTAAATTCACAGCTAGAGGGTATTCTTCGGAATCGCTCAGGCTGGCGATGTTAAAAGCTTTAAGCACTCCTAGACCAGACACCCTAGTTCGCAAAAATCCAGCAAGGGAATGTAATAGAATGATTTGGACTCAAGATTACACGACAGCGAGTAAGAAACTACAGGGTCAAGCTAAAGGCATTTGGCCAGTGATTGCCAGAGACAAGGAACTTCCTTGTTTCAAAGATACTACACTTATGGCAGCATATAAACGTGGTCGCAATATAAAAGACATAGTAGTCCATAATGACATTTCAAATCTTGGTCGAGAAAAATTGCCACACTTCTTGACTCGCAAACCGGGCAACTACAGATGCACAGGGTGCACTACCTGTAGTTGTCTAGAACCCGGCAGTACTTTTAATCATCCCAGATCGGGTAAGCTCTTTAATATCAAGTTTACACTGACATGTAGCAGTAAATTTATTGTTTATTACATCAAATGCCCGTGTGGGCTGTTATATGTTGGCAAAAGTATTAGACAGTTCAAGGAGAGAATTGCCCTACACAGGTCTAGTATACGAGCAGCGTTGGAAGGGAGAGGCAGTGATCTCCCAGTGGCACGACATTTTAAAAATTCTAATTATAGCCTGTCTTCCATACGCTATAAAATGATCGACCATGTTCCACCCAGCAATACAGGTGGAGATAGAGGCCAGGTGTTACTGAGAAAAGAAGCATGGTGGATCCATACCCTCCAAACGGTCCACCCGCAGGGCCTCAATGAAGCCCTCAGCTTTAATTGTTTCCTGTAAATCATCTACAGTTTGTTCTATTTTTTGCCCTTAATATGTGCTTCTTATGCATTGTAGGCAGGCATCATCATTCAATAGAATATTGCTAGTATGTTATGTATTACACTACACTAGACATTGCTGAAAATTATATTTTGTTAGTCTATTGTATGGTCCGTCCTATAAGATGTGTATGCTATCGTACCATTATATATTCTTTTAAGGCGCACAGCAGTCTATGTCCAGGATGTCTGTGCTATGGTACACTCTATTTTGTGACGGTTAACGATCTACACATTATTATATGTTTATAGTATTTGCCCCTTTATTTAGCCTGCCTGCTATACAAGTTAGTGCTGCCGGGTATATTGATACACTTCTATTTAGGTGTTTTTAACTGTCTGTCATTTTCACGTTGTTGTATTGTCAAATTGTTGTTTCAGTTCGTCTGCACTTCCTGTTGTTTCTGGTTGCCTAGCAATGCCCCGACGTGTGTGTGGCCGTGCACCCTACCCGCCTGACGTGGTATCTCTGTGCAGTCCCGCACTGATGACGTCATCGTTCGGCGGCAGGGAGGGACGGCCGGAGCCGCGCGATTGGAGTCCTGCCAGGTACCAGGTTTGTATTTAAATGTTTTGTATCACAGGTTGCTGGTTGTGTCTTGATAAAAGGGAACCATCCCTGAAACGTTGACCGCATCAGCGTTGCCTCTGCTGTCGTTTTTCTGAGTGCCACCACACGTTCTTTTATATGCTCATCTTGAGAGGTTAGGCTCCGGACCAGTTGTCTCTACTGCAAGCGTGAGTGCCGGACTTTTGTCTGTATCTATATATATATATATATATATATACACACACACATTTACATATACTGTATATATCTGTATAAAATGTGTTTATTTGTATCTATTATAGCTAATATATACACACACTAACACATATACACATACACACACATTTATTAAAGAACAAAACAGCCTCCCCCACACACAGTTGTGTGCCATACTTTACACAGGTATTTTTCCACACACATACAGCCACAGTACAAACATACATAAATGTATGCCACACTGACACATATTTACACACACACAAATACACCCTCCCTCCCACATACATGTAATTTTACACACTCACATACAGACACAGTACACACACACATAAATGTATGCCACACCTACACATATTTTTCCACACACACTCACACTTCATATACACCACCATACGCCAAATGTATCCCACACATAACCTTTATCCACCAACACCCCCAAGCCATATTTGTAAACTCACATACATACAGACAGTCCACATACACACATTTAATAAATAACAGGACATTAACCCCCTCCCCACACACACACACAGTTGTATGCTCACTTCCATATGTATTTTTCAACACACACTCACATACACACTTAGGGGGTAATTCCAAGTTGATCGCAGCAGGATTTTTGTTAGCAATTGGGCAAAACCATGGGGGTCATTCCGAGTTGTTCGCTCGCAAGCTGCTTTTAGCAGCTTTGCACACGCTAAGCCGCCGCCTACTGGGAGTGAATCTTAGCTTATCAAAATTGCGAACGAAAGATTAGCAGAATTGCGAATAGACACTTCTTAGCAGTTTCTGAGTAGCTCCACACCAACTCGGCATCTGCGATCAGTTCAGTCAGTTTCGTTCCTGGTTTGACGTCACAAACACACCCAGCGTTCGCCCAGACACTCCTCCATTTCTCCGGCCACTCCCGCGTTTTTCCCAGAAACGGTAGCGTTTTTTCGCACACACCCATAAAACGGCCTGTTTCCGCCCAGAAACACCCACTTCCTGTCAATCACATTACGATCACCAGAACGAAGAAAAAACCTTGTAATGCCGTGAGTAAAATACCTAACTGCATAGCAAATTTACTTGGCACAGTCGCACTGCGGACATTGCGCATGCGCATTAGCGACTAATCGCTCCGTTGCGACAAAAAAATAACGAGCGAACAATTCGGAATGACCCCCCATGTGCACTGCAGGGGAGGCAGATAGAACATGTGCAGAGAGAGTTAGATTTGGGTGGGGTGTGTTCAATCTGCAATCTAATTTGCAGTGTAAAAATAAAGCAGCCAGTATTTACCCTGCACAGAAATAAAATAACCCACCCAAATCTAACTCTTTCTGCACATGTTATATCTGCCTCCCCTGCAGTGCACATGGTTTTGCACAATTGCTATCAAAAATCCTGCTGCGCTCAACTTGGAATTACCCCCTTAGTACCCACACACACACACACACACACACACACACAAGTTTATGCCACACTGTTACATTTTTACACTTAAGTTATAGCTTTTAGTCCCCAACACCCAGTGGCGTGCGGTGAGGTCAGTGGCTAGTGAGGCACTACAGCCATAATGTCCGCCGAATCCTGCCGATGACCCCTAGCCAATGCCCGCTACTGCCTCTGAGCCGGTACCCGCTGTCACTGACAATGGCTTACAAACTCGCCCACAATCAACTGACCCAGCCCTCCGCCACTAATTTCTATCTCAGTCCGATGCTGCCAATGCCCGCTGCCTGCCTGCTCATCATACTTGTGATATATTGTACATTTTTATAGAAAAAAAAAATGAGTGTTTGGGACTGGGAAGGGAGTGGGAGGAGGACATGAATGCAATTCTGTTGTCCAGGGCTTCCATTAACTTATTGGAGAAGGGTCTGAATGGGTTAAAAAAAAATAAAAAAAAATGCGTGAGGTCCCCCCTCCTAAGTATAACCAGCCTCGGGCTCTTTGAGCTGGTCCTGGTTGTTTAAATACTGGGGGGAAAAATGTACAGGGGTTCCCCGTATTTAGACAACCAGCACCGGGCTCTTAGTCTGGTCCTGGTTCCAAAAATACGGGGGATAAAAGATGTAGGGGTTCCCGTATTTTTAAAACCAGCACCGGGCTCCACTAGTCAGAGAGATAATGCCACAGCCAGGGGACACTTTTATGTAGGTCCCTGCGGCCGTGGCATTACCCCCCCAACTAGTCACCTCTGGCCGGGGTACCCTGGAGGAGTGGGGACCCCTTAAATCAAGGGGCCCCCCCCCTCCAGGCACCCAAGGGCCAGGGGTGAAGCCCGAGGCTGTCCCCAGCACCCCTGGGCGGTGGGTGCCGGGCTGATAGCCATGTGTGTAAAAAAAAGAATATTGTTTTTGTTGTGGAACTACAAGGCCCAGCATGCCTCCCCCGCTTGCTGGTACTTGGAGAACCTCAAGTACCAGCAGGCGGGGAAATAACGGGCTCGCTGGTACCTGTAGTTCTACAACAACAAAAATACCCAAATAAAAACACAAACACACACACCGTGACAGTAACATTTTATTAAAACACACTTACACACTCACACATACTTACCTACATCCCACGCCGGTCACGTCCACATGTCCAGTAGAATCCAAAGGGGTACCTGTAAAAATGAGAGAGATGACTTACCTACATCCCACGCCGGTCACGTCCACTTGTCCAGTAGAATCCAAAGGGGTAGAAGCACCTGTAAAAATGAACATTATACTGACATATGATCCAGGGAGGAGAGAGAGAGAGAGAGAGAGAGAGAGAGAGAGAGAGAGAGAGAGAGAAACTAACCTGCTGCTGGAGCCAGCGGAGAAGGACAGCCGCACGTACTGTACGGCCACCGCTGCTGCCTGTCAGGTGATCGGGAGCCGGGAGGACGGAGCCAGAAGGGGAGGATGGGGGGAGAGCTGCACGCTCCGCAGGACCTGCCGCTGCTGGTAGTGAGGGGAGCGGGAGCCGGAGCAGGAGGACGGGGGGGGGGGAGCCGCACACGCTGAAGGCCCACCGCTACTCCCGGCTATCATTAACGCCGGGACCCGCCTCCTCCAGCGCCGCATGTGGATGATTGGACAAGCGGATCCAGCCCTGTATCCGCTGTCCAATCACAGGTGCCTCGCTGACATGGGGGTGGTGTCCCTGTCAGCGAGGCACTTGGAACAGTGCCGCTTTCCCTATGGTTTTTCATGGGCTTTTACAGCCCAGTGCTAGGCCCTGCCCCCCGCACTGTCCCCGTTCCCATTATCCACGGGAGGCACTGCTATCAGTGCCTCCCAAAGTACTTTAAAGCAGAAAAATTATTAGGATTCAATAAAGAAGATACTTATGACACAGAATATGTGTCATAAGTATCTTCTTATCACAGGGGAGGAACTGCCTCCCCTGACTGCACGTCCCTGCCAACACCCCCAAGCATTTTTTACCTGGTGAGTGTAGAAGGCAGGGAGCAGGATGGATGCTGGCCGGTAAGAGAAGTGAGTCAGAAGGGAGGAGGTTGGGAGACAGGAAAGGAGGAGCCAGCCAGTATAGGAGCTCAGCTCATTGCTGGCTTGGCCCATGGGAGGGGCCCAACAATCCCGGACTGCAGCAGCTGCATAGGTAAGGCTGGCTGTGCTGTGACCCTGAACAAACTGCTCCAGCCCTGAAATTCCGCATTTGAGGACACACTGAGTGGGTGTCAGACATCAGAGCGGCCAGGAGCCTCCCGGCTGCAAACACAGCGTGGCTGCAGCCTTTCTTTTCATAATAGCAGCCATAATACTAGAGCATCACCCAATCACAGCTTTTGTGTATGACAGGCAACCAGGGGGGTGGGCCAACAGATGACAGGCTGCCCACACACCAAACGGCCCCCCTGGGGATCTCCCCGGTGAGTGTAATGGCCAATACGGCCCTGGATAGATAGACAGATATCAGGGACCTGCAGTGAAGTAAAAGGCTCAGGAG
Organism: Pseudophryne corroboree; assembly: GCF_028390025.1. Lineage (NCBI taxonomy): Eukaryota > Metazoa > Chordata > Amphibia > Anura > Myobatrachidae > Pseudophryne > Pseudophryne corroboree. Next base: position 124,422,154 of record NC_086448.1, read on the forward strand.
GCACTGGCTTGTACCAGATGCAGAGTTACACACAATATATGAGCTCAACTATATACTGCTGGAAATTTTGTAGGTTTTGATCAGAGATGTGTAGAAAAGGTAGGCATAGACTTTTTACTCCAGAGTTTTGACTATAACAATAATTAGAATAATACAAATAAGATATGATCATATTCTTTGTATTGTTCATATATTTTATACAGTCAAAACTTTGGCTTATACGTTAGTATGACAGGAAAGGCTGTGCCTCCCCTCATCGCACGTCACTGCTATATATATATATATATGTATATATATATATATATATATATATATATATATATATACACTGCTCAAAAAAATAAAGGGAACACTAAAATAACACATCCTAGATCTGAATGAATGAAATATTCTTATTAAATACTTTGTTGTAATGTCCTTAAAACAAAAAAAAAATGAGGCTCAGTAGTGTGTGTGGCCTCCACATGCCTGTATGACCTCCCTACAACCCACACAAGTGGCTCAGGTAGTGCAGCTCATCCAGGATGGCACATCAATGCAAGCTGTGGCAAGAAGGTTTGCTGTGTCTGTCAGCGTAGTGTCCAGAGCATGGAGGCGCTACCAGGAGACAGGCCAGTACATCAGGAGACGTGGAGGAGGCCGTAGGAGAGCAACAACCCAGCAGCAGGACTGCTACCTCCACCTTTGTGCAAGGAGGAACAGGAGAACACTGCGAGAGCCCTGCAAAATGACCTCCAGCAAGCCACAAATGTGCATGTGTCTACTCAAACGATCAGAAACAGACTCCATGAGGGTGGTATGAGGGCCCGACGTCCACAGGTGGGGGTTGTGCTTACAGCCCAACACCGTGCAGGACATTTGGCATTTGCCAGCGAACACCAAGATTGGCAAATTCGCCACTGGTGCCCTGTGCTCTTCACAGATGAAAGCAGGTTCTCACTGAGCACATGTGACAGACGTGACAGAGTCTGGAGACGCCAAGGAGATCGTTCTGCTGCCTGCAACATCCTCCAGCATGACCGGTTTGGCAGTGGGTCAGTAATGGTGTGGGGTGGCATTTCTTTGGGGGGCCGCACAGCCCTCCATGTGCTCGCCATAGGTAGCCTGACTGCCATTAGGTACCAAGATGAGATCCTCAGACCCCTTGTGAGACCATATGCTGGTGCGGTTGGCCCTGGGTTCCTCCTAATGCAAGACAATGCTAGACCTCATGTGGCTGGAATGTGTCAGCAGTTCCTGCAAGACGAAGGCATTGATGCTATGGACTGGCCCGCCCGTTCCCCAGTCCTGAATCCATTTGAGCACATCTGGGACATCATGTCTCGCTCCATCCACCAATTCACGTTGCACCACAGACTGTCCAGGAGTTGGCGGATGCTTTAGTCCAGGTCTAGGAGGAGATCCCTCAGGAGACCATCCGCCACCTCATCAGGAGCATGCCCAGGCGTTGTAGGGAGGTCATACAGGCACGAGGAGGCCACAGACACTACTGAGCCTCATTTTGAATTGTTTTAAGGACATTACATCAAAGTTGGATCAGCCTCTAGTGTGTTTTTCCACTTTAATTTTGAGGGTGACTCCAAATCCAGACCTCCATGGGTTAATAAATTTGATTTCCATTGATATTTTTTGTGTGATTTCGTTGTCAGCACATTCAACTATGTAAAGAACAAAGTATTTAATAAGAATATTTCATTCATTCAGATCTAGGATGTGTTAATTTAGTGTTCGAGAGGGTAACGGAGTGCCGCAGTGCACACCACTACACACAGCACTGACGTCAGTGAAGAGAACGGGACCACGGAAAACTCACGGACTTTTTCATCCTCCTCCAATGCTGTAGGATCAGTAGATCTCTGCACATGTTAAATCTGCCTCCCCTGTAGTGCACATGGTTTTGCCCAACTGCTAACAAAATTCCTGCTGCGATCAACTTGGAATTACCCTCATTGTCCGGCTCTCCCCCAATAGCAGTGAATCGGTCGGGTGCCTTCGCATGTAATTGCTTTTTTTCATTTTGTATTTAAGCCTGATGACAGTGCATTAATAAAAGCACTGAAACGTTGCTGTACGTTTGCCTCTCCGTTGTGATCTTTTCAAGTGTCAGAAGTTCTGCGCCTACAGAATTTGTATATATGTATTTTGTATTTATATATTTATATACATATAGTTATTTTGGACTTGATGAGCCTGTGCAAATTGCAATAAAATGTTGTTTGTCCCTAGAAGTATATTTGTCTCAAAAAAAGTTATACTGTATATATAGTCATTTTTGGCTTGCACACTGCATGTGCCAAGTGTCTGATTTTTTATTTTTCCTTTATTGCTCCTCTCTCATATGTCACCTTGAGATAATACATATCTCAGTTTATTTCTAGGTGACTAAGCTATACAATGGTGAAAACGCAATTCAAACTCATCCTGCAGTTTTGCCTGATGCAGGAATGAAATGACAGAAAGATAAATAAAAATTCCAACCAAAAAAAACATTTTGTTTCCATAGTTCATACACAGTACTAAGGAGTACATTTCTAAAAACGTCTATGTACAGACACAACCATTACAACTTTATTCTAAGTATAGATTTACTCTATATGAAGTTACAGTATATTAGCGCTACTAGTTTGTTACTATTTTGTTACAACATATATTGTATTTTGCACTGGAACTCTCATAATTTCCCTGTCTCTTGGTTTCCAGTTTCACCAGAATAACTAGGGAGCCATGGCACCCCAAAATAACAAGGCATAGTGATCACAGTATTAGACATGTTGCGAGATTAATCTGAGGGTATGTCTCCTCATGAATTAGCAGATTGTGCGGATCCATCCATCTTATTAGGCTATAGGAAAGATGTATGTTGGGTCTCCGTATCCTGTTTGTGATGCCAGGTTTCTACCCCTCTAATGCATTGTGGAAGGTCCTGTAGTAGTGTGTGGAAGTACTTGGAAGTGTTACTGTGGCTCACCAGTGTATTGTATTCTACTTCTTAGATGAATTCAATATGGAGGTGCCAGTCATTTTCCTTTACTTTACAGTATACTCACATATTAACAATACATCAAAGCACTTAGTACTTATTTAATTTGTTTTGCAATTCGATACATAAATCAAAGACTTTTTTTGCAGATAACAGTTTCAACATCATTATACAGAATCCTTACTATTACTCTAGTGTTACACTGTTTCAAGAAAATATTGAGGAACAAATATACCATGTAACAAGTAGAGTGACAAGGAATAGTTAAATGATGTTCTAAACAAAATGTACGTACTGTAGTTACATCAGTTACAATGTTACGATAAGTGTATAGAGTGACATATAACTTTACAGTATAATTCAGTCTACTAAAGAGGCCTTACCATCTATTCACAGTGCTAGCATAAAATCTATTTTGAGCATTAAACTATAAACCTCAGTTACTTTCTTAAATTAGTTCACCATAAAACTAACATTTTTCCTGGCTATTCAATTACAAGTTTACAAACATTCACCACTTTGGAGCCCAGGTCTAACCATGGAATGGCTCATAAGTATCTGCAGGGCTAGTCTACATTGGTGCACTTGTTGTTCACCTAAGTCTGTTTTATAAGACATATTCCTTTAGTTAAAGAAATAAAATCTACAGCAAAGGGCCTGCTGGTTACACTAATGCGGCCCGTATTTTTGACTCTAGGGATGTGGCAGATCTCCTCTCTCTCCCTCTTTGCACTGCTAACCACTCACCCTCTGGCGGTTTAGACAACCCACCTCTCTGGTAGTGCTCTATTTCTCTTACGTCCTAGAGGATGCTGGGGACTCCAAAAGGACCATGGGGTATAGACGGATCCGCAGGAGCTTGGGCACACTATAAAGACTTAAACTGGGTGTGAACTGGCTCCTCCCTCTATGCCCCTCCTCCAGACCTCAGTTAGACTTTGTGCCCAGGAGTGAAGGGACACACACTAGGGGAGCTCTACTGAGTTTCTCTGAAAGAGTTTATAGTTAAGTTTTTTTATTTTCAGGGAGACCTGCTGGCTACAGGCTCCCTGCATCGTGGGAGTGAGGGGAGAGAAGCAGGACCTACTTCTTCTTAGTTTAAGGGCTCTGCTTCCCAGGCTACTGGACACCATTAGCTCCAGAGGGTTCGATCACTTGGTGCGCCTAGCTGCTTGTTCCCGGAGCCGCGCCGTCACCCCCCTCACAGAAGCCAGAAGACAGAAGCCGGGTGAGTATTAGAAGAACAGAAGACTTCAGTGACGGCAGAAGACTTCAGTAACGAAGGTAACATGAGGCGGTCGTGCTACGCTCCATGCTCCCACACACCAACGCACTCACAGGGTGCAGGGCGCTGGGGGGGAGCGCCCTGGGCAGCAATGTTACTGAGGCTCTTTTTTACACATAATACGCTGGCTTGTCTTGATATTCGGGGCCCAGGCACCATGGCCGCTACCCCCGCCAGCATGTTGCAGCGGTCCCGCTGCGCGCAGATGCTCCTACACACCAACAGCTGGTATCGGGTGCAGGGCGCAGGGGGGAGCACCCTGGGCAGAATGTTTACATTGATTTACAAATCCCAGAGAACATATACAGTGGGTAACCACTGTATATGGTCCCCTACCTGCATAAAATGTTTTTAACATAGTGGGCTACCGCGCCCCAATAAGGGGCGGGGCTTAGCCCTCACAGCAAGAGACAGTGCCATTTTCTGCAATGTCCCCGCCAAAATCTGTGTATAGCACAAACAAGGGGGGGGGGGCATATTTTGTTAGTGTTGTGTAGGAAGGTATAACACTATTTAATTGGAAATGGGCATGTACTCAGGGTTGTGTTTACTCTCAGTGTCCTCCCTGTCAGATATACACTTGTGTCGACATGTGTGAATATTCTGTCACTAACGCCTCTGGGGCTCATTGTCGGCATCGCCGACGCCTGTTTGGTACTTGATACAGAGTCAACAGGTCAGTTGTGTTATACTTGTTCATGGTAACACGGTATGGGAGACACAGTAGTAGGTGGGTGACCCTGTCGGCACCACCTGTTATTACCGAGTGTAAATTGACATGCTGTAACTGACTTATACCTGTATATAAATTCATATGTATTTATATGGTGCGGTTCAGGGAGTCTGGGGCTCGAGCACAGACATGTTTATATTTGTGGGGGAATGTTATTAAAAATATTTATGTATATCTCCCTCGGACCCCTCGGGGTCACAAGTATGTTATTTTGCCTGGTTACTACTCCCTGCTGTCGACGATTACGAAGTTTTCTGTCGACTATATTGTTTCCTGGTAGAGCTACAACTGCGGATTCAGTACATGGTCATACACATTCAGAACACATGAATGTCACTTGGGTCCCGAAGGTTCCGGACAATCCGCTTATATATATATATTATATGTATATATTGGTAGGATATGGGTGTTTATGTGTATTGCAATATGTATATTCATCTTATGATTATAATGAATGCTGAAGTAATAGTATTCTTTCTCATGTGCTGGTCGCTCTGTTGATAAAGCTCTAGGTCGGCCGTGACGAGTGGGTCTCCCGCCCTCTCAAGGAGTCCGAATGTTTATTCTTTTCCTGCGGCGGAGAAGATACTGTGAAAGTCAACTCCTGGTCGACACGGCATCCTGTCATAAAGGATCGAATACAGGAAGCTAAGTGATATTTTCTTTCTATTCTGTGGATTTATTTGCATTACATGCACATGAGGGAGTGTTTGTATTCGGAAGGACATCCGATAAAATTATCCTGCAGAGATATAGGATTTTCCTTATGTTGGGTTGTCTCTATATGTCGCGGCAGGCTACAGTGCGTTTACAGGAGGTAGCCGGGGAAATACTGTGGCTGACTCCGAGTGATACTGGAGTTGCCCTGGGCCGGTGTACCGCTGTTTGGGGATGCCTTATTTCAGTCAATCTCAGCGAATGCTGCTGATAAATCTAACTTGGTGGGTTAGATTCCCTCACAACGGTTGGTGACGCATTCTTTTGTGGGATGCAGTCGATTTAACTAGTTTGATGCCGTTCTTTTTTTTTACTTTTCTGTGCAGATGGAGTGTGAAAAGGTAAGTGTTCTGCAGCCTTGTTAGGTTCGCAGAAGCGGAGGTCGTTTTCTGTTTCTCACACATCCACCACATGGTGCTGAGTCTATCTGCCTGGACTCCACTCCAGTGGGGACTCGTCTACTACCTTTCAGTTGGTTCGGGAATAGACCAGGACCCGTGAGTTAATTGTAGAATCCAGAGGAGGAATGTCTGGAGTTACAGATGTTTCCCCTCGCTGTTTCCTAATAGATCTTACCGTTTCCCCTGGAAGGGGAGGTAATACGCGACGCCATATCAGGGGTGCGTCAGGTTCAGGGCCTTGTTCTCCTGTCCCGGTTATATAAAAAAAAAAGAAAAAAGTTTACGTGCGTTGTTTTACGCATTCAGATTACCTGGAGGGATAGCCAGAATGGTCTTTGCCATTTCTCTGGAGTGATGGTAGTATGATGGTTTTCTTTCAATAGTAAGAGCCATTGTTATTCTGTAATGAGAGGCTCGCCTGATTGAGGCGAAGTCAAAAAACAAGTGGTACAAATCGAAGTTTCTTTCTCTGACTGTTCTTCAACACAGGTAAGGGCTGTTGTTCCCGACAACGCAGATGTCGCAGGTGGTATCAGGGTAGATACTGAACGGTTGAGGTTCTGTGTTTTCCTGTGGAAAGAGGTCTGGGGATCCTGAGTCGGATCAGATTTGCAGTGCCAATCCCTCTATATGTTCCGTTGATGAAGAAGTTGAGGGCGACCTAAGAAGCCTTTTCGGTGCGCAGGTCAAATGCCAGAAGTGGTTTTCATGGGACCTGTTGGGAATGTGGTCCGGGTCTCACCGGCGCATACACCGGAATATAATTTTAATGGTCAAGATATCGCTCCTGTGGCGTCTGCTTAGTTCTCACCTGCTAGAGGGACGAAGGTTCGGGATCCAGGATTAGATCCTGGTGTCCATGTATGCGGATCTCCGAGGCTGGGGAGCAGTCCTTGCATGGGAAGTTTTTCCAAAGGAAAAGGTCAAGCTGCGAGGCTGGTCTACAATGAGCTTTCTTGAAGTAAGAGCTTTTTTCAACGAACATATTCTTTGTGATCTGCCCGGTTTCATTCTGTCGGACGACTTGACAGCAGTGGAGTAAGTAAGCCGCTAGGGCGGAACAAGGAGCAAAGCGGCAATGGCAGAAGCGGAAATAATTTTTCGCTAGGTGGAAAGACTGGTAAACGTTATATTAGCAGTCTTAGTTCCGGACATAAACGACGGAGAAATAGATTTCCTCTGCAGACCCGATCTCCATCCGGGAGAAATACTGTCGTCATCGAGAAGTTTTACAAAAGTGACAAGTCTTTGAGGAGTGCCTCAATTGGGCATGTTGTTGTCTCGCCTCAACGAGAGACCTTAGGAATATGGTTCCAGGTCAAGGGACACTCAAACTATAGCAGTGGACGCCCTCGTGACACCTTGGGAGTTTTCAGTCGGCCTATGTGTCCCCTCCCCTTTCACTCTGCTGAAGGTGATAAACGTAAGGAGAACAGAGGTTCTGGCAATCCTCATTGTTCCGGTTTAACCAAGGAGGGCTTGGTATCCAGTTCTTCAAGATTTATTCATAGAAGATCCCTGGCCTCTTCCTCTATGGGAGGAACTGTCACAGCAAGATCCGGGCGTGTATCAGGACTTACTGCGGCTGTGTTTGACGGCGTGGCGGTTGAACGCCATATCCTAGTCCGATCGGGTATTCCCAGTAAGCTCATTTCCGCACTTCTTCAGGCTAAAAAAAGTTGAAGTAACGGTGAAGCCTTAACACCGTATTTGGCATAAATATGTGCCTTGGTGTAAATCTAAGATGCTTCCTACGGAGGATTTTCAGATGAGTCGCTCTTCTCCATTCTTTGCAAGAAGGTGTGGATGCAGGCCTACAGTTAGACTCTGTTTCAGGGCAATTTTGGCCTTGTAAATTTAAAAAAAAAAAAAAGAAGAGTTGGCCACCTTTCCGGAGGTTCAGGCTTTCGTGAAAGGAGTACTGCACATCCAACCTCCATTTGTGCCCCATTGGCACAGTGGGCTCTTGACGTGGTGTTGCGTTTTTTTGTGTCTCACTGATTGGGATCTTTATTAAAGGTTGGGTTAAAATTTCTCTCTTGGAGAGTGGTCATGCTTTTGCTTTTTGGGCAACCGCAAGGCGGTTGTCGGAAGTAGCGGCTTGGTTTCACAAGAGCCACTGTTTGATTTTCCAAGTGGATAGAATTGAGAACTCGGTTAGTAGTTCTGCCGAAACGGGTTTTCGGGGTTTATCAAAAACCTGCCTGGTTTGATGCCTGTGGTAAATTCAGCATTGGCTGATTCAATGTCTCTCGAGGTAGTCAGGGCTTTGAAGATTTATGTCGCCAATTGGGCTCAGTTTGGGAAAACAGAGGTTCTGTTTGTCTGCAAAAGAAGCAAATAGAGGCTGCGCTAAGTTATTACATAGAACAACAATGATATCTGATAATTCAGTATTTAATATTAAAATTGAGTATATTTGGTATAGGAATATAAACCATTAATGGTAGTTCCAAAAAAAATAACATTAAAACGTACACATGATAGAATAAATAAAACCAGGGTTACCCATAGGCCAGGAATGTAAACAGTATTAGGTTAAGGAAGTCCGTTCCAGATTTGTTCCCCCAATGATCACTATGTCCAGCAATTACAGATTTAGCTACCATATTGGAATGGGTATATAAACCCCACATGTTTTATCTATGGACACCTTTGAAAAAGCTGCCACCCCAGTGCAGCGAAACGCGTCAGGCTACAGGGACCCACGCCAGGAACTCTTATCTAAAAGTCCGGACCATCCCCTACTGCATTCCAGCACAAGATCCATACCGGAGGGCGTCTGTTATTTGGCTGAACTGTCGAACTTTGTCCACCGCACTGCATGAGGAACTCACCATTCACCATCTTGGAGCAACATATCCTCTAGCGGTAAAGCCACAATTTTGGATATATACACACCTCCTAAATCTGTAATTGCTGGACATATTGATCATTGGGGGAACAAATCTGGAACGGATTTCCTTAACCTAATACTGTTTACATTCCTGGCCTATGGGTAACCCTGGTTTTATTTATTCTATCATGTGTACGTTTTAATGTTATTTTTTTTGGAACTACCATTAATGTTTTATATTCCTATACCAAATATACTCAATTTTAATATTAAATACTGAATTATCAGATATCATTGTTGTTCTATGTAATAACTTAGCGCAGCCTCTATTTGCTTCTTTTGTTCACCTATTGTGGGAGTGACTTCCCGTCTTTTTAAGGCTGCTGCTTGACAGAGCACCCCATATCTAAGCGCCCGAGAATCTTGGGTTATTCCTTTTCTCTACACGTTCTGTTTGTCTGGTATGCTCTCAGCGTGCTTGGGGCGCCTGTGTCTCTGCAGTCTGTTACACGCTGGATCTGTGATACGATTCGGTGTGCTAGTGCTACAGTTGGATTGCAGTTGCCGGAGTAGGGGGAGAGCCATTCTACTAGGAAGATGGGTTCTTCTTGGGTGGATGCCCGAGGTGTCTCGGCGGGTTAACTTTGCCGAGCGGCTACTTGGTCGGGTTTAAAACTCTTCTGCTAAGCTCTACAAGTTTGATACTCTGGATGATGGGGACCTCATGTTGGCTCAATCGGTGCTGCACTCTCCCGCCCGTTCCGGAGCTTTGGTATAGACCCCATGGTCCTTTTGGAGTCCCCAGCATCCTCTAGGACGTAAGAGAAAATAGGATTTTAGTACCTACCGGTAAATCCTTTTCTCCTAGTCCGTAGAGGATGCTGGGCGCCCGTCCCAGTGCGTACTGTGTCTGCAGTTATTGATTTTGGTTGCACTTTGTGGTTTTCTTCTCTGTCAGGTTATCGCTGACGTTGTTCAGGCCATGGCATGTGGTTTTTTATTGTTGATAGACTGACACACAGGATGTGTTACATATTCTCTCAGCTTATGGCTGTATGGTTTTTATACCGTGGGCTGGTTTTCTGTAGAAGGCCATGTCTTGCGGTATGTTTATGGTGTGAGCTGGTATAACGCTCACTGTGTTTAAGTTATAAATTCTTTCCTCTAAATGTCCGTCTCTCCTGGGCACAGTTTTCTAACTGAGGTCTGGAGGAGGGGCATAGAGGGAGGAGCCAGTTCACACCCAGTTTGAGTCTTTATAGTGTGCCCAAGCTCCTGCGGATCCATCTTTACCCCATGGTCCTTTTGGAGTCACCAGCATCCTCTACGGACTAGGAGAAAAGGATTTACCGGTAGGTACTAAAATCCTATTTTATACCCTAGGCTGCCGGACCATTGTCCTCCCTGCTCAGCTCGAGAGTGGCTACAGTCATTTTCCCCATACCCCTCTCTCACCTTCATTCTCATGTCTCAGTTATATAACACTCCCATATTCCCCAAAACGAGGAGGTCTCCTTCATGGGATTTTACATGCTCAATAAGTAAACTCGTGCTCCCACAAAACAAACCAGTGGCAAGTCCACAATTATGAGTTGACAGTAGTTGATACATGCGCACAAGCCATTCTCTAGTTTGGGTGCAATTGTACTGTGCCAATAATTGTGCGCAAGAACAAATGCACTCAACTCTGAACTAGGTGCACCTGCTGAATAAAAGCTTTTTAAGTTTGTAAACCAGGCATCTGGATTTATAACCCAAGCACTGTATCCCTTGTGGAGATAAATGTCTCTTGTGTGGTTTATTCCCCAGATTCAATCTATACTTCTTTATTGTATATTTAGTTTATCTTTAAAATAAGTGTTATAATCATTTCCAAACAAAGCATCTATTGGCATAAGCATTTAATTCCAATTATATGCTTTAAATGCTCACAACTTACCTACTTCATAGTCATAGATCATTGTTATTATTATTCAAAATACCCACCTATCATCAACCTGCTCAAAAATGAATGTATGTATTTTTGCAGAGAAAGCTAAATATATCACTGCTTAAATAAAACATTCTCCAGTATAATTGAAACTCTATTTCGAGAAATTTTTAACTATGCATCATAAAGACAAAGATATGGCCTTCGTTTAACAAAAGTTTATTAATACAAGTTTATTGGATAAAAGCATGACACAGTAGTCATATATTGCAATATAAGAGGCATCCTGTCCTTGGTGTAACAGCATGTTAAGTTTTCAGCTTTCAAGAAACCAGAGAACTGGTAAAAATGCCTTCTATCATATAATCACTTGTATTTCTCAGTTGACTGATTTTCCATTTACTGTAAGTATGAATTTATCAATTTCATACACTATCAGGAATTAATGTATATATTTGTGTTACTTATATGTTGAGCTAAATTAGTAATAAATAAGTGCTGCAATAGGTTCTGTTAGCCAAAATGCTGAATTAGTTTTTGCTGCCACCTCCAGACAGGAAACATTTCCTAGACAATTACAGGAAAAGGGAAGCATTCTGTCTAAATTCTACATTGCTCTAATAAATATATTTCCTAATTAATTTGTATTATATTTTGCAAAAAAATTAGCAAGTAGTACTGCTTTCTGGTGTTACGTTTTTAAATGCAGGATAGTGAAAAAGTGAAAAGCTAAAAAGAACAGGTTAACATAGAAACAGGTGAGGGCTTATTGTTAAGTTTTTCGTGTATATATATATATATATATATATATATATATATATATATAAAATATTCTATACATACACACAAAATAAATACAGTTGCACTGTTAATACTTACATACGTATGCATATTCCAATAGACATTCACAGGAATTATTTTCTATTGTTACGGAGAATTGAATGTGACTGAGCAGGATCTATTGCTTTAGATTTAATCCTTAAATGCTAGAAATGCCTTATAATGAACTTGAGCTGATATTGTAATTTCTTAGATTTCCAAAATATAATTTAATAATATGAACCAGTCTTCCAAAGATGGAGCAATTTCTAATCAGTGGGTAGAACAGCTGTTGTGGTGTTCCTCAAGTGTCTCAACAAGGATATTTGTATTTGGAAATTGGCATGTAAGTTACAGTTAGAAGCCAAAATGTAAGATCTATAGGGGCCTCATTACCTAATATTTGATAGGAATGTTGATTATATGGGATACAGTGATTAGGTAGCCACCACTTAGGTCAACAGTCATTAGGTCAACCACTATTGGTCGACATGCATTAGGTCGACAGGGTCACTATGTCGACATAGTTATTAGGTTGACATGGTTATTAGGTCAACAGTTCAAAAAGCCGACATAAGTTTTTTTTTTTTAAAAATAATTTTTGAACTTTTTCATACTTTACGATCCACGTGGACTACAATTGGGAACAGTAACCTGTGCCGAGCGCAGCGAGGCACCATGCCCCGAAGCATGGCAAGCGTAGCGAGCCAAGCGAGGGGATACGGTGCAGTAATTCCCTGTCACTTTATGAAGAAAACTACACAAAAAAAGTAAAAACAACTCATGTCGACCATTTGACCTGTCGACCTAGCACATGTCGACCTAGTGACCCTGTCAACATAATGCATGTTGACCAAAAGTGGTTGACCTAAGGACTGTCGACCTAAGTTGTGTTGACCCAACGACCCATACCCGATTATATTTTGCCAGTATCAATTTATTTAGAAACATATCCACCATCTGTGGAATTGAATTTATAGTCTTTCCAAGTCTCCAAAAATTACAAAAACATTGTGTGAATCTAGCTAGGGCATCAGCATCAGCAACAGTGTGATAAGACTTTAAATTGGGTTCCAATACTGAGACACTATACTGCTGTGAATTGCTTAGAAAATCTTTGTCTATTGTTTTTCAGTTATTGATTTCCTTAAATGTGTTTCCCAAACCTTACTACTGTGAGTGAAAATATCTCAAAAAGCAGTTGAAATAGAAATAAAATAGTTATTATATGCTTTTAATATACTTACTGTTCACATTCAAATATAGTTAGAGCTATAGTAAGTGAGAAGGTTGAGACACAACTTGAGATAAAAAGTTTAAACTGGAGATAAAAAAAGTCAATTGAATCTAGTAATGAGAATTTGTCTTTCAGTCCTGAAAATATATATACACCTCTAGAACTAATTATCTGATGGATTCTTGGCTTATACTGCAGAGGATCTTCACCTAGAGAATTATATGTGAGTCCAGGAGGAAAATCTACATTTTGTAAAAATGGAGCTAATATAATGACAAATGAATAGAAGAAATATGATTCAGTTTTATCAAGCCTTTCCAGCACTGGAGAGTTGTGTTTATTGTGGGGTGCTTTGTAATAAGTTTTTGGTTATAAAGCATAGATTGAATTGACATCTTTAATGAGTATTCCTTAATTACCACCCATTTTGAATCAGTATTAGCTATAGTCCAATAAAGAATCATTAAATGTTTTTTAGTTTATAGATATTCAGACAATCCAGAGGTTATTGTAAGCAACTTTTAAATTTACTCCTGTAAAGAGTGTTCTTGGAAAAGCTGGATTTTTTTCCTTCCCAAATATTTAAAAGTCCATAATAAATACTATTGCTATATCTAGAGAATTGGATTGCAAAAAGCACAATATTATGTGTAAATGTTAATTTTTTTTATCATAGTAATTCTCCCAACCATGATAAACTCCTAGTCTTCCAGGAATACTGATTACTGAAGCCCGATGCCCGAAAATGCTGGGGAGGCATAATGGGATACGGTCATTAGGTCGACACCATTTAGGTCGACAGTCATTAGGATGACCGCTATTGGTTGACATGGTCACTAGGTCGACGTGTACTAGGTCGACATGGAAAAAGGTTGACATGAGTTGTTCACTTTTTTTCCATTTTTTTAACTTTTTCATACTTTACGATCCACGTGGACTACATTTGGGAAAAGTAACCTTGCCCAAAGCATGGCGAGTGAGCCATGCGAGGGGACACAGTGCACTAATTGGGGTTCCCCATCACTTTACACAGAAAACGACACCAAAAAAAAGTAAAAAATCTCATGTCGACCTTTCTCCATGTCAACCTAGTACACGTCAACCTAAGTGTGGTTGACCTAATGGCCCATACCCAGCATAACCATGACCACTGCAATGTCATGACCACACTAACCCTGGATAAATAGTTTATGGATAAAAGACCTCTTAAATCGAATAATATTGATCATATTGTGAATCAGAAGAAAAGCTGTGAAACCGGACACCACAGAGCATTCTAACATAATTAAGGATAAAATTATATGCATGCACACAGTATCAGACTGGGACATGAAGGGCCCACTGGGAGAATGCATTGTTAAGGGCCCATATTTAGGGTTATGGTCAGTCTTCAGAGGAGGTGTGGCCAGCCGACACAGAGTTTGACTGTCTGGGCCCCTTGATAAATATATATCGTAAATACTGCTAGTGCATGCATGATAATGTACAAGATTAATAATGGCAATGTATTGTGGAGAGGGGGCCTGGACTGCACACCCTAGATTCTTACAATGGGGTGTGCTACCTTGCTGGGACCTAGTACTACAATACAGGAACAAGGGTGCAGGTGCACCATACACCATTAAAATTATAACAACCATCATATCTGAGGTTCTTGGCATATATTGGCCAGTATATGAGCTGCCCACCTATTTCACAGTGACCTCATTGGACAGGTCCCTAACAATAATAATAACAGTAGCAATGCCATGTTGGAAACACACCATAGTCCTGTGCAGTATAAGGTACCATATGTGTAATGTATAATTCAAGTGCACATTCTGGCAACTGATCCCTAGAGGAGAAAGTGGGCTCCCAGGCAGTGGAGCCCACTGGTGGTTTCCCCTAAGCCCCTGTGGGCCAGTCCAAGCCTGCATGCACACAATAAGAAAAGGATGCAAAGATATAAATGAATTATAATAATACTTAGAAAAAGAAGAAAACAGCTTATCCACATCAGTATAAATCTGCACATAGCTAGTACAAAAACATATCTCCATATTTCCTCAATATAAAAAAAAAAAACGATGATGATACTGTCGGCAATGCCAAGCTGCTTACAAAGTGCCACCAAAACACCCAGCCACAGAAATTAAGTAAAGGAGAGAGATGCACACCCATATCCACTGCCAAAGGACTTGAATTTTGAAAAAGCTCCATATTCTTTTAATGGGAACTGTCCCGACCATCCACAATACTCTTCAGTAAAGAAGTGTGTATCCTACCTCCCATCCCCCTCCCTTAGCAATAGAATAAAAGGGCAGACACAAAAAAATGGTACATGTAAAAAAAAAAAAAACAGTAGGCATCCCCCCTGTAAACATGATTATTTTAGCACAGTGCCACTGTGGACACCTCATTTTGGAGGGGTGTCACACAAAAATGTAGAATAATAATTAACTTTGATGTGTGTTGGTTAGAGCTTCCAGGTGCAAAAATGCAAAACTAACACATTTCGTAGTGCATATTGAGTACGCTTAATAAATCTTTTTTATTGTTTCTCTAAGCATCTGACAAGCTGGTTATTTGCACAATAATGTTCTCATTGTGTACAGTATGTTACTTATTGTTTTTGCAGGACTACAGGATCTGTACAATGGATGAGGTGGAAGATCACATAGCAATAGTTGGAATAGGGTGCAATTTCCCAGGAGGTTAGTTTTTCGCATGCTGTACATTGTAATGAGAGATACATGTATTTTGTTCTGCTTTTACAAATGTAAATTGAAAGGACTTCATGACTTAATGCAAGTTAAAGTTACCCTTAGTTGAGGAAGTGTGCTACTTATATGTTTTATATAGGTGATTAAATTCAGGGCTAATTCAAAGTTTCTTGGCACCCTAGGCAAAGCATCATCACACCACCCTCCTCTCACAATTCTAACACAGCCTCTTATCAGTGACGTGCGGTGGGGTGAGGCGGGTGAGGCAGAGCCATTCCTGTCATACTAACGTTTGTGCCAGAGTTTTGACTGTATGAAGTATGTGAAAAATACAAAGAATATGTTTGAAATATCTTCTTTGTATTATTCTAATAGTTTTTATAGCCAAAACTCTGGAGTAAAAAGTCTATGGCAGGGGAGGCAGTGCCTCACCTGCCTATCTTTTCCGCACATCTCTAATCAAATCTCACCAAATACCTGTGTATAATGCCCAGATGCACGGTTTGGCTCATATATTGCATGTAAACCTGGCTCTGGTGCTAGCCAGTGCCTCCTGAGTTATTTAGCTCACCGCACGTCCCTGCCTCTTATACATTTGATGTTTGTTAAATAAAAACGTAAACATATCCTGCCTGGCTGGTAAAGCTGCAGTCCAGATGCACAGATGTCTAAATCAAAATGCTGTCCAGGTTCCACTGCAGTCCCAGGATTTTTAGATGGTAGGTTCAAATGTGAGGTTTCAGAACAAGGAAAATAAATTCACAATAAACTGTCAGCAGATACTTTTTTTTAATGCTGATTAGTTTTGAGGATATAGAGTTTAAGAAATGTTTTCTTTTTTTTTTTGCTGATTGGATGAGTGTGAGAGCCATTGTTACTAGGCATATGGAATGTTCTGCTTTGTGGTGTCAAGCATTCATTTTGAGTCACTTAAGGTTGTGATTTGTTTCAAGAGTATTGAAGTGGAGGCTGTTCATGTGGACAGCCTCTTGATTATTTGGAGTACCACCCTCCCACCCAAAAACCTTGTTTTGTCCCTGCTTTGTTTTTGTTTTCCTTCTTTTTCCCCTTTTTAGTGGAGGTGCAGCATGGTGGGAGTGCACTGCATCTCAGTGGCTTTCTGTGGTGCAAGAAAGCATCGTGAGGCACTTACCCTTTATTCTATTGGCAATTTTGTCCTGCTCAGTGTGGGGGACCTGGGCGCTTCTAGTGTGGAAGTGTTAGGACTGTGCCTGCGAGGGAAGTGAGTGTCCACAGCATAAGGTCATCAATCGGAGTGACGTTGTAGTTGTCCCCTAAGGTTTTTACATCTGGTAAGGATAGAACTGAGATTGCAGTGCCTCATGGTCACCTTTCTCTCAGGTTCATTTATAATTGAGTAAAAAGCTGTGACCGTTCAGCCAAGCTGTTTTTATGTCCACGTCATTAGTTTTATTTAGATAAGTTATGGTTAATTTGGTTTAAGTTAATAGAAAGGTTTAAAGGGTTAATTAGGAATAAACTAATGAGCTCTTATTGTGCACAATATATATAATGTGTTTATTTCAAATGAAAGATAAAAGAGACTTCTTCAAGGGCATATCTCTATACTTTTTCAATCAGAGTACAATTTCATTATGTTCCACCTTTGGTTTTTATGGGGTAATGGCTGAAAGAGTAATTTATTTGGATGCCCCTCTGTTATGGATTTTAGATAACAGCCTGCAATCCTTTATCTTGTTAGTCAACAAATTATTACTGCCCACCTGTCTTATATATTGGTTTTAATCAGGTTCCTGACATTTTGCATGCAGAGCAAGGAGAGTCCTCCACAAATGCATATTAGATTGTCATATGGTGGGTGGGTTTCTGAGGCGCGGACTGTTGTGGCTGGTTGGCCTCAGGAGCAACACAGGTAATCACTTACTCTGTATTTCCTTTCATGCCTATTGCGTGTGTTGTCTCAATGTAACTGTCAGCGTACGGAGTCTTACCGGTACGCTGGGGCCGCGGGGCTGGCTTCCTTGGCGATGTGCGGGCAGCGGCGGAGGTGGGCTGCTGTGCCGGATCTGTGGGCAGCAGTAGCGGTGGTTAGGGGGTCCGCTCATGGCGGCGGGACGCTGCTACAGCGGGTCGCTCTTGCTGAGCCGTGCTAGGAGACCAGGGGCAGTGAGCAATGTGGCTTTGCAGAAAGGTCTGCATTACTGGGCGCCGCCATGTTGGAGACCAAGTTTTAAGGATAGTTCCTGTTTCCTATTTCTTCCAGACAATCCAGGGGAAGCTCTCCCTATAAAAGGGGGCTGGTTTAGGACAGGGACGCCAGTGCTTCAAGTTACAACCCTGTTGTAGGTGCTTTAGCCTGTGCTCCCAGGATTCCTGCTGTATTCTGGTTCCTCCTGATCCGGCTTGGTCGGTTCTCTGTTGCTGCTGCAGCCCTGCCGTTTCTAGCCTGCTACTGCCTGTGGAAGCGTTCCTGGGAAACCCGGTCCAGTAAGACTCTTTGGGCACAGTCGGCCCCGGGTCTTCTGCCTCGTCTTTCAAGCCACACTCCACAGATCTCCTTCACCAGCCACGACTTTGTACCACCGACCACAGCCTGTAGATTAATATCTTCAGCCTCGTTTTCCAAACCACAGTCCACAGTCCTTGTCTCCAGCCACGTCTTCAATCACCATACACAGTTCCACAGTTCATCATCTACAGTCTCGTCTTTCAAATCACAGTCCACAGTTCTTCGCCTCCGGCCACATCTTTAACCACTATCCACAGTTCTGCAGTTCATTAATCACAACCTCATCTTTCAAGCCACAATCCGCAGTTCTTTATCCGCAATTACGTTCCTTAACCATCATGCTCCAGCCTCGGTTCTCTACCTCAGCCCTGTACATCATAAATACTTTCCATTGACTCTCAAACCCCGCCTACGTTCTTCATTGCTCTTTGTCCCATGCGAAGGAACTATATCCGGCCCCCTCATCTTGTTCATTCACAGCCTGCTACCTCCTCAGGCAAATCTCAGCTGCCGGATCCTCAAACTTTGCTAGACGTGACAGTAACTAATTTCCCACCTTCACTTCTCACTACTTTACCTCTCACTACTTTATTTCTCACCACATTACCGCTCACTATTTTACCACTGCTGTTTTTCAGCAGCCTCTCTCACTAACCTATCTTCACTTTTTCACCATATTTTTTTTCACTCTAGTGTTACCCTGGGGTCACTCAGCTGCTTGGGTTTGGGGTGTCCCGTGCCCTAGACTTGTACCCCCAAATATGTTGGGGAATTGCCCGATTAATGAGTTCACCTTTATGCGGTGGGCAAGCCGTTATTTATGGCCATAACTATGCGAGAACTTCGCTCAAAATTTTATTGCAATGATTATTATTAATCAATTGGGAGTGTTTGAATTGTGCACCTGCAACCTTGTCTTTATATATATATATATATATATATACACACACACACACACACACACACACACACACACACACACACACACACACACACACAGTACCAGGCAAAAGTTTGGACACACCTTCTCATTCATGGTTTTAATCTATTTTAATTATTTTCTACATTGTAGATTTATACTGAAGACATCAAAACTATGAAAGAACACATATGGAATTATGTTGTAAACAAAAAAGTGTTAAACAAGTTAAAATATGTCTTATATTTTAGATTCCTCAAAGTAGCCCCCTTTTGCTTTGATGACAGCTTTGCACACTATTGGCATTCTACAACATAATATATAATTAATAGATAAATAATTGTCAATGCATAATTGATTAAAAAAAAAACCATAAACAACATTGGTTGTGAATGGGTGCTAGTAGCAGTGGAGAAGTGCCTCTGGAGTAGGGAAGTGAATGGTTGTTGGGGACAGCTTTGCACGGTTGTAGTATGGTATGCCGGTGGCCAGCATACCGGCGCCGGAATCCTGACTGCCGGCATACCTACAGTTGGGCGAGCCATGCTGCATGCACGGTGTCGGGATTCTGGCGCCGGTATACTGAGCACCGGGATCCCAACAGCCGGCATGCTGAATACCACCCCTTTGCACTTCAGAAGCACTTGGCATGCCCATCATGATGCATCCAACTGAGAAATCAGGG
Source organism: Pseudophryne corroboree (assembly GCF_028390025.1). NCBI lineage: Eukaryota > Metazoa > Chordata > Amphibia > Anura > Myobatrachidae > Pseudophryne > Pseudophryne corroboree. The sequence continues at coordinate 124,441,889 of NC_086448.1, forward strand.
TGTGACCATGTCTCAATGCAAAAAAGTGGAATTTTTGGAAGTACTGTATGTATATTCGGCCTTTCACTAAGCCTCTTTTGGCAAATTCCAAGCATGCAGTATAACCACATTTACTTTTCATTTATCCCACTCAGTAGTGATGTCAGAAAAATGGTGTTTATTATTTAGTAAAGGAACTGAGTGTACGTGTGTGGTTAAACTGATAATGTAAACAACAGGATGTAATTACAATATGCACATGGAAAAATGCATGGCAAACATATACAGTACATAGTATGAAGTATGCAAACATGAACAACTGGTACAAGGATAGGCTATAGTATACTAATACAACTAGCATACATTACTGACTAAGCAGGTCATTGATGACACAGTTAAGGTCAGAAACTCACCATTGGATGCTATACCAGGTTGGATCCATGTAAAGTAATGTCTGCCTAGGACCATGTGAGAAGTGGAAATGGCTGCTCACAGTTTCTTTGGCCCATAATGGATTTCTAGAAACAAGTTAGAAGGGTCAAAATTGATCAACTTTAAGCTACTTCTGTGCTGACCATTAGATGGGGTTAATAACACAAATTACTTTTAGGAAAGATATGACAATGTATATTGATATGCCAGGTGCTGTAGCCCCCAGGGACAGATTAATAGGACTATTCAATTACATGCAAACTGCCAACCTTAGGCTGCTTTTCCTTGCCTCTCCATAGGCTGGGAGCAGAATAAACCTTTGTGAGTTAATGCACATAGCCACCAGAACCAGTTCTGGTGGCTACTGCACTTTATTGAATCTATCCACAAGCGTTGCTAAGGCTTGTGGATAAGCAACTTGTCAATCACTTTTAATTGGGGGTGTGTGTGTAAGGGTATGCATTAGTCTGTCATTGTGTTTTGTGTGTATGTGAATATACACATTTTCTACACTCGCTGTCTTATAAACACACACTCACATTCTTATACACACTCTCACTATGTCACTCTATACATATAATACCTCAACACCATGTTGCTTTGTAAATAATACCCACCACTATGTGAGTTTATATTTAACACCAGCCACCATGTCACTCTGCACCCAACATGTCACCTCCTGTTGCGCTTCCTCTATAGCTTAAGCAGTGTGGGTAGTCAGCAGGGCTATGACCTAATTGATTTGATGGTTGTGTGATGTCACAAATAAATAAAATAATAAACAAATATTTTTAATTTTTAATACAGACCAACACTAATCAATTTACACCTTAAAAACACACAAAGAATTACTTTGCCTATTGAAAACTGCCGCAAGGTCAATTAATATATATTCCAGAATGCTGTGACAATTTTGTGTTTTTCTGTTGATTTTTCTGAGGGCTGAGTATCCCTTGGGTTAATAGTAGCCAAGGAATAAAAAGGGTAGTTTTAGATCAGACGTTTGGATATTTTGGTAATTTTTTTCTTTTTCTGGTTGTGGGATGTCCCTCAGCCAATAGGTGCAGAGCAGTGGCTGCTGAGGAGATCCTGTCTGATTAAAGATCTCAAGGACAAAAAGAAAAAAGGGGGTTGTATCAGTAATGTGCACATGTATTATATTAAAAAATCCATATAGATTGCATACAGGATGAGTAAATGGGATTATCCATACAATCATTAAAAAGTTTGAGAGGCATGTTCACTCTCTAAAAACATGCTCATTATATGCAAGATTTACAAACTCCCAGCTTGAGTAATAACCTGTCAATCAGTCAGGAGACAAATGCCACCCAACCATGCAGTAATAACTGCATAGCGTAATACCACTTTAGGAAGTCTCAGAGTGCTCCTATTCTATTGAGATATAAACTACTTATATATAGGACCACTGGTACATATTAAAAATAAGTGGTTATAAGATGTGACTCCCACGAAGGACAATTATATGGATATGCTAACCTAGTACTGGGAAGATCGTGTGGCTCTCACAATCTAATTACATACTGTAGACCATAAACTTGATCTACAATTATTTATGAGCTGAAATATATAGTGGCTGCATATACAAAAATATTCAATTAATATAACAGGTTTAGTTTTTCTCTATACATTTTTATTAACATACTCTGTTATAAATGAAAACAGTGGAAACCTGTTGATACAAGTAACCACTTTTTAAATAGATTCTAGGGAAAAGAAACATTTTATAATAAAAAAACATTGTATTTACATCTTGAACTAGTTTTTAGTAGAGATGAGCGGGTTCGGTTCTCTGAGATCCGAACCCCCCCAAACTTCACCTATTTTACACGGTTCCGAGGCAGCCTCGGATCTTCCCACCTTGCTCAGTTAACCTGAACGCGCCCGAACGTCATCATCCCGCTGTCGGATTCTTGCGAGATTCGTATTCTATATAAAGAGCCGCGCATTGCCGCCATTTTCAGTCGTGCATTGGAGATTGAACGGAGAGGACGTGGCTGCGTTCTCTCCCTGAAAAGCTCCGTAATTTGTGCTCAGTGTGCTGCAAATATCTGTGTTCAGCGTGCTGCAAATATCTGTGCTCAGTGTGCTGAAAATATCTACGTTCTCTGCCTGAAAATGCTCCAAATCTGTGCTCAGTGTGCTGCAAATATCTGTGCTCAGTGTGCTGCATTGTGGGGACTGGGGACCACCAGTATATAATTATAGTAGTACAGTACAGTAGGCCATTGCTGTATCTTGCAGCTCTGTGTCAAGTATACTATCTGTGTGCTGCATTATTGTGAGCAGTATATAGTAGGACACTGCAGCATTTTGGTGACCAGCAGTATACATATATAGTACAGTACAGTAGGCCATTGCTGTATCTTGCAGCTCTGTGTCAAGTATACTATCTCTGTGCTGCATTATTGTGAGCAGTATATAGTAGGACAGTGCAGCATTTTGGTGACCAGCAGTATACATATATAGTACAGTACAGTAGGCCATTGCTGTATCTTGCAGCTCTGTGTCGAGTATACTATCTCTGTGCTGCATTATTGTGAGCAGTATACAGTATAGTAGGACAGTGCAGCATTTTGGTGACCAGCAGTATACATATATAGTACAGTACAGTAGGCCATTGCTGTATCTTGCAGCTGTGTGTCAAGTATACTATCTCTGTGCTGCATTATTGTGAGCAGTATATAGTAGGACAGTGCAGCATTTTGGTGACCAGCAGTATACATATAGTACAGTACAGTAGGCCATTGCTGTATCTTGAAGCTCTGTGTCAAGTATACTATCTCTGTGCTGCATTATTGTGAGCAGTATATAGTAGGACAGTGCAGCATTTTGGTGACCAGCAGTTTAAATATATATAGTACAGTACAGTAGGCCATTGCTATTGATATATTACTGGCATATAATTCCACACATTAAAAAATGGAGAACAAAAATGTGGAGGGTAAAATAGGGAAAGATCAAGATCCACTTCCACCTCGTGCTGAAGCTGCTGCCACTAGTCATGGCCGAGACGATGAAATGCCATCAACGTCGTCTGCCAAGGCCGATGCCCAATGTCATAGTAGAGAGCATGTAAAATCCAAAAATCTAACGTTCAGTAAAATGACCCAAAAATCTAATTTAAAAGCGTCTGAGGAGAAGCGTAAACTTGCCAATGTGCCATTTACGACACGGAGTCGCAAGGAACGGCTGAGGCCCTGGCCTATGTTCATGGCTAGTGGTTCAGCTTCACATGAGGATGGAAGCACTCATCCTCCCGCTAGAAAACTGAAAAGAGTTAAGATGGCAAAAGCACAGCAAAGAACTGTGCGTTCTTCTAAATCACAAATCCCCAAGGAGAGTCCAATTGTGTCGGTTGCGATGCCTGACCTTTCCAACACTGGACGGGAAGAGGTGGCGCCTTCCACAATTTGCACGCCCCCTGCAAGTGCTGGAAGGCGCACCCACAGTCCAGTTCCTGATAGTCAAATTGAAGATGTCACTGTTGAAGTACACCAGGATGAGGATATGGGTGTTGCTGGCGCTGAGGAGGAAATTGACAAGGAGGATTCTGATGGTGAGGTGGTTTGTTTAAGTCAGGCACCCGGGGAGACACCTGTTGCCCATGGGATGAATATGCCCATTGACATGCCTGGTCAAATTACAAAGAAAATCACCTCTTCGGTGCGGAATTATTTTAACAGAAATGCGGACAACAGGTGTCAAGCCGTGTGTTGCCTTTGTCAAGCTGTAATAAGTAGGGGTAAGGACGTTAACCACCTAGGAACATCCTCCCTTATACGTCACCTGGAGCGCATTCATCAGAAGTCATTGACAAGTTCAAAAACTTTGGGTGACAGCGAAAGCAGTCCACTGACAACTAAATCCCTTCCTCTTGTACCCAAGCTCCTGCAAACCACACCACCAACTCCCTCAGTGTCAATTTCCTCCCTAGACAGGAACGCCAATAGTCCTGCAGGCCATGTCACTGGCAAGTCTGACGAGTCCTCTCCTAACTGGGATTCCTCCGATGGATCCTTGAGTGTAATGCCTACTGCTGCTGGCGCTGCTGTTGTTGCTGCTGGGAGTCGATTGTCATCCCAGAGGGGAAGTCAGAAGACCACTTGTACTACTTCCAGTAAGCAACTGACTGTCCAACAGTCCTTTGCGAGGAAGATAAAATATCACAGCAGTCATCCTGCTGCAAAGCGGATAACTTAGGTCTTGGCAGCTGTGTTGGTGTTAAACGTGTGTCCGGTATCCACCGTTAATTCACAGGGAATTAGAGAATTGCTTGAGGTACTGTGTCCCCGGTACCAAATACCATCTAGGTTCCACTTCTCTAGGCAGGCGATACGGAGAATGTACACAGACGTCAGAAAAAGAGTCACCAGTGTCCTAAAAAGTGCAGTTGTACCCAATGTCTACTTAACCACGGACATGTGGACAAGCACATCCCATGTTTTGCACATACATTGAATTTGGTGGTGCAGAATTTTTTTTAAAACGACAGGGGGGTGCAAGAGATGATGTCGGCGTCTAGAAGAATTGTGGGCCACTTTCGGCATTCAGCCACCGCGTGCCGAAGACTGGAACACAGCAAACACTCCTGAACCTGCCCCGCCATCATCTGAAGCAAGAGGTGGTAACGAGTTGGAATTCAACCCTCTATATGCTTCAGAGGATGGAGGAGCAGCAAAATGCCATTCAAGCCTATACATCTGCCTACGATATAGGCAAAGGAGCGGGAATGTACCTGACTCAAGCGCAGTGGAGAATGATTTAAACACGTGCAGTCAGTTCAGACACTGCCAGCCTGAGTCAGGTCATTCCCCTCATCAGGCTTTTGCAGAAGCAGCTGGAGAGATTGAAGGAGGAGCTAAAACAGAGCGATTCTGCTAGGCATGTGGGACTTGTGGATGGAGCCCTTAATTCGCTTAACAAGGATTCACGGGTGGTCAATCTGTTGAAATCAGAGCACTACATTTTGGCCACCGTGCTCGATCCTAGGTTTAAAGCCTACGTTGTATCTCTCTTTCCGGCAGACACATGTTCAAAGACCTGCTGGTGAGAAACTTGTCAAGTCAAGTGGAACGTGACCCGTCAACAGCTCCTCCTTCATATTCTCCCGCAACTGGGGCTGTGAGGAAAAAGATAAGAATTCCGAGCCCACCCGCTGGTGGTAATGCAGGGTAGTCTGGAGCAAGTGCTGACATCTGGTCCGGACTGAAGGACCTGACAACGATTACTGACATGTCGTCTACTGTCACTGCATATGATTCTGTCACCATTGAAAGAATGGTGGAGGATTATATGAGTGACCGCATCCAAGTAGGCACGTCAGACAGTCCGTACATATACTGGCAGGAAAAAGAGGCAATTTGGAGGCCCTTGCACAAACTGGCTTTATTTTACCTAAGTTGCCCCCCCTCCAGTGTGTACTCCGAAAGAGTGTTTAGTGCAGCCGGTCACCTTGTCAGCAATCGGTGTACGAGGTTACTTCCAGAAAATGTGGAGAAGATGATGTTCATCAAAATGAATTATAATCAATTCCTCAGTGGAGACATTCACCAGCAATTGCCTCCAGAAAGTACACAGGGACCTGAGATGGTGGATTCCAGTGGGGACGAATTAATACTCTGTGAGGAGGGGGATGTACACAGTGAAAGGGGTGATGAATTGGACGATGAGGAGGAGGTGGACATCTTGCCTCTGTAGAGCCAGTTTGTGCAAGGAGAGATTGATTGCTTACTTTTTGGTGGGGGCCCAAACCAACCAGTCATTTCCGCCACAGTCGTGTGGCAGACCTTGTGGCTGAAATTATGGGTTTGTTAAAGTGTGCATGTCCTGTTTATACAACATAAGGGTGGGTGGGAGGGCCCAAGGACAATTCCATCTTGCACCTCTTTTTTATTTTTTATTTATCTCTGCATCATGTGATGTTCGGGGCTAATTTTTTTTAAGTGCCATCCTGTCTGACACTGCAGTGCCACTCCTAGATGGGCCAGGTGTTTGTGCCGCCCTCTTGGGTCGCTTAGCTTAGTCATCCAGCAACCTTGGTGCAAATTTTAGGGCTAAAAATAATATTGTGAGGTGTGAGGTGTTCAGAATAGACTGGAAATGAGTGGAAATTATGGTTATTGAGGTTAATAATACTATGGGATCAAAATTACCCCCAAATTCTATGATTTAAGCTGTTTTTGAGGGGTTTTTGAAGAGAAAAAAACACCCGAATCCAAAACACACCTGAATCAGACAAAACATTTTCAGGGAGGTTTTGTCAAAACGCGTCCGAATCCAAAACACGGCCGCGGAACCGAATCCAAAACCAAAACCCAAAAAATTTCCGGGGCACATCTCTAATTTTTAGACATATTGTCATTCAGTCTGACTGATAGAAACAGCAAACTTTGATATACTAATATCTAAACTACATTTATTGACCAGTGATTCCCAGTTTATATATACACATTAACTATTAATGAGACCACAACACACTTGGAGAAAATACTTTATTGAAATAACAATTTATTCAATCACCTATCAAACTACTCTGTCCCAATATTTGACTGCTTAAAATGATGGATTAATAATGTCTGGGATCTAGAGTTGGATATGGATTTGAACCGAGTAAAGAATACACATATACAGATAACGATTACTGCAATAGACGAGATATTGTGTCGATATTTATAAAATAAAATAAAAGACAAACGGAGCAGACATTTTTTCTTTTTCTTCTTTCTTTATTATAATTTTCACATATTTCTATTTCAAGCAGAACTATGTAATCTGTGTAATTGGGTTTAACGTCTATATTTCACTGTTGCCAAGCCATCTGTTAAGACAGAGATCTTAATATAATTATTAAAAATGATTTTTAAAACAATATGTGTGCACCTTACCGATACACCCCCTTATCTCTTTTTGTCCTTCAGTATATGAATGGTTGTCCTAGGTAACACCCCCATTAAGCAAGTGGGATACATCTAATATATATATGGGGTGACCCTTTTTCTTTGTTGGTTCAAGGTAACCAAATATCCATTCATATAACAGTGTGCAGATAAAGTTGGTTCTCTTCAATGATTAGAGATCTCAGTAATACTAGCTGCTCCTCCACTTCCTGGTCATTTGTAGGTGGAGCCTGATACCGCACTGGGAGAGTGGCAGCCAGGGGCCAAATACATCAAGCATTAGTCATTTGGTTAGAATGTACTGTAAACTAGAAGCACACAGCGTTGCTTGGAGTTTGCAAGTGAAAAATATTTAGGAGTAATTTATTTTAAATGTTGAACAGATGGGAAAGTGTGGTGAGCAGTCTCATTAAAATGGATTGGGATACCAGAACTTGTGTTGTCTACTAAGACTGCAATTTTGTGCTTGCGGTGCCTCAGTGTCACTCTATTGATGTCAGGAGGACACAAAATATTGAGAAGACAAATATTGCATTGGCATGGAGGATTCTATTTCCAGACTTAATTTAAAACCATCAAATAAAATTAAAAGAAAATCCTTTCTTCTGTCCCTTTAAGGAAAATTCACAAACATGAAAAATGCAGACCCACTCTTTCTATTTATTTGCAAAGTACATGTATTTATCTGTGTATATCATTGTGCAAGCCCACTAACTGGCACCTGGCAGTATCACCAGATAATCCATTTGAGTCAACTTTTCAGGTTTTTGAAACTACCTAGAAATAGATCCATTATGGCGGAAACAGAGGAACTAGACATCAATGTCCAAACAAGGAATTTGGAAAATTGCCTTTATTAATCATGAGCATGAGGGGGCATTGGGACTGTATTTGTTATATGTGTCATTTTGTGAATGTCATCTTTTCATTAATAGTAGAAAGAGCAATAAAGTTTTCCGCACTAGGATATAGATAGTTTTAGTCTGGGAATTTGGGACTCAGTAGTTTGGATAAATATCTTTCCTAGTATTATTTAGATGCCCCTGTTGGGTGCAACCCTCCAATTATAGTAATATGAAAAATTACAAAAGACCTGATATGCACCAAACATAATCACCATCTGTGCCTTACCAATAATAAAAGTTATCTGTAGTACTATTAATAGTTAGTAGCCCTTGTATATGCGGACTGTGACAAATTAATTTTGAGTGCAAAACACACTGTTACTATGTGCCATTGTGACTAACTATAAGTTTGAGTAGTACCCGACAATAGTGATTAGCATTAACAAATTTTATTAACAGTAATATTCTTCACTAGTAGAGAAACATACGGGCAACAATACTTTTGTCATGATCGTCTGGCTGCATGAAATTCATGTGTAAAGAACACTGTGACCATAAGGGAAATACAATATCAGAAGTGTTAATCCAAAATTATATATACTCATGATATTAGAGTCACAATTTAGATAATTTACGTGACCATTATGGATACTCAATTACAGATGTGTATCTAAGTGCAACTAATTGGTGTTACAGTATATCATACACTAGATACTTATTATCCACACTGTGAACTGTGTACCATAAATATTTCAGTCCAGCACAAGACATCAGTATTAGTGTGTGTGAATTATTGGTAGCACGCACGAGGTGACTCGCAATATATATATATATATATATATATATATATATATATATTATATACAATGGAGAATGAGGGCGGCACTCACGCAGACTGTTGCAGGTGTAGAAAAATCAGTTTTATTGATCCGACATGTTTCGGGGACTAGCCCCGTCCTCAGGGCCTTAACAACCCAAACTGAACATAAGACAAACATATATACCCTACCCAAACCATACAATCATGATAAAATGCCACTCACCTGCTCCACGGCGCCATGCTGACTTCCAGACGCCGAACAGCGCTGTCACGTCGCTCACCCCTGGCGTCATCCACCAGCGCCGCGTCTCCATCTCCTAGGTAACCAGACGCTACGCTCGCTGGGCGCCGGGGGATACTCTGTTGTACCGTGCTGACGACCCGTGATGTCATCTTACGGCGCTAGTAGTGCGGTTACCGTGGCAACCATACAAAGCTGGGTGATAAAAACAGAACAAAGACATACAAAAAAATATATAAACAATATGTTGCATCACTGCCCTACCACCTAGATGATAATGGGTTATCGACACATGACAACATGTTGTAAGAACTATACTAAGCTTTAAAAAAGCTATGACATTCTGATGCTGACCTATATAACAATCTGAAGATCTCTACAGACTAAACCACAGTTTACAGAGATAGAGGTTGATACTTTTACCAAATAATATATAATATATGGTATAAAAGCCATTTCTAGCCCCTACACTATGGCATAATTACTAAACATTTAATGTAGGGAAAATTCAGTCCTTACAAAAAACTCTGAAGGCCAAGATTTTCATTCAGGCCTCGAGGGGATAGGGTTCCCAGTTTATAAATCCATCTGGACTCATGTTGTAATAATGCTCGATCCCTATCTCCCCCTCTTAGTGTCTTGGGGACATGGTCTATCAGGATGGCCCTAATACTAGCCACCCCATGTTTAAATTCCAAACAGTGGCGAGCAAACGGTTAGTCACTCTGACCCTTTTCTAATGCTTTTTTAATTGCACTCCTATGTAGGGCCATGCGTTCACGGAACTGGCGTATGGTCTTACCCACATAGGCAAGACCACATGGGCATGTCAAAAGGTACACCACATGTGTGGAAGTGCATGTTAGGCGATGTTTAATGGGGATCTTCTTACCAGTTAGGGGATGGTTAAATGTATTTCCCGTCATTAGTGTGTTGCAAGTAGCGCAACCCAAACACCTAAAGCACCCCAATTTAGTTCTCAAAAAATGGGTTTCCTGTGCGCTGGTGAGTTGGGTGACGTCTAATTTGACTATGTGGTCACTGATGTTCCGGCCCCTTGTGTAACTAGGCAACAGTGAGGTATGGGCCAATGATGACAAAGCTCCATCCGTCTGTATGATAGGCCATAATGCTTTAGCCTTTTTAATGTTCCTATTTGAGGCCGTGGTAAATTTAGTGACCCAAGGGAGTTTGGGGTTATTATTCCTTCTGGATTTAACTGCGGGGCATAATGCTTGTTCTCGTGGAACACTAAGGGCTTTAGATTTTGCTTTTTCTAGTTCCCCTAAGGGGTAACCCCGTTGTGCAAACTTAAGCAGCATGTTATCCATGGCTGACTCAGTATCATTTGGATCTGATGTAATGCGTCTAACCCTCATAAATTGGGAAAAGGGTAAACCCCTTTTCAATGAACCAGGGTGAAAACTGCGATAGTCTAGTAGCATGTTTCTATCAGTCGTCTTAACAAATAAAGATGTTGACAGTTTGCCCTGATTGATGGTAATGGCCACGTCAAGGTAATTAACCGTAGTATCATCAATGATATACGTGAATTGTACAGGGTGCTGGGTTGCGTTATGGACCTCCCACAAGTTAATCAACTCCTCTCTAGACCCCTGCCATAATACTATTAAATCATCAATGTACCTTCTAAAATAAACCACCTTAGGCTCAATAATAGGGTCCAGGTGGAACATTTGGGTTTCCACCTGATACATAAATGCGTTTGCGTACGATGGGGCCACAGCGGACCCCATCGCACACCCCGCAAGTTGCAAGAAAAATCGACCATTAAAGACAAAATAATTCCGTCTTAAGACCTTGTCCAACAATGACAGAAAAAATGATATATCTGGACCTTAATAGATGGCATTATCTTGAATAAGGGCTCTCACAGCTTCAATACCCGCCTCATGCGGTATACATGTGTATAAGCTGGTGACATCCGAACTGCAAAGCAACACCCCCTCAGGTAAATCACCCAGGGCTTGTAGCTGTAGCAGAAGGGATGTGGTATCTTTTAAATAAGAAGGGAGAGATTGAATACATGGGTTCAAATAGGCATCTAAGTATACAGAAATAGGGTAGTATAACGACCCTCTAGCAGACACAATAGGCCTGCCAGGCGGGTCCACCAAAGTTTTATGAACCTTAGGCACCGTGTAAAACAACGGGGCCTTAGGATGTTCAATAGTAAGAGCCCTTACTACATCATCTACAATTATGCCCTGTACCTTAGCTGTTAACAGAAATGTATCTAATTCCCTTTTAAATTCTTTGGTAGGGTCCATCGTGAGCCTCTTATAAACCTTGGTATCTTTAAGTTGACGCTCACATTCTTTAATATATTCATCAAGGTTTAGTATCACGATAGACCCGCCCTTATCAGCCTTACGAACTACTATGTCAGTTCGAAGGGACAAGTTCCGCAGGGTAATCATCTCAGATCTAGTAAGGTTAAGATGAATCTGATCCGACTTAGAACTAATGTCCTCAGTCTCCAACATCCGCAAAAATGTCCTGATTGAAGGATTCAGGCTCGGGGGGTCAAAGTTAGATCGCGGGGCTATCCGGCGTAACTGAATGGGAACCTCAGACTCTGAACGATTAACGGACCGTGAGTTGAAGTATTCCTGCCGCCTCAAAGTTCTTCCTAATCTATGTAATTCCACTTTCTTTTCCAAAGGATCCGGGAGAACAGTGGGCACAAAAGACAGTCCTTTCGCTAATAGATGATATTCTTGGTCTGTTAATGGTGCCGAAGATAGATTAAAAACCAATTCTTTTAAGCTCTTGGCGGTTTTTGTGCGAATGATCCTTTGATTTTGTTTCGCCCTCCGCGTCCTCTCCCTCTTCCTGGTTGGGGGGTACGATTGGACCGGGTGCGAATGCCCTGTGCTCCTTGGCCTAAAGGGAAGGCTCCTTCAGACTGGGATGTACTGCCAGCGGGTCCTTCTGAGTCGCTTGCTGAGGTACTGGCCCCCGTGCGTTGTTCCCTCCGCCATCGTGAGTTTGAACATCAGTGACCACATAGTCAAATTAGACGTCACCCAACTCACCAGCGCACAGGAAACCCATTTTTTGAGAACTAAATTGGGGTGCTTTAGGTGTTTGGGTTGCGCTACTTGCAACACACTAATGACGGGAAATACCTTTAACCATCCCCTAACTGGTAAGAAGATCCCCATTAAACATCGCCTAACATGCACTTCCACACATGTGGTGTACCTTTTGACATGCCCATGTGGTCTTGCCTATGTGGGTAAGACCATACGCCAGTTCCGTGAACGCATGGCCCTACATAGGAGTGCAATTAAAAAAGCATTAGAAAAGGGTCAGAGTGACCAACCGTTTGCTCGCCACTGTTTGGAATTTAAACATGGGGTGGCTAGTATTAGGGCCATCCTGATAGACCATGTCCCCAAGACACTAAGAGGGGGAGATAGGGATCGAGCATTATTACAACATGAGTCCAGATGGATTTATAAACTGGGAACCCTATCCCCTCGAGGCCTGAATGAAAATCTTGGCCTTCAGAGTTTTTTGTAAGGACTGAATTTTCCCTACATTAAATGTTTAGTAATTATGCCATAGTGTAGGGGCTAGAAATGGCTTTTATACCATATATTATATATTATTTGGTAAAAGTATCAACCTCTATCTCTGTAAACTGTGGTTTAGTCTGTAGAGATCTTCAGATTGTTATATAGGTCAGCATCAGAATGTCATAGCTTTTTTAAAGCTTAGTATAGTTCTTACAACATGTTGTCATGTGTCGATAACCCATTATCATCTAGGTGGTAGGGCAGTGATGCAACATATTGTTTATATATTTTTTTGTATGTCTTTGTTCTGTTTTTATCACCCAGCTTTGTATGGTTGCCACGGTAACCGCACTACTAGCGCCGTAAGATGACATCACGGGTCGTCAGCACGGTACAACAGAGTATCCCCCGGCGCCCAGCGAGCGTAGCGTCTGGTTACCTAGGAGATGGAGACGCGGCGCTGCTGGATGACGCCAGGGGTGAGCAACGTGACAGCGCTGTTCGGCGTCTGGAAGTCAGCATGGCGCCGTGGAGCAGGTGAGTGGCATTTTATCATGATTGTATGGTTTGGGTAGGGTATATATGTTTGTCTTATGTTCAGTTTGGGTTGTTAAGGCCCTGAGGACGGGGCTAGTCCCCGAAACATGTCGGATCAATAAAACTGATTTTTCTACACCTGCAACAGTCTGCGTGAGTGCCGCCCTCATTCTCCATTGTATACACTGAGGTATTTATCTCTGGGAGGGCACCGCAGCACCTTAAACAGATTGCATGAGGAGTGCCGGGATTCTTTGTATGTATATATATTATATATATATATATATATACAAGACAAATAAGAGACGTGACACAAATAGTAATTTTAAATCTTTATTCACATTTTTCATACATTTTCTTCACAACTTTTTCTTTACTTTGCTTTGATAGCATATTTGAGGTTAACGATAGAACTAATAAATTACATTATCTGTACGCCATACAGGCGTTTATTTGAGTTTATTTCATTGCTACCTGATTTTAATTAATAAAATTTATTTTAACAGCGATTCATTTAAAAGGGGACGGAGTGCACCCATATAAAACCAATTTCTTTCTCTCTTTTCTAATTTTTCATCTTTTCATTAATTGAAGATCTGAAGATATTTTCCACAAAATTAGGATTGTGCAAATGTGTCCCACATAGCGTTCTTTAAGAAACCCAATCTTTGCCACTTCAGATGTGATGTGATGAGAGAAATTATTTGCAGATGACGCTATGTTGGTCATAAACCCATGCAGAGCCTTCCCAGCAGGCAGCATATTTTTTTTATTCACAAGAATGTGCCTGGTAGTAATAGAAGCTCCTCTGGAGTAATTACTCTGCAGTGATTACATTCTGCACTAAAGGAGGACAGCCGTACTCTTCTTCTCTTATTAGACAAACAAGAGTCCTAATCATTGGGGATTTTAATTATCCTTACATAAATTGGAACAATGTATCATGTGTTACAGCTAGGAAAATTGGTTCTGAAATATACTAAAAGATCAATACTTGTCTCAAGTAATCATGAAGCCTACTAGAAACAGGACTTTGCTGGAACTAGTACTAACTAATAATGTAGAGATAATAAAATATACTAAAGTAGGGGAGACCTTGGGAAACAGCGATCATAATATGGTCACATTCAAAATTAGTTTTCAAAAAACATCACTATAAGGGTTTTACCAAGACTTTTAATTTTAGAAAAGCGAATTTCGACGGACTGAAACAAGCACTAAAAGATATTGACTGGGACACTTTTTCCATGGTAAGAACACTGCTGAAATATGGGATGCTTTTAAAAGTTTGCTTGATAAATATATTCATAAATTCATTCCTGTCAGGAACCACAGTTCACGCACTGCTCGCACACGCCACTTACCGGCACGCTGGTGTATTCTGCGCCGCAAATCAGCCGCTGGCAGACTGGCAGAGTCACATGATCCAGAGTCATATGATCCAGGTATCCAGGTAATTACTTCCTGGTTCTGTGCATGCTGCTGCTGCTTCCGGCAGCAACCAATCAGAATCCTTCTTGGGGGATATAAGCAGGCTTCCCAGAGTCCTCATTGCCTTGAACAACTTGTCAGTTCTCCTGCAAGTTCTCCAGCGTCGCTCTCAAGGCTCCAAGCTTGCTCCAGAGATCCGTTTACCTGTGTCCTGCTGTACCTGCCTTTCCTGGTTACTTACTTGCCGCCAGAGACTTCCACTATCTCCATCTCAGTGTGTTACCAGTCTGCGGTGCTCAGTCCAGGATTCCCCTCACAGGCTCCGGATATCCTCAGCTACCCAAGCACTCCAGAGTTCACCATCTCCGATATACTTACCTTTTCATGTCACCATCGGACTCACCATCGATGGTTAAGCACTTCAGTATAATCCGGTATTAAGCATCCCTGTATACCCGAGTGTCTCACAGCCTCCACAGAGGAACCTGAGCAGAGGGCCGCGACCTGCCGGTCAGGCACAGCAAAGACCATATCCCCTGGCGGGGGTCACTGGCGAAAACCCCTGGCGAGTTAGACTCCGTGCCTCTGCTTCAGGTCTCGCCAACTCTCTGTGCTCACTGTGTAAACTTCCAGAGTGCTCCAGCATATGACTTGTCCATATCTCAAGCCACCTAACTTCTGCCTCCCTGCGCCCTCCACTGGCTCACCCAGGTCATTACCGGAAACACAATCAGACCAGCCCGTGACAGATTGTTCAAGGCCGAGACTCGGCACATGACCACGGTGTGGGCCCAGCGGCTCTTCAGGATGTTATTTCACGAATAGAGACACAGGAAGCCACACAGCAGCAAGTCACTACCTACCTACAGGAAGTGTCCACTCACTTGGATGCCCTCCAGCAGTCACTCAGGTCACCTGCCCCTGTAGTGTCCACTCCACCAGCTGCTCATTCTTCTGTGTCATAGAAACATAGAAACATAGAATTTGTCGGCAGATAAGAACCACTTGGCCCATCTAGTCTGCCCCTTTTTTTTTTTTATATATTATTTTTTTTTATCACTAACCTTATTTGATCCTTATTTCTTTGTAAGGATATCCTTATGTCTATCCCATGCATGTTTAAATTGCTCTACTGTCTTAGCCTCTACCACCTCTGATGGGAGGCTATTCCACTTGTCCACTACCCTTTCTGTGAAATAATTTTTCCGCAAATTTCCCCTGAACCTCCCCCCCTCCAGTCTCAGTGCATGTCCTCGTGTCCTATTGCTTCTCTTCATTTGGAGAATGTTTCCCTCCTGGACTTTGTTAAAACCCTTCATATATTTGAAAGTTTCTATCATGTCGCCCCTTTCTCTTCTCTGCTCCAAACTATACATATTGAGATTTCTTAGTCTTTCTGGGTATGTTTTGTGATGTAGGCCATGCACCATTTTAGTTGCCCTCCTTTGTACAGTTTCTAATGTATTAATATCCTTTTGAAGATATGGCCTCCAGAACTGAATACAGTATTCTAGATGAGGCCGTACCAATGACCTATACAGTGGCATTATTACTTCTTTCTTTCTGCTGCTGATTCCTCTCCCAATGCAGCCAAGTATCTGACTAGCCTTCCTCATTGCCTTGTTACATTGCTTACCTGCCTTTAAGTCATCTGAAATAGTGACTCCTAGATCCCTTTCCTCCTCAGTAGTTTCCAGTATAGTGCCATTAATACTGTATTTAGCTTTAGGATTTTTGAGACCCAAGTGCATGATTTTGCATTTTTTGGCATTAAACTGTAATTGCCAGACTCTTGACCATTCCTCTAGTCTACCTAGATCCTCAATCATTTGTTTTACCCCACCTGGTGTGTCTACCCTGTTGCATACCTTTGTGTCATCTGCAAAAAGGCATACTTTCCCTTTAATCCCATTTGCAATGTCACCAATAAAGATATTGAAAAGCACTGGTCCAAGTACAGATCCCTGGGGTACTCCACTGGTAACATTTCCCTCCTGTGAATGCACTCCATTTACCACAACTCTCTGTTTTCTATCCTTCAACCAAGATCTTATCCATTCAATAATCCTAATATCCAATCCCAAACTTTCAAGTTTATTTAGCAGTCTGCGATGTGGAACTGTGTCAAAAGCCTTACTAAAGTCAAGATAAGCTATATCCATGGCTCCACCTTTATCCATCACTTTAGTCACACAATCAAAAAAGTCAATAAGATTTGTTTGACATGATCTTCCCCCAGTGAATCCATGCTGTTTGGGATCCAGTAAATTGCCGGATTTGAGATGATCTACAACTCTTTCTTTTAAGAGTGTTTCCATCAATTTCCCTACTACTGATGTAAGACTCACTGGTCTGTAGTTGTTTGCCTCTTCCTTGCTTCCACTTTTGTGCAGTGGGACTACGTTTGCTCTTTTCCAGTCCCCTGGAATTTCTCCTGTAGCTAATGACTGGTTGAATAATTCTGTCAATGGTGCTACCAGCACCTCTTTAAGTTCTTTTAGTATCCTTGGATGTATCCCATCTGGCCCCATAGATTTGTCCACTTTCAGCTTTGAGAGTTCTGTTAGGACCTTCTCCTCTGTAAATGTACTTGTTTCATTTTCCTGAATATCCCTGCAACTTAACTGTGGCCCCTTCCCCTCTCTTTCAGTAGTAAATACTGAGCAAAAATAATCATTAAGATGATCTGCTATTAAATTGTCTCCCTCAACAAGATTCCCAGTGTCCGTCTTTAGTTTTATAATTCCGCCTTTTGTTTTTCTTTTTTCGCTTATATACCTAAAAAAAGTTTTGCCTCCTTTACCCACTGACTGGGCCATTTTCTCCTCAGCTTGTGCCTTTGCACATCTGATTACCTTCTTTGTCTCCTTCTGTCTAACAAGATATATCTTTTTGTCTTCATTATTTTGTGTCTGCTTATATTTCCTAAAAGCCATCTTTTTTGCTCTCACAATATTTGCTACTTCTTTTGCAAACCACACTGGCTTCCTTTTCCTTGTGTTTTTCCTAACAGTTTTGATACAAAGGTCTGTTGCCTTCAATATTGCACATTTGAATGTTTTCCACCTCTCCTGCACTGTTTCCAAGTTCCTCCACTCTGCCAAAGAATCGTTTACACATTTTCCCATCCCTACAAAATCAGCCTTCCTAAAATCCAACACCTTTGTTTTTGTATGGGACGAGTCAGTCTCTGTCTTAATGCTGAACCATACTGCTTGATGATCACTGGATCCGAGGTTTTCACCCACTTTTACGTCTGATAATCTGTCTCCATTTGTAAGTATTAAGTCTAATATTGCGTCTTTCCGAGTGGGCTCCCTCACCAATTGGTGGAGGGATGCTCCCTGAAGGGAATTTAAAATGTTCCTACTTCTAGTGGAACTAGCAACAGACACCTCCCAGTTTACATCAGGAAGATTAAAGTCTCCCATGATTATTACCTCTCCTTTTAATGCCATTTTAGTTATGTCCTGCAATAGGTTCTTGTCAAGTTCCTCTTCCTGACCTGGTGGCCTGTATATCACGCCAATACGAATAATCAACTTTTCCCCTGTTTCTATGGTCACCCAAAGGGCCTCAGTTTTTTCTTCAATACTTTGTATTAATGTAGTATTTATGGCATTTTTTACATACATTGTGTCTGTCTCTCACTTACAGCTTCCTGCTCCTAATAAATATGCTGGCAACCCCAAGCTCTGTAGAGGATTTCTCAATCAATGTGACATCCAATTTGAACTACAACCACAGAATTTCCCTTCTGCTAGGACCAAGATAGCTTACATTGTCTCCCTGCTAACTGGTTCAGCTTTAAGTTGGGTATCACCGCTGTGGGAAAGGTCTGACCCTTTACTCACTGATTACGTCAAATTTGTTTCCGTATTCAGATGCATATTCGACGAGCCAGGTCGAGCAGCGTCCGCCTCTACAGAGATACTCCGTATTAAACAAGGCTCCCGTCCCATGGGACAATTTGTAGTCCAATTCCAGACCTTGGCTTCCGAATTAAAGTGGAACAATGAAGCACTAACTGCTGCTTTCTGGCTAGGAGTATTGGAGCGCATTAAGGACGAATTGGCTACCCGTGATCTTCCAGTTCAGTTAGAAGATTTAATCTCCCTGTGTGTTAAAATAGACCTACGTCTCAGAGAGAGAGGTCTAGAGCGGCAGGGAAAAGTTTTCTCCAGAGTTTCTTCCCCGCCTCTGCATTGTCCAGTGACTGCTAGCACAGAAGAATGTAAGCAAACAGGTAGATCTAGGCTCTCACCAGAAGAACGATCCAGGAGGCAAAAAGAGAAATTATGTTTGTATTGTGCCGCTTCCGGTCACTTTATCGGGTTCTGTCCTGAGCGTCCGGGAAAACACCAAGCCCTAACCTGCAATGGGGGAGTAGGGTTAGGCCGTTTAATAAAGTCTCCGCCTTCTTCTGAATTAGTACTTCCAGTTACCCTTGTGACTCCAGCAGGTTCCTATCATGTCTCTGCCCTGGCGGACTCTGGGGCAGCAGGGAACTTCATTACCTCAGACCTTGTAAAAAAAATTAATATTTCAGTCTCTTCATTGTCTCCGCACCTCTATCTGACTGCAGTCGATGGTAATAAAATTCTTGGCAGTGATATCACACATCAGACAGCTTCTGTTACCATCCAAGTGGGGGTTCTTCATCAGGATCGCATTGAGTTTCTCATCATTCCTAAATCTTCTTACGACATTGTGCTAGGTTTGCCGTGGTTACGACTCCACAATCCTCGCATCAATTGGGCCTCACTTCAGATTGAGGAATGGAGTGATTATTGCCAGAAGCATTGCATAAGTGAAGTAACTGCTATCCGGTCCACTGAGAATAAGCCCTTTGCCAGAACTCGGGAGTTGCTATCTAGGGCGGTGTGGTGGCCCTCGGTGGCTAAGGATGTGGATCAGTGGGTTCGGGCATGTGACATCTGTGCCCGAAATAAGACTCCTAGAGGGGTTCCTGTTGGCCCATTACATCCACTCTCTATCCCATCTAAGCCATGGACCCACATTTCAATGGATTTTGTGGTGGACCTCGGGGATGACAGCCATCTGGGTTGTCGTTGACAGGTTTTCGAAGATGGCGCACTTCGTTCCACTGGTTGGGCTGCCATCAGCCAGACGCCTGTCTGAATTATTTATGCTGCATGTTGTGCGTCTCCACGGGTTGCCACTTGATGTGGTCTCTGACCGCGGATCCCAGTTTGTGGCCAAATTCTGGAGGGCATTTTGTTCCGATCTCCAGATTTCTGTCAGCTTGTCGTCAGGCTACCATCCGCAGTCTAATGGGCAGACTGAAAGGGTGAACCAGTCCTTGGAGCAGTTCCTCAGGTGTTATGTCTCCAAGTGTCAGACTGACTGGGTTGCTCATCTGTCCATGGCGGAGTTTGCCTATAACAACGCGGCTCACTCTGCTACAGGGATCTCTCCCTTCCTTTGTGTGTATGGGCATCATCCTAAGGCCAATTCTTTTGACCCCCTGGACTCCACGCCTGGTGGTTCCTCTGTGGTTTCGGTCCTTAGAGGTATTTGGCGGAAAGTGAAGAAAGCCCTTGTGTCTGTGTCATTAGTGACCAAAAGGGTTTTTGATAAGCGGAAAAGACCCTGCAGCTTCAAATTAGGAGACTTCGTCTGGTTGTCTACCAAGAATTTGAAGTTGAGACAGCCATCTCATAAGTTAGGGCCCCGGTTCATCGGCCCTTATAAGATCACCAGGGTTATCAATCCGGTGGCATTTCAGTTAGATCTGCCCCGTTCTTTGGGTATCAATAAAACATTTCATTGTTCCCTTTTAAAACGGGCGATTAGTAATCCTTCTTCCAGTGGAAGACCTTCCCCTCTTCTGATACGTGGCCAGAGGGAGTTTGTTGTTGAAAGGATTCTTGACTCCAAGGTGGTTCGGGGTCGGCTGTCAATTTTGGTGCACTGGAAGGGGTATGGCCCGGAGGAGCGGTCGTGGGTGCGCAGTTGTGATCTTCATGCCCCCAGACTGATACGCTCTTTCTTCTCGCAGTTCCCCGATAAACCCGGTGGTAGGGGTTCTTTGACCCCTCGTCAGAGGGGGGGTACTGTTAGGGTCTCCTGCCCTGTGCTGCCACGTCGTCATGGCAACCGGGAGACAAGTGCTAGTGGAGTAACCTGAGCGCAGCTGATACTCCGGTTCGGGTCTTTTGCTGTGCAGTGGTTATAGGCTCTGTGCACGGCAGGGGATCCGGTGCTGGTTTTTGTGCTCACAGTCTGTGAGGTCTGAGTGGGGCGTGGACAGCACCTGCTTTATAAGGCCTCTTTTCAGGGTAAGCAGATGCTGCTGAATCTTTGTTGGTTAGTCAGTTCATGAAAGTTAGCCAGTACTGTGTAGCTTTGTATTTGTTTGTTGCTTACTGCAAATAGGCCTGGGGATTTGGTATTACACTCTGCCAATCCAGACCTAGCAGTAAGACTGGAGTCAGTCGTTTAGCTTGCTGGGGTTCTGTTACCACTCTGTGAACTTAGCAAGTTTGCGGCTGTATTCTAAGACTTGCCTGTCTAATCCTGTCTCACTGTGCTAGGTGTCAGGGGTCAGTTTAGTGGCAGTAAGCTAAAACCTGTGCACTGCAAGTGAGAAATAGGATTGTGGAGACTCTCCTTGTGTCTATCATTCCATCTCTGACCAAGGAGTTTACTGCCACACCCGTTGGTAACCCTTTAGGGTTTTGCTGTTGCCCTTAGCAACAGCATTTCGGGTTCTCTATGTATTAAAACACAACATCTTGCTTTTTCCATCTGTGCAGTTCTAATACAAAGGAGATACCCAGTTCCTTAGCCTCTGGGCTTCTCTGTTCACTTTGTGTGTATTTTGTTACCCTATTACCTTCTGTGTACGTTATGTCATATTCCCCAGTTTGTCTGTGAGTCCATTTGTTTTGCATAACAGTTCAAACACCAGTACATTCCTGCAGACACTGGAGTGCATAACAGTTCTGACACCAGTACTTTCCTGCAGGCACTGGTGTGCATAACACCCTTGCCCGGCCTACCCACAGCATATGAAGAATTTTGTGATGTATTCAGTGAACAGGCTGCTGATGTGTTACCTCCTCATCGTATATGGGATTGCCCCATTGACCTTCTTCCCGGAAAGTCCCCTCCTAAGGGGCGCACATACCCACTCTCGGTACCCGAGACTAAAGCAATGTCTGATTACATTCAGGAAAATCTGCAAAAAGGTTTCATCCGCCCTTCCTCCTCTCCCGGCGGAGTGGGTTTCTTCTTTGTAAAAAAGAAAGATGGAGGCCTGCGTCCCTGCATTGATTACAGAGGCTTAAACAACATAACAGTCAAAAACAGTTATCCTCTTCCTCTCATAACTGAGCTATTCGATCGTGTCAAGGGAGCAAAGGTCTTCACCAAACTGGACCTCAGAGGAGCATATAATTTAATCAGAATCCGTGAGGGTGATGAATGGAAAACAGCTTTCAACACCAGAGATCGGCATTACAAGTACCTTGTAATGCCCTTCAGATTAAGTAATGCCCCTGCAGTTTTTCAACAGTTTGTGAATGATATATTCAGAGATGTATTATACAAGTTCCTCGTAGTATATCTCGACGACATCCTGATATTTTCCCAAGATCTCCAAACCCATCGCAGTCAGGTGAAAGAAGTCCTGTCCCGTTTACGTGCAAATAAATTGTACGGTAAACTCTTCAAGTGTACCTTTGAAGTACCCTCTATAACTTTCTTGGGGTACATTATCTCCGGCTCAAAATTACAGATGGACCCCGAAAACTTGAGGCCATCAACGGTTGGTCCCAGCCAACTACACTAAAGGCTGTCCAGTGCTTCATTGGCTTTGCCAATTATTACAGAATATTTATCAGGGGATTCTCCACGCTCATCTCTCCAATTACAGCCCTGACCAAAAAAGGAGCAAATCCCGCCGCCTGGTCTGAAGAAGCCTTGTCCTCATTCCATCTGCTAAAACAAGCCTTCATCTCAGCTCCTATTCTCCAGCAACCAGACCCTGATAAGCCCTTTTCCCTTGAGGTTGATGCCTCTAATGTGAGTATTGGTGCAGTGCTATCCCAGACCGCGGAAGATGGGAAGCAACATCCATGCTGTTTTTTCTCATGAAAATTCCTTCCTGCAGAGAAAAACTACTCCATTCGCGATCAAGAGTTGTTAGCGATCAAGTTGGCATTGGAAGAGTGGAGGTACTTGTTAGAGGGTGCCAAATTCACCGTAACCATTTTTACAGACCACAAGAACTTGCTCTACCTCCAAACGGTCCAATGCCTGAATCCTCGCCAAGCCCGCTGGTCACTATTCTTCTTGTGTTTTGATTTCAAGATCTTATAACGTCCAGGCTCCCAGAATGTAAAGGCAGACGCGTTATCACGGTCCATGGAGGAAGATGTTCAGCCTCATGACCAGTGTCCCATCATCAGTCCCACTGCCTTTGCCACCACTCACGTGTCTCCTGAATATATGTGTCGCCTGAACTTCGGCCGAAGTTACTATCTTGGGCTCACGCCTCACCGTTTTTCTGGTCATCCCGGGGTTATCAAGACACTTGAACTTGTTCGTCGCTCTTACTGGTGGCCCAAAATTAGGAAAGACGTCCAAGATTTTGTGGCCTCTTGTTCCACATGTGCCCAACATAAAGTACATCGCCAAGCTCCAGCAGGTGCTCTCCTCCCATTGCCCATTCCTACGCGTCCATGGACACACTTATCCATGGACTTCATCTCAGAGCTCCCAAAGTCCCAAGAGTGTAATACCATCTGGGTAGTGGTGGATCGATTCTCAAAGATGGCACACTTTATACCACTCACCGGTCTACCTTCGGCTCCCAAGCTCGCCCAAATATTCATACAGCATATTTTCAAGATTCATGGACTTCCTACAGAAATTGTCTCTGGCCGTGGTGTACAATTCGTAGCCCGCTTCTGGATATCCCTTTGTTCTGCCTTACAAGTGAAGTAAAAATTCTCCACAGCGTACCACCCCCAGTCCAATGGGCAAACGGGGAGGGTCAACCAGGACCTTGAAGCATTCCTCAGGCTGTACATTTCCTCTTCACAGGATAACTGGGTTAGTCTATTTCCTTGGGCAGAGTTTGGCCATCATTTCAGGTACCATACGGCTACGGGTTATTCACCATTCTATATTGTGTAGGTCAACATCCGCGTCCACCTAACTTCGAGGCGCTATCAGCTTTAGAAGTGCCAGCTGCATCTTCTACACTCAAGCACTTCTCTCTAGTTTGGAAAAATGTCCAGGTCTCGCTCAAGAAAGCTTCCAAGTGATATAAAATATTTGCTGATCGCAAACGGCGAGCTGTTCCTCTGCTGAAACCTGGAGACAAAGTTTGTCTCTCCACTCGGAATCTACGTTTAAGGGTTCCTTCCATGAAGTTTGCCCCTCGAATCATAGGCCCATACTCCGTGGAACAAATGATCAATCCTGTGGCATACAAGTTAAAACTACCAGCCTATCTGAGAATACCTAATTCTTTCCACATCTCTTTGCTGCGGCCTCTCATTCTTAACTGCTTCCAAAAATCTTCCCTTGAGTCCCCCAGAGTCTACACCCGTCGAGGAGTTGAGTTCGAGGTCAATAAAATTGTGGATTCTTGCCAGAGATATGGGCATATCCAGTATCTTATCGATTGGAAGGGCTATGGCCCAGAAGAGAGAAGCTGGGTTAATGCCTCTGATGTTCACGCTCCTCGTCTGATCTCAGCCTTCCACAGGGACAATCCTTCCAAGCCTCATGGGTGTTCGGTGCCCACCCTAAAATGGGGGGGGGGGGGGGGGTACTGTCAGGAACCACAGTTCACGCACTACTCGCACACGTCACTTACCGGCACGCTGGTGTATTCTGTGCCGCAGATCAGCCGCTGGTGCTTTCTGTGGTTACTAGCATGATTTCCACTGACTCTGGCAGAGTCACATGATCCAGAGTCACATGAGCCAGAGTCATATGATCCAGGTATCCAGGTAATTACTTCCTGGTTCTGTGCATGCTGCTGTTGCTTCCGGCAGCAACCAATCAGCATCCTTCTTGGGGGATATAAGCAGGCTTCCCAGAGTCCTCATTGCCTTGAAC
Organism: Pseudophryne corroboree; assembly: GCF_028390025.1. Taxonomy (NCBI): domain Eukaryota; kingdom Metazoa; phylum Chordata; class Amphibia; order Anura; family Myobatrachidae; genus Pseudophryne; species Pseudophryne corroboree. The sequence goes on from NC_086448.1 coordinate 124,466,737, forward strand.
AACTTGTCAGTTCTCCTGCAAGTTCTCCAGCGTCGCTCTCAAGGCTCCAAGCTTGCTCCAGAGATCCGTTTACCTGTGTCCTGCTGTACCTGCCTTTCCTGGTTACTTACTTGCCGCCAGAGACTTCCACTATCTCCATCTCAGTGTGTTACCAGTCTGCGGTGCTCAGTCCAGGATTCCCCTCACAGGCTCCGGATATCCTCAGCTACCCAAGCACTCCAGAGTTCACCATCTCCGATATACTTACCTTTTCATGTCACCATCGGACTCACCATCGATGGTTAAGCACTTCAGTATAATCCAGTATTAAGCATCCCTGTATACCCGAGTGTCTCACAGCCTCCACAGAGGAACCTGAGCAGAGGGCCGCGACCTGCCCGTCAGGCGCAGCGAAGACCATATCCCCTGGCGGGGGTCACTGGCAAAAACCCCTGGCGAGTTAGACTCCACACCTCTGCTTCAGGTCTCACCAATTCTCTGTGCTCACTGTGTAAACTTCCAGAGTGCTCCAGCATATGACTTGTCCATATCGCAAGCCACCTAACTTCTGCCTCCCTGTGCCCTCCACTGGCTCACCCAGGTCATTACCGGGAACACAATCAGACCAGCCCGTGACAATTCCCATGAGCAGCAAACAAAGGGGTTCAAATACAAACTGATGTGGCGTAATAAAAAGGTTAAGGATGTAATGGTTAAAAAGAGGCATGCTTTCAAAGCGTTTAAATCAGATGGGAAGGCGGGCTCATTACACTACTACAAGGAATGTAACAGTGGCGTCACAGGGTGGGTGCGGGGGTTGCGGCCCGCACCCGGGTGTCATCCGCCGAGGGGTAACACCAAAGTGCCAGCTCCTGCTCAGTGAAAGGAGGCGGGCGCTGCATTGTAACATTATGAGCAGCAACCCGGCTCCTATCACCATCACTATTTCATATGACCGCATTGTATGTGGTTCCATTTAATGGGCCATTTCTGTGATCTGTGTATGCACATGTGTATGTATACGGGTGCCATTTGCATTATTCTGATGAAACCGACTACCCTTACGTCAGAGAAACGCATCATTAGGGCTTGAGCTGAAATATCCACGATCCTGACCGCCTCTGCATACCTGAGTTCAGGCACACAGCTGATTCCCTTTGCCGCATCTGAGCCGCGTCTGCTCCCCACCGGACCTGCCAACGTCCACACACCGTCATGCTTGGGACCTGCCATCGTCTCCACATTACTGCTCCCGCATTGCCTGGCTGTCCTTGTGCCATAGGACACGGCAGCTTCATCATCATATTTGCGGTGAGCTTAGTACCTTGTTGATTGATGTGTGTGTGGGGGGACAAGTAGTGAAGCAACACGCTGGCTAGGAGACTTTAAAATCAAACTCCTTCAGGTGGCTATAAATAAGCACAGCAAGAATGCTTATGTGAACACATAATCTACAATAATCGTCTGCCTTCCAATGTTCTCCTTTAGAGTCTAAAGTGGGGGACTCTCTATAGCAGCGGTGGCCAACCCGCGGCTCTCGAGCAGCATGCGGCTCTTTCATCCTCCACATGCGGCTCGATGCGCTCCTGGCCATCGCTGCCCGACACACCAGACTCGCAGCAGCAGGTCTCCAGCGGCGGTGTGTATCTTCAATTCTGTGGCGGCCCGTGAGCCAATCAGAGCTCACGGACCGGCAGCTAAGGCTCCTGATTGGCTGCCGGTCCGCGAGCTCTGATTGGCTCACGGGCTGGTGCCGAATTGAAGATACACAGCGCCGCCGGAGACGGAGGGGTAGGAGAGGTGTGCGCTGTGCCCTCTTTCCCCTCACAGCAGCATGGTAAGCAGCACTTTGTTTTTTTTTTTTGTTTTTTGGGGGGGGGTGAGGCACTGTGGCGGCATATGTATCAGCACTGGGGGCATGTGTATCTGCACTGTGGGGGCATATGAGGCACTGTGGGGGCATGTGTATCTGCACTGGGGGCATATGAGGCACTGTCTGTGGGCATATCTGGCACTGTGGGGGCATGTGTACCTGCACTGGGGCATATCTGAACTGGGGCATATCTGGCACTGTGTGGGCATTTCTGGCACTGTATGTGCATGTGTATCTACACTGGGGGCATATGAGGCACTGTGGGGGCATGTGTACCTGCACTGGGGCATATCTGGCACTGTGTGGGCATATCTGGCACTGTATGGGCATGTGTATCTGTACTGGGGCATATCTGGCACTGTGTGGGCATATCTGGCACTGTGTGGGCATGTGTATCTGCCTAAGGCGCGCGCATGATAGTGGCTCTTGCACTTGCCTATGGATCTTTTCTGGCTCTTTGCCTCCGACTGGTTGGCCACCCCTGCTCTATAGGATTACAAAGTTTATTTCCAGCAGAAACAACTAGACACTTAATTGCAAACCAAATGGGACATTCAGTGGTGGCCAGTGGATTCTAAAGCTCTGTTTATTCAGCAATACTGTTGTTTTTATATGTTTAATATTTCAATATTTTAATAAATTGTTTTGTACTACTTTACTATCTTGCGCTCTCTTGTATAGTTACATAAGTATATTTATATCTATATTATATATAGCATATACAGTAGGAGTACTTGGATACCTCCAATGTTATTAATAGGAACCAGCATGGTTTCATGAGGTACAGGTCATGCCAAACTAACTTAATTAGCTTCTACAAGCAACTGAGCAAAAATCTTGACCAGGGTAACGCAGTAGATGTGGTCTATTTAGACTTTGCAAAAGCTTTTGACACAGTGCCTCACAGGAGGCTAATTTTCAAACTAAAGGGGGGTACTCACAGAGCGATATTCTAAGCAATCTGACTAGATTGCTTAGGATTTAACATTATCGTTCCGTGTGTACCCCCTACAGCGATAGCGATGCGCAGCCCCGCGCATCGCTATCGCTGGTGCTAGATTGGCCTGCATGCAGGCCAATCTAGCGGGTCGCTCACTTCACCCGCTGGGTGAAATGAGCGCCCCCTAGTCTCCCCCCGCATGCTCAGCACAGATTGCGCTGTGCTGAGCGGCGGGAGAGATGTGTGCTGAGCGGTTCGCTCAGCACACATCTCTCCCACATCGGCCCGTCTATATGGGCCTTAAGAGAGCTCAGCCTAGGAAACATCATTTGTACTTGGGTAAGTAATTGGCTAGATAATGGGGAACAGCGAGTTATGATTAATGGGATATTCTCCAACTGGGCCAAGTGTACTCAGTGAAATACCGCAAGGGTCAGTACTCAGGCCACTACTGTTTAATATATTTATTAATGACCTAGTAATAGGCCTAGAAAGCACGGTACAATTTTTGTCGATGACACCAAGCTATGTAGGGTAATTAGCTCAGCCAAGGATACAAAGTCCCTACAGAATGACTTACTTCAAATGGAAATTTGGGCAACTGAATGAAGAATGAGGTTTAACATAGAACAATTTCAAGTCATGCACTTTGGAACTAAAAATAACCATGCAACCTACAAATTAAATGGAGAGAACATAGGGGGAAGGGTAATAGAAAAAGATTTGGGGGTGCTCATTGACAATAATTTTAACAACAGTTCCCAATGTCAGAGTGCAGCAACAAAGGCAAATAAGGTTCTAGCATGCATGAAATGGGGAATTGAGACAAGTGTAATCCTACCATTATATAAATCTTTGGTACGGCCACACCTTTAATATTGTGTACAATTCTGGGCACCTCACTATAAAAAAGATATACTAAAGCTGGAAAGGGTTCAGAGACAAGCTACAAAATTGATAAAGGGGTTTGAGGCACTGGAATACGAGAAAAGGCTTACTAGGTTAAATATATTTACACTTGAAAAAAGACATCTAAGAGAAGACATTATTAATATATATAAATATATAAAGGGACAATAGATGGAGCTATCAGGGGATTTGTTTATTAAGAGATCTCTACATAGGACACATGGACACCCATTGAGGTTAGAGGAGAAAAAATGTCATACCCAAAGAAGGAAGGGGTTCCTCTCAGTAAGGGTAGTAAGGATCTGGAATTCTTTACCAGAGAAGGTCGTAATGGTGGACTCAGTCATTAAATTTAAAAATGGGTTAAATAAATTTCTAACTGAAAAAAATATCCAAGGATATAGCATTTAAAAAGACTGTATTGCATAACTACAGGTATATCTGGTTTTACAGAATAGTATAGGATCTAAATAAGGGTTGAACTCGATGGACAACTTGTCTTTTTTTAACCTTATAAACAATGTTACTATGTTACTAGGACTTCTCAGTTGTTATGCTTTTGCTAATGCAATTTGGAGGAATGTGGAAAAAGGTCAGTCACTCTCCTCGATAACAATGGACTACTGTACCACAGTATCTATGTTTGAATTAAAGACATTTACAAATGTACACATATATTTACATTGGGTGGTCTTCAGGCTGCCGACTGTCGGGATCACAGTATACCAGCGCCGGAATCCCGACAGCCGGCATACCGACAGGTATTCTCCCTCGTGGGGGTCCATGACCCCCGGAGGGAGAATAAATAGCGTGGCGCGCCACCGTGCCCGCAGCGTGGCAAGCGCAGTGAGCCCGCAAGGGGCTCATTTGCGCTCGCCATGCTGTCGGTATGCCGGCTGTCGGGCTCTTGGCGCCAATATGCTGGTCGCCGGAAGCCCGGCCGCAGGCATACCATACTACACCCATTTACATTGGCTATAAGGTGCACTGTGCCAGTAATATAAGTAAAAAATATTTTGTACACCACATTATAGGTTGAAGATTCATTATTATAGTTTAAAAAAATCTTGTTTTTTATTATGTAAACAATATTTTTACTGGACAGGTGAAGGAATCGATACTTTCTGGAAAGTGATTGTTGAAGGAATAAACTGTACAACAGAGATACCAAAGGAAAGATTTAACACCAACAGTTGGTATGATTCTAATCATAACAATCCAGGCAAAATATGCACCCATCGGGCAGCCCTTGTAGAGGGGTAAGTACCTTATGTTTAGAGTTAAGTATATATATATATATATATATATATATATATATTGTTTAGCATACAATTCCTCCAGATACAGGCTACGATATAAATGGATTGATTTAAAAAAAAAAAAACTGTTTTTTAAAGTAAGATACAAAGGACCAAGTTCTTAATTAAAAATACAGTATGGTAAATAAAGCAATTTCAAATTTACGTAAGATAAACATAAGGGAGATATATGCACACTATATACAGCAGGTGTCTATCCTAAAGTAATTGGGTGAGGTACTTCTATTTATCAGATGAATACACTGGTGAACTCTTTGTCAACTTTTGTTCTCTATTCTAGAATGAATGAATTTGACAACAATCTATTTAGAATCCATTCTTCAGAGACTGAGAATATGGACCCCCAGCAAAAACTACTACTGGAATGTACTTACAGGGCTCTGGAAAATGCAGGCTATCCAACAGAGACTATCAGTGGAAGCAAAACTGGGGTGTTTATAGGTAAGACGTATAATATATCAAACTGTGTTCAGAATTAGAAATGTCCTAGATGCAACCTAAGTTTTTTTCAGAACTTAAACTTCAATGTTACTTATACAGTCATACTGTATACTGTAAGACTCAAATTAGTGGGCATAAAGTAATTATGGTGGTTCACACATTAAGTTATCAAGGGCTAGGGGCATTGTAACGGAGGGGAGGGGGAGGGGACAAGAAACATGCTTACATGCACTCTCAGAGCTGCAGCCTCAATTAGGTGGTGGGAGCCGCTATGGAGGCCCCGGAGATCGCGATACCCAGGATATAGCCTGCAGTGCCCCTCCTTCCTCTCAGGGGTCCTGATGCTGGTGCTGTGTCTCCCTTCCCGGTGCTTTCATTGATATTATTGGGAGCAGCCTTCTGGATTGAGCTGCAGAAGCTGTGGTGGCCATCTTGGATAGCTCCACTGCCAGCACAAACAATATCTCTGCATTTCCTGGGCTTGCACCGTCTATAATAACAGGGACCAACACCTCCTGTGATACTCTGTGCTCCCTTATCCCTGTAACTATATAACCAGCCTTATTATCTGCAACAAGCCTGCTTTATTGGGTAACTGAATGAGATATCTCTTTCCTTGGCTTATATTTACAACATGGCCAAGTGACCTGGGTCGTCTATGATCTGACATGATCCAGACAAATAACATCTCTGCTGATCCTAAAATCACCTGCCCCCAGCCCGTGAATAAGGTTTGAATTTCAGTTGATTTTCTACAGTAAGGCATATTTTCTGCAGCTGAAGTCATCAATACCACTGAAGCTCTCTGTCTTCAGGTTTTGCCCCACTTTGTTACTACCTAATACACGTATTTTGCTGTTTCAGTCCAATTTTCATCTGGTGTCCTTACTCCCATGTCTTTCACGTGGCATTTCTCATATTAACTTTCCTAACGACTACTTTCCTATTTTATTCTCACCACTAGGTAGTACTCTTGTCTTATTTTCGGGATATTGATTTCTTTTAAGATGTAAGTTTTTTCACGCTTCTATAGTCACAGCCATTCTCTTTCTATTTTGACTGGACTCGGTGAGATCCTTGTTATGTCCGATTTTGACTATGCAATTTCCCTTGAACTACCCCAGAGCCCAGATAGCACAGATAGTACAGATTTTGACAATCTGTGCTTGAGATTTTGTCTATGTACGATTTTGACTAAGTGCCAATTTTGACTATACTTTGTACTAGATAGTACACTAGATTGTCAAGATTGACTTGCCTGTACAGTCTATCTAACCTTACGATACCGACCCCACGGGAGCGCGCATTGGGTTCGAATCTGTATTACAAGCTGCCTAACACCTTGAGATATGCACTAACTTTTCAGAAGATTTTGACTATATAGTCAAAATCTTACAGATTTATCTCACCGTGTATACACACCTTTGTATGTTTTTAAAGGGAGACCTCACACCTGATTCCGTCATGGATAAATTTGTTGCCCCGACTACTCTCAAAGTGCAACAGACCAGGGGTGGCGGCAAGAAAGGGGATGTGCCTACGGATTCTGCTGAAGAAACGGATCACGCTATTTCTGCGTGACCTTCACCACCCCCTTGTCCTATGATGAAATTGTCTGGGCTATAAGAGAAACCGTTGAACCTCTCCTACAAATACAAACAGATAAATTTATGGGTGCAGTAGTTAACCCAAAATCTCATATGACATATCTCTACCGCCAACTTTCTGAAAATTAAAATAGAATCGGCTATAATTTCCACAAGATTTCTGAATTAAATCAACAAGTCTCTGATTTATGGTACAGTTAAAGTTGATGGTCTCAAGAACACATCCATGTGTAACAATTTGCGGCTTGTGTGCCTTAAGGCAGGCATGTCCAAACTGCAGCCCTCCAGCTGTTGTGAAACTACATATCCCAGCATGCCCTGACACAGTTTTGCTGTCAGAGAATGCTAAAGCTGAGTCAGGGCATGCTGGGATGTGTAGTTTCTCAACAGCTGGAGGGCTGCAGTTTGGACATGCCTGCCTTAAGGAATCTGTTACGGCTCCTGACCTCACAATTGGGCAGATGTATTAAGCCTGGAGAAGGCATAAAGAAGTGATATAATGGTGATAAGTGCAAGATGATAACGCACCAGCCAATCAGCTCCAATATGTAAATTGACAGCTATGAGCTGATTGGCTGGTGCCTTATCGCCTTGCACTTATCACTGCTTTATCACTTATTTATGCCTTCTCCAGGCTTAATACATCTGCCCCTAAGTTCCTTGTCGCCGATCTTCCTGAATTATTGGGTATTGCTTTGGAATTGTTGTCTCTGGAAATTGAACAGGCCATCGTTTAGGCCCTTTCCGGCATTCTAATGCTTCCAGACTAAGGGCTGTAATATTTAAATGCTTGAACTTTTGTTACAACAATCTTATCTGGCCCACTGCAAAACAAAAAGGGACTATTCATTGAGATTGTCAGCACCTTCATCTTTTTCAAGACTATTCAGCGGAAGTCTCCAGATCCCACCGAAACATGCCGCCCATTTGCTCAAAGCTGATCAAAAAGGGCATTAAATTTGCTCTCCCTTTCCAAGCTAGAATCTGGATCTTTACTCCACATGGCTCAAAAGATTTCACGGATGTGTTGGATACCCAAGTTTTTTTTTACAGGAGTCTAAGCAGGATTCAAATTCACCTCCAATGAGTCAGAATGACTTTGTTGTGACTGTTAGTGCCTTTCCAGATCTGGACCGAGGGTATGTTAAACCATTTCATTTTTGCTTATTATTTGATACTACTACTTCTTCCGGTATATTAATGTCTTTACAATTTGTAACTTATATTAGGGGGTGGAGGAAGCCTTAGCCTTACTAACATGATGAGCTCGTTCAAATGCTCCCGCAGTTGCTTGATGATATTTTTGACAGCAAGGTTATTATTACGTTTTGTCTAGTCATTTGCAATTCTATTTCAGTTCTTGTAACTGTCTGTGACTAATATGTTGCTTTTCTGTCTACTTGAAACTTAATGTTCCCGACTGTTTTTCCCCATGCTTTTCCATTTCCCCACTACTACTGGACCTGGTACAGTATTATTAATTTTTCCCTCTCACCGCTCTGTTTACTCTGTATTTTGAATGTAATGATATCACGTGTCGCATCTGGTATTTCCCTCGTTTATTGTTTTTCTTGTTGATTTCTGCCCTGCCTGGTGTAGCTATGTTTAGAGGGTGGATTGCAAAAGGGATTTATGAAGGATTCCTGGGTTTCCTTTCTATCAACTATTTTTACATGGCCTCACACCTTAGATTTTGAATGTGGAATGTCCGAAGCATACACTCCCCGATAAAACACAGGCGAATTCTGACATATCTCAATAAAATCAAAGCTGATGTCACCTATCTTCAAGAAACACACTTAACTCCCCCTGAACATCATACATTAAATATGATGCATCAGCGAGTATTGGCCTCCTGTTCTTATACTTATAAGGCCCGTAAGTAGCTATATTACTTTGCAAAGGTGTATTATACACTGTTTACTCTGCTGTTATTGACCCATAAGGCCGTTACCTTATTGCGGATGTTAGTTTGGATGGGATGAGGTACCCTTTGTGCAATGTTTTTCATTCTATTTTAGATGGTCACCCCTCCTCTTTACATTTTAATTCAGCTATTGTTAAAGCACTACCAAAGCCCGGTAGAGACCCTTTACTATCTTCATCTTATAGGCCCATATCATTACTTAATGTAGACTTTAAGATATTAACTAAACTATTTGCAGAGGGTTAAAATGATCCTCCCGTCTATAATACATCATAGTCAAACAGGTTTATTTGGGGCCGGGGTTCGGTCAGAAATATCAGGAAGGTTCTTACTGTCCTCCAATCTATCACTGATTCCTGACTGGATGATCCCAGGTTCCTTTTATCTTTAGATGCTGAGAAAGCCTTTGATTTGGTAACCTGGGACAGTGGCACACCCAGGGGGGGTTTCCAAGCACCCAGAAACCCCCCTCCACCAAAAAATAATAATTTTTTTTTGCCGTATGAGTACAGGTTGAGTATCCCATATCCAAATATTCCGAAATACGGAATATTCCGAATTACGGAATTTTTTTAGTGAGAGTGAGATAGTGAAACCTTTGTTTTTTGATGGCTCAATGAACACAAACTTTGTTTAATACACAAAGTTATTAAAAATATTGTATTAAATGACCTTCAGGCTGTGTGTACAAGGTGTATATGAAACATAAATGAATTGTGTGAATGTACACACACTTTGTTTAATGCACAAAGTTATTAAAAATATTGGCTAAAATGAACTTCAGGCTGTGTGTATAAGGTGTATATGAAACATAAATGCATTCTGTGCTTAGACTTGGGTCCCATCGCCATGATAACTCATTATGGTATGCAATTATTCCAAAATACGGAAAAATCCGATATCCAAAATTCTTCCGGTCCCAAGCATTTTGGATAAGGGATACTCAACCTGTATTATTAATGTGCAATTTGTGCATACATAAAAACACATGTATATACATACATACTGTACATACATATAAACACACACACATATGATATAAATACATGCATACAGTATATATATACGTGTACTGTATGTGTGTGTGTGTGTGTGTGTGTGTGTGTGTGTGTGTGTGTGTGTATATGTGTATATATATATATATGCATGTTTAATATGCTATGTGTATATGTATATGTATATGTATATATATATGTATGTATATATATGTGTATATATATATATATATATATATATACACACACACACACACACACAGACAGACTAGTTTTACGGACCCAGCATATACTGGGTCACCTCAATCCCCACCCCCGTGCTTGACTCCACCCAGTTCTGGAAACCCCCCCATGCAAATCCTGTGTTTACCACTGTAGGATCATCTGTTTGAGACTGTGCCATTTTGGTCTCCCTCCTCTTTTTGTTGATATTGTGACTTCTCTATATTCTTCTCCATCTACTCAAGTCCTCACTAATAAATACTTCTCCCCATCCTTTATTTTATATTCAAACGGGCATGAGACAAGGCTGGCCACTGTCCCCACTTCTGTTTGCGGCGGCACTCGAACCCTTAGCAATAATCGTGAGGCAAAGTTCTTCCTTTAGGGAAATAAACATCAGAGACCATGAATGTAAAGTATCCTTATTTGTGGATGATATGTTATCTATTATGCTCTATCCCAGATATTCGGACAATTATTTCGATATTTACTTCTTTCGCGGGATATTGCAAAAACTTGGAAAAATCAGAACTACTCCCCATTAATGCTACCTCTTTTCTTTCCTCCCATCCCAACATAGCCTCTTTTTTTATGGTCACGTCTAATAAACTTAAATATTTTGGTATCTATATTTCCTCTAAACTCTTGTTATTTTATTGTAACAATTTCACACCACTAATAAACAAGCTGCAGTCCCAACTTCTTTGTTGGAAAGACCTTAAGTTATCCTTACTAAGTCGAGTTGTAGTAATTAAAACATAGTGTTCCCTAAATTAGCATACCTGTTACAGATGTTACCAGTCACACTATCGAGAGCTGATATTCTCCATTGCACTCAGATCTTTTCACAATTTATTTGGCATTATCTCAAACCCAGAATGAACCGCGCCCGTACTTACCTCCCATAAACTAAAGGTGGTCTCAGTGTCCCTCACATAATAGCATTTGCAAAATCCGCTTTGTTCCACTATGCGGCAGATTGGTTATTCCATACTGATCTTTATACTAACCCTGCACTAGAACAGCGGTGGCCAACCCGCATGCGGCTCGATGCGCTCCTGGCCACCGCTGCCCGACACACCAGACTCGCAGCAGCAGGTCTCCAGCGGCAGTGTGTATCTTCAATTCTGCGGCGGCCCGTGAGCCAATCAGAGATCGCGGACCGGCAGCTAAGGCTCCTGATTGGCTGCCGGTCCGCGAGCTCTGATTGGCTCACAGGCCGGCGCCGAATTGAAGATACACAGCGCCGCCGGAGACGGAGGGGTAGGAGAGGCGCGCGCTGCGCTCTCCTTCCCCTCACAGCAGCATGGTAAGCAGCACTGTTTTTTTTGGGGGGGAGTGAGGCACTGTGGCGGCATATGTATCAGCACTGGGGGCATGTGTATCTGCACTGTGGGGGCATATGAGGCACTGTGGGGGCATGTGTATCTGCACTGGGGGCATATGAGGCACTGTCTGTGGGCATATCTGGCACTGTGGGGGCATGTGTACCTGCACTGGGGCATATCTGCACTGGAGCATATCTGGCACTGTGTGGGCATTTCTGGCACTGTATGTGCATGTGTATCTGCACTGGGGGCATATGAGGCACTGTGGGGGCATGTGTATCTGCACTGGGAGCATATCTAGCACTGTGGGGGCATGTGTACCTGCACTGGGGCATATCTGCACTGGGGCATATCTGGCACTGTGTGGGCATATCTGGCACTGTATGGGCATTTGTATCTGCACTGGGGCATATCTGGCACTATGTGGGCATATCTGGCACTGTATGGGCATGTGTATCTGCACTGGGGCATATCTGGCACTGTGTGGGCATATCTGGCACTGTATGGGCATGTGTATCTGCACTGGGGGCATATCTGGCACTGGGGGATATCTGGCACTGTGTGGGCATATCTGGCACTGGGGGCATATCTGGCACTGTGGGAGGCACTATGGGGACATGTGTATCTGCATCGGGGGCATATCTGGCACTGTGGGACATATCTGGCACTGTGGGAGGCACTGTGGGGACATGTGTATCTGCATTGGGGGCATATCTGGCACTGTGGGGGCATATCTGGCACTGGGGGCGTATATGTATCTGGCACGGGGGGCATATATTTATCTGGCACTGTGGTGGCACCCATTTTTTGGCATTTTTATATGTATGTGGCACTGTACAACATGACTAAACAGGGTTATGACACAAGGTCACACTCCTACAAACATCATACCGAAAGGTGTGTGCACAAAAATGGGGCATGGCTTTGTGACAACTAGGCCACACCCCCATTTTTGCACGCGCGCCTTAGGTGCGCGCATGATAGTGGCTCTTGCACTTGCCTATGGATCTTTTCTGGCTCTTTGCCTCCGACTGGTTGGCCACCCCTGCACTAGAAGAAGCCCTCTTCTATCCATTTGCCCCCAGCAGCTTTATTACATACACCTAGATCTCAACTCCCAGCCCACATGCACTTTAATATCCTTTTTTGGGACACATATAAAGCTTGGCTTAATACTCGCACAAGTCTTGAGCGTAACCCTTACTCTTCTCCTCATATACCTCTATTGGGAAACCCAACCTTTGCTCTTCTCTAGACATTGCAGCCTAAAAAATTTGGTTTCAAAAAGGCATCATGTCTGTTAAAGATGTTTTTGACCCTGGTGGTAATCTTCTGTCTTCACGGTACTACAAAGCAGATTTAATCTACCCCGCTCACATTTTTTTTTTATGTTTTTGTAAGTCCGACATTATGTTCAATCTTTAGAAAATCCCTTAGTACCTCTACAGCCCCTGGATACCCTAATTATGATATTTTCTATATGTCAGTTACTTACATTTAGGATATGTCATCTTTACTCCTACCTAATTGAACCAACTGCAAATACTTGGTCCTCTATTTCACAGACATGGAACTCAGATCTTCTAGACTTCCACGCTCTCCTCAATCATTTGGATAGAATTTTACCTTGTCTTAAATCAGCTCAGTTACAGGAAGTACACCTTAGGATATTGAATCAAACATATTTATCTCCAGCTCATAGAAAACATTTTGTGCCTTCTGATACAGGTGATTGTATTGTGTGGTCAATCTGATGCATCGCTTTCCCATAACTTGTAGTTCTGTGGCAAAATTAGTAGATTCTGGAATAAAATTTAGAATTACTTAAACTCTACACTTAATCATTGTTTGACTAAGAATGTTGCATCTTTTCTTTTTGCAGACTTTGGGGAATGGGAAATAGATGTATCTATTGCTTCCAGGAAACTCTTACTGACAGTCATGGTTTCGGTGGTCAAGCATTTTTATACTCAAACATTTTATCTCACATTCATCTCCCACTTTATCTGTATGGAAGATTGCGGTACTAGATGTGCTTTACCATGAACGATGTATGGCCACCTATGACATTAACAAGGAGGTTCTGTCTTTCTCTAAAAAATGGGGAGCATATATTGATCGTTCACCCACCCAAACAAAAACTTATATATGGAAGGTGTTGAACATACTGAATGGTTCCTGCTCTGTCAGATCACTTAATCCGTTCCCACCCTAGATCTTTTTAAATGTGCTGTTTTATGTACATCCCCATCCACTGAAAATACTGTTTTTGATGTATCAGACATTCAGGGTTGCCTGTCCTGTTGTCACTGTTATTACTTTTATCACTGTCTGTACTGTTTCAAGAAGCAACACATGGTTAATGTTCTTCCATATGATTGATCATATTAATACTCAAATTATTTATGTGACAGTTATTATTATATGCCATATAGTGGTACTCTCCTGTCTCCTCTTTTTTTCTCTGTTTTTTTTTCTCTTATCTTTCCTATTTTCTATTTTCTACTTTACTTTTCTTGATACGATTGTATTATTTCTATTTTACCTTTGAACAAAAAAAATTCTAAAAATATCAGCAATGTTTTTTTTTAATTGTCGGGATGTGATATTGTTACATGTTTTGCTATTGGTTGCGTATGCCCTCCTGTCCCCCCTGTGTTAAAATGCCCCTCCCCCCATGAAGCGGCTCTGCAATTATTTTCTTTTTTAAATATTTTAATATGAATTGGTGATGTCACTCCCACTTTAAGCCACGCTCCCACCCCTTACCGGGGACCGGCGTGGCTATCTACACCTCTGTCCTTTGCAATGGTCTAAGAACTCATACTTCCGGTTAAGCCTCTATCTCGTCCTCTCGCTCTAACTGCTGTGGACAGAAGTCACATCTCCAAAGGAACTGTGTCTCATATAATCCATGACATTGTACTGCGGTTGCCCTGGCTTCAACTTCCCAACCTATGAATTGAATGGTCCACCTTGCTGTTAGCAAGCTGGAGCCCATCTTATTTTCAGACCTGCTTACAATGTGCTGTGCTTCTCAAGTCTTCTGATATCAAGTGCCCTAGTTACCCTAGTGCCCAGAATTACAGCGCTGTCGGCTGAGAGGAGGAGGCCCAGACGGAGCCT